>NW_026294458.1:53045786-53645786 GCF_007827085.1 Peromyscus californicus insignis
AGCAAACACTGCTGGCTGTACCCAAACTTCTTTGGCATACTGCACAAGGAGCCTCTCCACTGGTTTGCTCTGCACAATACACTCTGTTGTTTTGAGTTGCTCTACGAAATACTTGTTGAGACTGTGATAGACTATGGGGACTTTTGAAGTAGGACTAAATGCATTTTGCATTATGATATTGTTACAAGCTTATGGGAGTCAGGGAGTATAATGTGATAGTTTGAATGTAATTGGCCCCCCATAAGCCCAAAGGGAGTGGCACTATTAGGAGGTGTGGGCCTGTTGGAGGAAGTGTGTCACTATGGAAGCAAGCCTTGAGGTCTCATATATGTTCAACCATGCTCAGTAAGACAGTCCACTACTGCCTTCTGATCAAGATGTAGCCATCACCATGTCTGTCTGCACACTGTCATGCTCCCTGCCATGATGATAATAGAGTGTAAGTGAGCTCTACTCCCCCAATTAAATGCTTTCTTTATTAGATTTGCTGTGATCATAGTACCTCTTCACAGTGATAGAAATCCCAAGACAGAAGTCAAGCTTCCCTCAGTGTGACACTGAGATCACTTCCTGTTGCCTGCAAGATGTAGGACTCTCAGCTACTTCTCCAGCACCATGTCTGCCTGCATGCCCCATGTCCCACCATGATAACAATGAACAAATCCTCTTAATTGTAAGCCATTATGTCAATTAAATGTTTTCCTTTTTAAGAATTGCCATGGTCATGATGTCTCTTCTCTTTATCAATAAAAACCCTAACAAGACACATGGCCTATAAATAAATATTTCAGTTGCCCCAAATTCTGTGTCCCAGTGTGACAACATTTTGATGAAGTGTCTGTAAACTTAAAGATGCTTCTCATCAGGCCAAAGACATCTATGTCCAATCTATACCTCGCTCTCTGGACAGAAAGAAAATGTACATGCTCTTAACTCAAATCTGTAGATTTTGCTAGGACTTAAAGATATGAGTCTACTCCTGCTGTTTTACAGATACCCATTGCCTGCTTTTCCTATGATATGGATTTCAGGACAGATTGGTAAGACTAATGTATCTAAAACATTTCTGTTATTTTATGAAATAAGAATCCATGTGAGCTTCAGAAAATCAAGGGAGTCCTAAGATTTAGATCCAGTTCTCACAGGTCAAAAGGACTCCAGGTAAGTACAACCTAAATTTCCATACCTGTCTATTCCTGATGATGATGTCTCTCTCCCTCTCCTGTCTTGGGACTTTTCTCCTTCCCCAATTACTAAGACTATAGGCTTAAAAGTTCCAATTGTAATTTTTCCTTTAAATTCCTAAATTTTAACTTTTGTTGCTAGTCTATATCTGTTTCTGCAGGCTTCCACTTGGCTCACTGACACATCTAGGGATTAGCTACTGACTTCAACCTGTGAGCCCTGGACATTCTGAAAGTTGAAATGGATCAATCCATCGGAAATGAGTGCTCCTTGTTTACAGCTGGGTTATATCAAATGCTTCTGATAAATGCCCCATTGCCTAAATTCCCTGCTTACCTTTGACTAGCCTTTCAGCCTTCCTTGACTCTGACCATCTATGCCTCATTTCAACTTGAAGCAGCTATAGAAGAGATTGCACTGTACTTGACCCTGAAATAGGCTAAAAAGGCCAAGTCAAAAGAAAACTCCATAACATGGGGGACAAAATAGCTACCTGTAATGTAATGCCTATTGACATACCAAAAAAATAGCTATTAAAAACAAATAGACCCAACTCTATCAAGAGATAGATTCATAAACTTAGATAATTCTATAGTATAATAAGATACTCAACCTGCTCTAAATAAAATATAGAGGCTGTCAAATGACTTTAAGATGATCAAAATGAATCAAGGGTTTGATTCTGGTACTAACTCAAAGAGGAGAATGAAGAATCCAGGAATATAGAAATATAAAGTTGTAAACCTAAAGAGATGAGACCTGACAGTCATGACCTCTGTCAGCTACTAAAGGTTAACTTTTAAAATGGCTTTCTGCTTTATAGCCAGTTCCTCTATCAACAGGGGTTAATTTTAATGATAACCCCCTTGCCTGTTATAGCCAACAACTGCTCTGGATCTTGGTTAACTTCTAATAGTTGTTTCTATGTGACTCTTAGCATGCATCCCATGCCTAATGCTTGTTTCTTACTATAAAAGGGGGCTCAAAACCCACCCATATTGCCACAGTATCAGAAGCCTGAACTCTGACTGTGGTCCCAGTTAACTGGTAAGCTTTTCTTGCCCCACAGTGATTGGAATAAAGTTTGCTTCTGGTTCATAGACTTTGGTGGTTTGTCCCCCATAATTTGCACATCCTTGAGACCCAACACTCAACAGTGACACAAGTCCTCCAAGAAGGTCACAACTCCTAATAGTGCCACTCCCTTTGGTCTTATGAGGTTCAATTATGTTCAAACTAGCACACCATGGTTACTGGTATTGTCTTCAAGATAATTTATCATCTTATCTCCTTTGAGGTAAGAGTTGTATATTTTGCATTGTCAGATTTCGGGCTTTAATGAATACATGTAAGTTTGTAGACTTCTGTATGGTAGACCTTAAAATAATTTTTAGCCAGTGAAACAAACACCAGAGATTTATGAGACTGTTTGATATTAACTGGTTTCTACCTATTGTGATAATATCCTCACATTGACTGTAGCTGTCCTGCCTGCCCAGATGCTCTTCAAATTGATCATAACATTTGATTCTTTAGTATCAGAATTTTAATATTAGTAAAATTATATTTAGTATAATGAAATTACTACCTATATATAGAATATCCACAAATTAGACAACATGGGCAGATATTTGTATTTATCTTTAGCACCTCTAAAGATCAGATAACAAAGTTGGAAAAATATTTTATTTTTGAGTTTTAAAATTTGTATATATGAAAGCATCATGTTTGTGAATTATGACACTTTAGCTTAAATGAGGAGAGTAACTGGTTAGAATAGGCCTGATACTGAAGGCCTCTAAGCTTTGCTACTCAAAGCCCAGGGCAGCAATATTGAAAGTTCAAGGCCTATGTGGGCTACAGAGGAAAAGTGTAAATATATTTTAAGTTTCTTTTTAATTATTTCCAAATAGCCTCAAAATGTAGAACAAATTTTGGTAATAATACTGAACTAATGCTGATGAGTATGCTATTGCTTAAGCCTTGGGTGAGAATGAATATCATGGTTAAGTACAACCGACAGAACAAAGCTGCTCAAGTCATAGCCACGAACAAAAAGAAAAAAAAAAAAAAAGGAGAAGACTAAGGGTTGAGATTCCAATATCCCCTTGAAGTCATGTTCCTTATGACCTTTAAGACCTGTTGCATCATAACTCTTACACTTAGCACCCATTCCCATAGCAACAAGCTGTTGGCTATGTCTTCAGCACATGGGCCTTTGATAGAAAATTTAGAATACAAAGTATAGCAACAGAGATTCCTGATTTACCAATATTCCAAAACTTTTCAGTGTTCCCGAGTTACGCTCTTCAGAAATAATCTTCAGTGTTGATAACCATGGTTTGTTATGTGAAGTTATATCAAAGTATCACCCTAGTAGAAAGAGTTAATGAGAAGAATGAAGAAGACCCTGAAATGAAAGATAGAAAAAAAACTCAAGACAGTTCTATCTCAAAATACTTCTATAAATCGCTTAACAAATTCCTGTATGAGTGTGTTGGTCAAATGCATAGGAATGTTGTCACAGGTATAAGGGGTGTGAGCACCCATGTATGTGTGAGCATTTAGAAAACTGAGGATAAGCTCAGGTGTCAGTATTCAGGAGCTGTTTACCTTGCTTTTGAAGAGAGTCTTCCTTGGCCTAGAACTCACCATTTAGTCTAGGGTGGCTGGCCGAACTCACCAATTAGGCTTCAGTGGCTGGCCAGAGATTCCCTGGGATCTACATGGTTCTACCCACTCAGTGATGAGTTTACAAGCCAGTTCACTCTTACTTGGCATTTTCATGTGGGTTTTAGTGATCAAATTCAAGTCCTGGGTCTTGAAAGACAATCATTTTCCAGTCTTACCAATCTTTCCAGCCCCAGAGTTATGTCATTTTAAAACAAATTTTTACTTTTCTTTTTTTTTCAAATTCTTCTATATTTCAAGAATGTTCTGTTGTACATGATTTTTCTTATTACAATTATTATATTAATGTTGACTTGACCCAATAAAATTATTTGGTACTTTGTGTAACAGAATGTAGTGTACATTTGTTAATCTATTATTCAAAAGGCTGAGGTCAGAAAACTGTGCTCAAGATCAATCTGGATATAGTAGTGAATTCAAAGCCAGACTGAGTTGTATAGAGAGATAATCACCTTCAAAAATGGAAATTACATAAACATTGCATTTTTGGCTTATTGTGAACAAATAGTATATTTATTATACTTGCCGCCAGAACAGAATCTAGGATTTTTTTTTCTATTTTCATTTTTTGATATTTTTATATTACTGATTTCTTTTCTCATTCTCCCCATATTATCTTTCTACATATATGCTGAAATTCACCTTAAATATGAATTTCATTTTAAGTGAATGTATTTCTTATTTTAAATCTCATTCTATCAGTCAGTCAGGACCCCATAAAGAAACATGAATCATTTCTTATTTTGTGTCTTGTATTTTGTCCTAGTTAGGATTAAACATGACAGCTTAGGCATGATTGCCAAGTGCTTTCCACTAAGCTACATATTCAGCCCAGCTATTAGTACAGAGGAACACACACGCGTGCACGCGTGCGCGCACACACACACACACACACACACACACACACACACACACACACACCAGACACATAGAAAGAGAAGGGGAGGTGAGTAATAGAGAGAGAGAAAGAGAATGAGAAGCAAATAGATATTGGTATAATAAAAAATCTATAAATAAAATTATACTGACACAAATGTAGTAGCTACAGATACAACATCCATAATGGACACTTACGTTCAAACAAAGATTTGGAGAACATTACAGTGTAAAAGCAGAGATACCACTGTGTTTAGACTCCAAGGAACCTTGCTTTCAGAGATATCTTTGAAGTTGTGTGATAAGGAAGATTCTAAGAGTTAGAGTGAAAAAAACGAACAAACAGCTAAAGCCAACTCACATAATAGAACACAACTGGATCCATGATACTGAGTGAGATTTCCTGTGATGACACCACAGAGAGCAGAAAGCACAACACGGAAGAGTAAGTTAGGTCTTCTGCCACTAGACAGCTAGATTCCTTTTCTTTATTGTACCCATAGGGTCTAAGGGTGAACAACATAGCAGGTGTGTGAATTTTCAAAGTGCAAGTCCTAGGAAAACAAAGCAGACCACAGAAGTGGGAGCGTGAAACTGAGAAAAGCCTTAGTGGATGTTAGGTCCAAAGGGGACCCAAAAGTGGCAGAGCTGGTGACAATGAACTAAAAGAGAAAGAGTCTAATAAAGTAAAAAGGATTGCTATTGGGTAATCGAAAACCTAAACTCAGCTTTCTTCAGGAATCTCCCAAGGCAGGGTTTCTGTTTGTTAGGAAATCCAGGATTTCCCTCATCTGCCCCAAAGTGCAACTCTATGGGGCAGGAATATTTAGTTTGCAAACAGCCTGGTACAAATCAAAACCTCTATGCTGAATCCCAGGCTGTTCTGGCCCAAATCTCTCCTCCCACTGACATCCCCTTAAAACTGACAAAGCTTCTGTGGTCTGCTATTCTGCCCTTTGGCTCCCCAAATAAACTTTCCTTTCTACCCATGGATTGGGCTAGTTCAGTGGTTTCACTATGCAAGTTCTTGTTTTTTTCTCTATCTGATTGAATATCACAGTTTTCAATAACAGAGACATTTCAGTGCATGTAGGAAAGGACTTTTCCAAACGCATTATATAATTCCAGGTAACATAAACTTTTCCATGAAATGTGGATTTTAATGATTCATACACAGAGAGACACTAAATGAGATAAGCAAATAAATATTGGTATAGTAAAAATGTATAAATAAAATTATACATACGTGTGTATGTTTATATGTATGTATGTATTTTCATATTATTTGTTATTTTCAGTTAGAAAAACATTTATTTTAAGGCAAGTTCATTTTCATATAACATAAAATACTGAATGCCACTCTTCTCTCTCTTTGAAAGCTCTGTCCCTAGATTAATCTGTTAACTATTTTCAGGCCCCCTATTCCTCTTACCATGTATTTAGAATATGTCCACTAACTTATTTACTTATTTAACAAACGTTTATTAAGCTCTTTATATGTATTAGGATTTTGCCATTTTGTAAGTGACTTAAGAAAATGGAAAGTATCAAGGTGCTTCAAAGATGCTGAAATTAGAGAAGATAAAAGTTTAACAGTGCTATAAACTGCACTAGAAAGATGACTCAAAGGCAATAAATGGATATTACAAAAAAAAACATCAAGTCTGTACTTGCATAGAGACTATAAACCGACATTGTAATCATGAGTTAAATATGAGACTTAGAATCATTTTGCTAGTGATCCATTCCAATATTAAAGATGAATATTTAATATATTGTAACATACCATCATTATTTTCCAGAGAAATGCTCTATTGCAGTGAATGCAAATTGTGGTGTCATCATAAAAACACAATAAATTGAATGCATAAAAATACTGCTGCACATTGAAATCATTTTACAATTTCTATTAGCCATCAAATTTCTAGTCATGCAAATACAAAATACATAAACATATGTTAACAGAGATATAATTATCAAATAAATATTAACTTCCATGAATAGTTTAGAATTATAAAAATAACATATCACTCAGAATTAGTTTTTACTAGACTATTATCTTAATGAGAATAACAACTCATCATTCTGTTCTACTTCCATTTTAATCTTGTATATGACCATTTCATGTTTCTACCCAATGGTAATAATATTTGGTATTATTTGATTTGGTTTCTATTTTCTTTTGTGTTGGGTGGTTAAGGGATAGCTAACATTAAGCAAGCTGTGTGTCTTACAAAAGGAAATCTGAGTGTCAACATCTGAAAGTGGCACTCAATTCCCACAGTAGAACTAGGAGGGACGGTAGTGGAGTATTCTCTCCCTCCATTTGAAGTTAAGTATTTGCTTTGAGACATACATTTTTAATTCAGAAAACTGTGATAATGTAAAAGTATTACTTCACAGTTATAAACTATGTTTAAGTTCTGGTTAGAATTTTTTAAAAAAGAGCAAATGCAGAACAGGTAAATGATTTCTTGCTATTTAGTAAATATACCCCCGCACACAAACCTGTGAATTAATGAAGCAAGTTTAAGTAGCATTTTTGTGTCTTTTTTAAATGGTAATATTTATAAAAGAATTAAAATTGTATATCTTCAAATAAATTTCCACATTTATGAATAATTTGAGTATTGTAAACTATCAAAAAATTAGGAGTAGTTAACAGTGGCAACAGATAGATATTGTTTGGTGTTTTCTGTCTATTTTCCTGAAAATTATTAGGCTGATGTAGTTCACTGACTAGTAGACCACATGTAAAATGTATTATCTGCTAGTAGAGAGTGTAAATATATTGGTTGACTCTTATTTTACTCTATTAGTTGAGTAATGGATGTATGAACCGATTTTGTTGAAGTTATAACTGAAAGCAGAAAAATGAAGAAAATACAGTATTTTTACATGTAGTTCACAGGGATATAAAGGCTTTCTAGACCTTTTTTGGTAATTTTATTTCTTCAAGATTAAATTTAGTACAATTTCAGACATGAACTCATACTACTGAGAAAAGTGAAGAATTCTTGGGAACTATGAGTTCCCTAATGTTTTCATTTCTAAAGGATATTAAACTCACTTTATATCAAGTAGATTTATCTTTTCTAATTGAGAGAATTCAGGCATTAGAAAGTTAGGCTCATAAACACAGACCAGTTTACTAGAATTATGCAAATCAGATCTAGAATCTTCATCTACCAGCTCACCAGCTCCCTGTTTCTAGGGACATAATCCTCCAGAGTGAGAAATCAAATAACTGCCCTTGTCCAGACCTACCTTTCAAATTGTGTTGCTTTACAACATGAAAAGAATCTATAGCTTTGGTATCTATGTTTGTTTGTTTCTTTCTTTCTTCATTCGTTTGTTTGTTTTTGTTGAGACAGGGTTTCTCTGTGTTGCCTTGGCTGTCCTGGAACTCACTCTGTAGACCAAATTGTCCTCAAATTCACAGAGATCCCCCTGCCTGTATATCCCAAATATTGGGATTAAAGGCATGTGCCACTACCACCCAGCTATATTTCTTATCTGTACCAAATACATTATATATAATATTTTAGAGTTAAGCTCCATGAAAACTTTGAAACATGAAAATTATCAACTTTATTTTATGTCAAGGAATGAGTTTCTCATGAATAATACATTTCTACAATTTTTGCCTTGTAGTCAAAAGCCAAATAATGATATTCATGGAAATAAGTGTTATTTGTGCTTCTTAGTATTTTACAATAACCATTCACTTGACTGAACTATGTTAACATATATAAGTTTATTCACAAGTTTGTTTTCCTTTTAAGGTGCATTATGTCTCAGAGTTTTTCCTGCTTTATTGTTCAAAGGAATCTCTGAAGATCTTGTCAAAAATTTCGATAGTTTCAAGATAGACCTGATATTTTGCATTTCTCACACATTTCCAGGTGATGCCAAAGCTGCTGGTTTACACATAGTGTTTTGATGCTCAGGAGTACTATAAGACTGAACCTTGGAACCATGGTAGTCTAAGATTGATTATTTTTCTGCACTGAGGTCAGGGACATGTACAGGGATGGAAATCATCATCCGCCTTCATTCATGGAGGTGGTTGTTAGGAAAATAATGGCTGGGGACCAAACACTGTGATTTCTGAGATGGTAGATTTACATTCTGACATGTTCCTTAAGTTACATGGGATAAGAAACAACTAATCGACTGACTAAAATTACTTGTCAAATCAGATACAATAGGAGTTGAGAGTGATTTAAAAGTTTAAATGTGGAAGCATAACACAAAAGGAAAGTTCTGAATAACCCAATTAATGCGCTCATCCCTGGGGAAGACTAAACACTCCCTCCTTCAGCATTCTCAAGTTGAGTGTATTCTTTGTCAGGGGTGAGCCTCTTGAGGTTACACATTTCCATTTCATCATGTCTGTTGGCGTTGTCATTGTTAGGAAGTCCTTTAGACAGCTATATTGTTGCAGTATCATGGATATAGCTTCCCCATCATTTCTTAGAGATATCATCTACCATAGACTTCATGTTCTTCTAGTTCTTGATACTCTTCTGCTCTCTCTGCTGATATGTTCCCAAAGCTTTAAATACAGATCATATAAGTGACAAAAAAAAAACAGACTTAGGATGTTGATATTTATACATTTATGTGTGTGTGTGTGTGTTTGTGTGAGTGTGAGAGAGAGAGATAGAAACAGAGACAGAGAGAAACACACAGAGAGACAGAAAGGCAGACAGTAAGAACAATAAAGTAAAAGTGACCATGAATTTTAGTGAGAGGGGTGAAGGGATTATTTGGAGGGAGGACAAGAAAGGGTGTGATGACATAATTATATTTTAATTAAAATAAAAATTATTAATAAAAAAGAACTTAGTGAATCAGGTATTACTTTGGAAGCAGAGGAAGCCTTGCAGTGCAGAGCTCACAGTAGGCGAGAAGGCCCGTAAGGGTAAGGAAAAGAGATTGGTTGGACCGCAGACAATTTCACTTTACAAATTTGCCTTTGGCAGCAGAAGAATGTGCTGGCACTGTCCTAGCAATGCTGTTTCAACAATCTGAGAAGTGGAATAGCCACAGGTTAGTCAGACTAGATGTTAGAATCGATCTTGAGAGCTTTACAAATTATGTTGGCACAGACTATGACTCAATTGGACTGCATTCAGTTGTTTGATCATTAGAACATTTTACATTACTTAGGGGAAATTCATACGAAGCCAAAGTAAAACTATCTATGTTGTGGATAATTAGGCCTCTGAAGGCTACTCAGAGACCTAAGCATTATTTGAAATACTGTTTCTAAGGAAATGACTTCATTATCCAGTATTTGGAATTGAGTCTCTACAGAATTCTGAAGAATCCAAGCAGAAGGCACGTGAGACATGTCCTACAGAGGAGTAATTGCTAAGATACAACAAATTCAGTGAGAACAAGTGGAGGCACAGGGGCCTTATAAACATTTTAGTACCTGTTTCATGTAAGACAAGAGGAATTTGCATCAGAACATTTTTCATACTTTTACTTCTTGATAGAAACTGTTTCCAGGTGTTATTATTACAGTACTCAGAACATTTCCAAATATTACCCAAATAACATATTATTAATCTTAGTGACCAAATTCATGAGATGATAAAGGCTTGTCTGCATCAATTCAACAATATCTATTGATGCTACAGTAAATATCCTAAAGAACATGACTGTAGGAATAGACAGATGCTGGCCTGTAACACGAACCTTAAAAGGTCTTATTAAATAAAAAATCCAGAGCCAGATTTTGGGGTGAAAAGCTGAGAGATCAGAAAAGCAGAAAGAAGCTAGCCACATTTTTACCTGCTTGGAGATCCTCTGCCAAAGAGACCTACTTCCTGTATACCCGCACCTATACGCCTTCCTGTTCTGCCATCTCATTTCCTCTCTGCCTAGCTACATCACTTCCTCTTCTAACACAGATCTGTCACTTCCTGTTTGTTTTCACAGACCTCCAGACCTTTATGGTTAACTATTGTTGGAATTTAAGGCGTGTGCTATCATGCCTGGCTCTATCCCCAGTGTGGCCTTGAACTCACAGAGATCAGACTCTCTCCGAAGTGACAGGATTAAAGACGTGTGCTACCACTACCTAACTTCTATGTTTACTATAGTGGCTGGTTTTTTTCTCTGATTCTCAGATAAACTTTATTGGGGGACACAGAAAAAATATCACCACACAGGCCTTATTTACTACCTTTAGAACAGAGTAAAAGATGAGAAATAGATTACAAATCAAAGTGGAATGGCAGATTAATAAAAGTATTAAGTTACGTTGATTTATGTAAGCTTTCATAGAATTTTATAGTGAGATCAAGATACATCTTTATATATATATACATATATATATGTATGTATATATATATGTATATTAAAGATTGGTTGTCATCCTGTTGCTGTTCTTTATTGAGAGGTGCTGCAACCTTTAGGAGCACATCCTCCGAGGAAGCATGGTAGGTTATTGGGGATAGTGCATTTAGAAGATATTGGAAACACACACCTTTTTTCTGTCTTCTTAGCTGTCTTTCTATCTATTCTTTCTGTTTTCCTTTTTTCTGTCACCGTAACATGAACATGTTTCTGTCTGTTATACAATTTTAGACATGACTGAGGACATGCCCCAAAGCATGATGGCAAAGCCACCATAGATGGAAGTCTATGACAGTGTAAGCTGAAATATACTTCTTCTAAGTTAATTTAGATATTTTGGCACAGCAAACTCAAATGACTACCACAATATGTTTTCTTATTTTTCATCTAATTTTAGGATTCTTCTGACAGCACAACTTATTTCTAGGTGTTCTCTTCTTCCTAGTGATCTAAATAATTATCTTGGAAATTGCAAGTTAGCATCACATGACCAGTACCTTAGACAGAGTAAACGGGTACTTCCCTAACCCAGGACAAAGTTAACTGACTGCTCAAAGGATGGTGGCATTTGGATTAGACTGTGCAACTACTCTTTAATGCAATTTTTTCTTTTTATTTATTCTTCTCTCATAGCATACATCATGATCACAGCTTCCCCTCCCTCCACTCTTTCCAGTTCCCCTGATCAACCTGTCCTCCCACCACTCCTCCCCATCTCCTCTCACATCCCCTCTCTCCCAGATCTACTGCTCCTCTATTTCCCTTCATGAAAAAGCAGGCTTCCCAGTGATATTAATTCAACAGGCATAACAAGTTACAATAAAACTAGGCACAATCCCTCATATTAAGGATGGGTGAAGCAATGCAGTAGGAGGAAAAGGGTCCCAAGAGCAGGCAAAAGAGTCAGAGATACGTCCACTCCCATTGTTATGAGTCCCACAAAACTCCCAAGCTAAACAACCACAGCTTGTCTGCAGAAGACCTGGTGCAAATCCATGCAGGCTCTGTGGTTGCTGCTTCCATCTCTGAGCCCCAGTGAGCCCTAATTCATTGATTCTGTGGGCCTTGTTCTCCAGGTGTCCTGGAACCCTCTGGCTTATGCAAGTCTTCACCCCCATCTTCTGTGTGGTTCCTCAAACTCTCCCTAAAGTTTGGTCGTGGGTCTCTGCATCTGCACTCATCAACTGCCATGGGAAGTCTCTGTGATGGCGATTAGGCTAGGCACCGGTCTATGAGTATAGCAGATTATTGTTAGCAATCATTTCATTGGAAATTTTTTGTTTGTATTTGGTTCTCCCCTGGTTCTCTGAGCCAACTAGCTTCAGGTTCCTGGCAATCCAAGCAGTGTCAGCATGGGCTTCTTCTTATGGCTCGGGCCTCAATTTAGACCACTCATGCTCATGGGTTGGCTACTCCAACAAGCTCCAAGCAACCATTGCCCCAACACGTCTTGCGGGCTGATGTGGGTACTGTGACTGGGTTTGTGTCCCAGTCCTACTACTGGGAGACTTGCATGGTTACAGAAGATGGCTGACTCAGGCTCCATATCCTCCATTACTAGGATTCCTCACTATGGTCGCCATGGTAGGTTCCAGGAAGTTTGCACTATACTAGGTTTCCATGTTGCCCCTTAAGTGACCCCCTCATTCCAATCATCTCTCCCTGTATTCTCTCCTTCCATCCCTCCCACTCTCCCTCCTCAACCTAATCTCTCCTTTTCCTATCCACGCCTGCTCCTAGTCAATCCAGAAATCTATTCCTTTCCCCCTTCCCAAATAGATGTAATTTTAAACTTGAAGTTATTTTAATAGGTGATTCCATTAATAAAATATAAGTACTGAAACTGGTAAGCCACTATTTTTCTTCTACTTATCTGAAAGCTAATCTAGACCTAGAAAACAAAATAGAATCAGATAACAAATGAAGTCCATCCTGTGGCATTCAAAAACTACGGACTGTATCAGAAGCTGAGCTACAGTCTGGTCACTGTTTAATCATAAATTCCCTTAACCTTCAGGTTCAGCCAGATTGAACTTGGCGTCCTAGAACTACAACTCAGAGTTCGCAGAATTACTTCCCACTAGAAAATACAGATACAAATACAAAAAAGAAAAATAGGATGACATATTTTAGGATTAAGTCTCTGTATTAGAGTCATAGTATTGAGATATAAAGTAAAAATCTTATTATATCAAGAAAAGTTTTATATTATAACATAAAGCTTAATATTTATTCCACTGAATTTGGTTAAGAAAAGAATTTAAGTCCATGAAATTATTTAATTTTCTCAATGAAGTTTCTTTAATAAAAACTGCATAGTATTATGTAAAGTCCTGTTGTCCATACTGTTATGTGATTTAACTATGTGTATGAGTATAAAATGAAAACATCAATTTCATTACATTATATTGCCTTATATTATAATACCAAACTTTTTATTAAGGATATAATTGCAACTGAAAGGGTATTTTAATTAGAGCATATCTAATTGTGTTTCCAATATTTTACACTGGAGCTTCAATAAAATCCTATAGCTAATACATCTAGTATTTCTATTTAAAGCTTATTAAAAATGTGAGGTTTTGCCAAGCGGTGGTGGCGCACGCCTTTAATCCCAGCACTCGGGAGGCAGAGGCAGGCGGATCTTTGTGAGTTCCAGGCCAGCCTGGGCTACAGAATGAGATCCAGAACAGGCACTAAAACTACACAGAGAAACCCTGTCTCGAAAAACAAAAAAAAAAAAGTGAGGTTTTAATATATAATCTCTGCTCTATTTTATTGTCCTGATTTTATATTTCAATTTTTACACGGGTGAAATAAATGATACAATTGCTCATATCTCTCTATAATACTTAACCATTCAACAACGATTTGTCATCAGTACTATAATTCAGGAAAGTAAAATACTTCTGAAGAGGAATTCTGATGTCTTATACTGAACACTCTACCAAGAATTGTTAGTTTTTAATATATGTCTGCATTAACATTTGTAATAGTATTAATAAATTTGCATTTTCCACCATTTTATTCCAAATATCATTATTGCATCAGTTTGGCTACTAATGTTTTGTATAGTCAAAGACTAAGCACACTAATTAAAAAAAAACTTTTAAAAACTGAAGGATTGATTTTGGGGGATTCTTTACCACACCTGAAACATGATATTACTTCCTTCAAAGGAAAAGTTGAAATAAGATTTACAATTAATCAGTCTAGTAAAATTGTGTTTAATATTTTATATTCAAAAAAGAGATAAAATGATGACCATAAATGTTTTAGCTACTAATTTAAACTTTAATATAAACCAAATTATATGTATATTAGTAATGTTATAAGTTGTGGAAAATAACACTTAGAAAATACTTTCTTACATCACCTTTTCTTGGTGGTTATATTCTTTTTTCTGCATTTCTGGAGACATAAAGGGTACAAAGGGTTAAATGGGCCTATTAATAACTAAACCAAAATCTAAACTGATCTTCTTTCTTTCTTTCTTTCTTTTTTTTTTTTTTTTTTTTTTTTTTGAGACAAGATTTCTGGCTGTCCTGGAACTAGCTCTGTAGACCAAGTTGGCCTCGAACTCAAGAGATCCACCCGCCTCTGCCTCCTGAGTGCTGAGATTAAAGGCGTGCACCACCATTGCCTCCTCCTTCCTTCCTCCCTCCCTGCTTCTCTCCCTCCTTCCTTCCTTCTTTCTTTTATTTTTTTCTGGATCATCCTCTTTCCTTTTGAATAAAAAAATTTAAGTATTATAATTTAGATAACTTTAAAATGAGTGGTTCATTTCACCGGGCAGTGATGGTGCACGCCTTTAATCCCAGCCCTCAGGTGGCAGAGGCAGGCAGATCTTTGTGAGTTTGAGGCCAGCCTGAGATACAGAACAAGTTCCAGGAAAAGTGTCATAGCAACACCGAGAAACCCTGTCCCAAAAAACAAAAACAAAAAAAAAGAAAGAAAGAAAGAAAAAAATTGAATGGTTCATTTCATAAAGTTGAAAATAAATTACTAGGAGCATTCTAGTTCCTCTACTATTAGAAGTCTAATTTCAAGATTTCTCAGTTATATCAACTTTCCATGAAGTCTATCTGGATATAGTATTTAAATATATTTTTTATATTTCTCTTTATCAACATATTTATTGTTTAAGTAAAAACAATTCTTTAACTTACCAACAATTTCTAATTGCCACAAAATATTTCATAAATGTGTTTCAAGTACCCCAATTAGGCACATTACTGGTATTTTAATTGTATGTTATAATAGTTCATTTTTAGTAATGCAAATGTGTGAAGGATTTTGAAAAGTCTTTTGAAAAGACTTTTCTTTTTTATTAATTAAATTTATTTATTTATTTTACATCCCCACCAAAGTTTCCCCTCCCTCCTCCCCTCCCATTCCCCCACACAACCCCACTCTTGCTCTATTTCTGTTCAGAAAGGGGTAAGCCTCCTGTGGGTATCAACAAAACATGGCATATCAAGTTGCAGTATGACTAAGCACGTCCCCTTATATTAAGGCTGGGCAAGGCAATCAACCCAGTATGAGGTTAGGTTCCAAAAGCCAGCCATTATGTAGATCGTCTAGGTCATTCCCATGCAGGCTCCCTGGTTATTAGTTCAGACTCAGTGAGCTCCTACAAGCCCAGGTTATTTGATTCTGTTTGTTTGTTTGTTTGTTTGTTTTTGGTGCCCTTGGCCCATCTGGCTACTACAATCCTTCCTCCCTCTCTTTAGCAGGATTCTGGACTTTCTTTTTTAAAATAGAGTGAATTTCCAGAAATCTGTAATGAGAATTTTCTGAAAGTATAATAGATGAGCTGATAAATTGTGCCATGAGATATATTTCCATTATATACTTTTATTCTAGAAGCTTATGATATTTATTTTAAATTATAGTAACATTAACCATATGTATGCAAATTTAAAATGGAGAATGTGTCAACATATTTTAACAATGAAAAAAAGACATTTGCTAAAATCTCTAAATAAGCTAATTACTTCATATATGTGAGGCTCTATTATAACGGATATAACCACTAGATTATTTGAAGTAAAACATTGGCTTGTCTACATCTAAATCATCTAGCCATTCACAGTAGAATCATAACTTTGACTTGGAAGTTCAAGAGTAAGATTTGATGTCAAAACACTAAATTATGTAAAAGCTTAAATTTAATTTGGAATTCAGAGAGAGGTCTCAACAAGTCCAGATTACTCAGAGGTCTGAGATAACAAACCTGAGTCTCTCAGTAGCACACCCCATAGTGACTTTGCCACAAGTATATTGGTTTGTGATGGTAAATCATCATTGGTTATGGCAATTGGCCAGGCAGAAACTGCTCTATTTACCATTTAAGTAAAAATTAAATATTCAGTAGTATTTAATATGCTAATATATATTGAGGGTAATATCTCATTGACTAAGTAATGGATTAAAATAATGCAAAAGTAGTTCAGTTGTACAAAAGTATTAAGAATATATAATAAATATTAGAATATGTATACTGTTTACTAATGATGAAATTGAGGTACAGGGGATTACTATGTAACTAATGTGGAATAAACTGGATTGAGATATGTACTCTTTGTTACTTATGTAATTGTAGACATAATTATAAAATGAAAACAATATTTTTTATATTTCTGTGGAGTGTAGGTGGATAGAGTAATAAGACAGAAAAGCAAACAAAGATTGTTTTCATGTTCTAAGAGTATTTGTGTATATGCAATATATACAAATATATGGTACACATAAAAGTGTGGCAAAGACACTTCCATATATGTAATGTTCAAATGAACAGATTTCTGAAAGTAGAATGGTCAAGCTTATATAACACTTGTTACCTAAATCGTTACCTAAAGCACAACAGAAATATCTATGCAACCAATCTGTCATTCTCCAATGGAGTACTTGGATATTTTAATTTGTTGTAAACATTCTCAAGATAAGCAGACATCTCCTGACAATGGGGTCCTGATTCAATTCTGCTGTCTGTGGGCTGTATCACTGCCTATGCAAACACAGTGGATTGCCTGGCATTGTTCCTGTCTCACCAGAGCAAAGTCTTGTTGTGCATTGCATAACAAGAAGTGCAGAATGGACAGCTCTGTTTGCTCATTCTGACCAGTGCTAGAGTCCTCCCATGGGTTTTCCACAGTTCATCAGCCACGATGGAATACATCTGACCAGGGACTTTAAGGGGTGTGTCAACAAGGGTACACAGAACTTAATAAAAGTGTATTTGTACATTAATTATAAACTATTTCAGTGATAATGAACCAAAACACTCTATTTTTACTTCAAAAAGAAAGCTTACGTATATTTATTGTATGTGAAATTTGTGAATTTGTGAAAGATATCCAAGATAATGGTGTTCTATATAGCAGCCACAATGATGCATTTGACACCTAAAGAATAGCAATGCCGAGTTTTCATGGAAATGTCCCTTGAGCAATATACAATACTTGACAGTGTGCTCTTCACACTACATAATTTTTTTCTTTATGACATATTTTGTATAAAGAACATTTTCTAATATTGTGGAGCTACTCTGTGATTGCTGTCATAACAATATACCTCATATAATGGACTATTTTATATTCCTCAGAACAGTTTCATTCATATCGTCTCATTTGTTTCTTCTAGTGGATAATAACACTTTAAAGAAGACCAAAACTAAGTTCATGAATGTCCAGCACAGGCTGTTGACATAGCTCAGAAGTTAAAGGCCTTTGTTGATTAGCCTAAAAACTGGAATTTGAGCTTTGGGACCCACATGATAAAAAGAGAGAAGTGACTCCTTCAAGTTTGTCCTAGCCATGATAGGTGCATTCACAGACACTTTATCATCTCTTTCTTTCTTTCTTTCTTTCTTTCTTTCTTTCTTTCTTTCTTTCTTTCTTTCTTTCTTTCTTTCTTTCTTTCTTTCTTCCTTCCTTCCTTCCTTCCTTCCTTCCTTCCTTCCTTCCTTTCTTTCTTTCTTTCTTTCTTTCTTTCTTTCTTTCTTTCTTCTTCTTTCTTTCCTTCTCTCTCTCTCTCTTCTCTCTCTCTCTCTCTCTCTCTCTCTCTCTCTCTCTCTCTCTCTCTCTCTCTCTCTCTCTCTCCTCTCTCCTCTCTCTCTCCCTCTCTCTCTCTCTCTCTCTCTCTCTCTCTCTCTCTCTCTCTCTCTCTCTCTCCCTCTCTCTCTCTCACTCTCTCTCTGTTACATACGCACACACACTAAGCAAAAAATAAATAAATATAATATAGACATTTTTGAGAAAAGAAGCACATGGCTTGTCCATAAGCAAATATCTAATGCTTGTGAATGTAGAGATTTGAATGTAGATTTTCTGACATTTCATTCTGCACGGTATTATATTTTCTGAGGTCTTCAAAATAGGATGCTTCAAGGCTTGTAAATCCAACTTTAATGTTTCCAATCTCTCACTAGTATATCATATCCCTTGGGTTTCATTCTCAAATATCACATCTTTTTTTCCCTGCTTTGTTTACTGCAAACATCATGAGTGACTCTCTTAATAATATTAAAACTAAAGTAAATTGTTCTTTACAATACTTCTTTTCCATGGGTGGCCTAAATTTTCTTACTTTGTGTCAGACCTCTCCCATTTTTGGTTAATTCCTACACTTCTTCCTAATTGAAGAACTGAGCAGAGTACAAGGTCACAAAGCCTTGTAGCCATGTTTATAATGGCCTTCTGTAAGAGAATGGTAAACTCTGAATTGAATAATATGTAGGGAGGAAGAAGACACAGCTAGCACTCTGAGAAGCAGAAACATTATATAAAAACATTAAACTATTTAATGTAGTTATTTGAGTTACTTAAACAGTAATTTATCACATTTAAAATGTGAACAGCGACCAAAACACTGCAAGAATTTTCTTTGTGTACACTTGCAATGTTCTATGTCAGAAACAAAGATAGAGACAGAACCCAGTGTGTTCATATGTGTTGAAAATGCTCTTCTGATACATTTCCCTGACATGTACGTCAATGTGAAAGGTTCTGGTGTATTTGAAATGTTACACAAAAAGCGAGCAGTGTTAGTTGTGCTGATAAGGTTTAATCCAATTATTTCCTCAAGGTGTATTCCTTCTTCTTATGGATGAGCATGTTGACACATGGTGCGATAGGAAGAATAGGAGCTGTGTTTCTGCTTCTGGTGGCAGTGCATTATGTTCACATCATGTTTCCAAATTTCATTTGCAGATAAGGGCTGGAAGTAATTGTAACATGCAGAGGTAATCTACAGCTGATGTTTGGAAATAGAGAAATGTAAATTAAAAACATCATTCAACTGAAATTTTAGGCTATGTAGGAGGAGTGTGAATTTCCAAACAGGCAGAGCCCCTGACAGAAGAATCAATTTTATAAAATCTTTTTTTTAATAAATGTCACATACATCAATGGTTAGCATGTTAATCTATCATTATAGACAATGATTTAAAAACAATTGAAGCATAAAACTTCAGTATCCCATAAGATATGTTGTTATTATCTATAATTCAAATTATAGATAGGTAAATTATATATTAAACAAGATTTGGCTCAAAAATATCAATATTTTGATACCTTCTTTTTAATTTGTTTTATCCTTAATCATATAGTATAAGGAAAAATATGATGGATATAATGAAATATTTACATTCAATTCATGTTGAATTCAAAAGTGTTTTTATATAATAGCTTCTTTAAAAAAATAGACAGATGCTTAATAAATAACCATATAAGGCATCTAGTTTAATGACTCACAAATCTAATCTGCTATCCTATCCATCATCTATAAAAATTGAAGAAAACTTTTGAGTCCCATTTTTGTTTATTTACTTAATCTGATTCTTTATATTTGTTTCATGGAGTGTGATTTTTTTTTATTCATAGCTTCTCAAATAACTCAGATGATATTCTTTTTCATATTTTGCATATAGTCTATTTACTCCTTTGTGGATGGAAAAATGGATAAAGTCAAAGAGAGTGAAGACACACATGTACCAGGAGGCTACAAATCACCCTTGAGCGTTTGCATGTTACACAGCATCAGTCCCTTTGGGTTCCTATGGTGGAGTGCTGATACTGTGGTGTTGAAGGAATATAATTCAAAAATCAATAAAACAAGGCACTGACATTGCTGGGTACTGGCCCAAAGAAATGGTCATATTTCTTCATTTTAACAAGGAAAAATTATTCTCTAAACATAGACTTCAAGGCAACTGAAGCCTTACTTAACCTAATGAACTTTCAATAGTATTTTGAATTTTTAAAATGTTGAAAAAACAAGAAGTTTTTTTTTATTTCTTTTAACTTCATTAGTCTTACTTATTATAACCACCTTCTAGTATTTCCATTCACTTTTTATAACATTGCTACTATCTTCAGTTTAGTGAAATGTATATTGAGTAGAGTTTAAAAACATGTCACATAGATGACAGTCTGTAAATATTCACATATTTCATGTAGAATTGTCTGATTATTTCATCATCAACTTTTTAAAACCAAACTGAGTATGGAGATATATGAAAATTTTCCAGAGAGAATATAAAAAATATCAATAACAAAGAAAATCTATTTAGTTTAACAATATATTAAAAGGTTATTAGAAATATATTGATTTTTTCTTTTTGCCAGAAAAAAAGGAATTATAATAAAATGTAATTCATCAGGATGTGAGGAGTGGGTGGTGGGCAGCTGAATGTAGTGCTCAAGTCTCTTTAATTAAGACTGCATGTAAAGAGATCCCTAATTCTCAACGTGCTGAGAGAATAAGTGGCCATTGGATGCTAGACCACATATGGGACATGTGTATCATCTACTACACTGCTCAAGGAACACATCAAAAGAAAGGACAGAAAGAATTTCAGAGCAAGAAGTTTGAGTAGCATGCTCTGGAAACCCGTCTTCCAGGCATAGCATGGCCTTTGTATCCTGGAACTCATAGCAGCTGTAATTACATGCACAAACATGCAGAAGACTGGGCCAATCAATATCCTGTCATAGGATGGGGGGGAACTTCAATGGCCCCACAACCCCTGAAGGATTTACAGTCACTTAATAGTCCCTGGGTTTAAGGGAGAGGCTTACAGGGCTCCAACAATCTTTGGGGACCTATAGAAATATAAGATACATAAGGAAAATGACATTGAATGATCTCCCCAAAGATCACTGTCCGGCTCCCTCACTGCATGTGAAATGGCACATTCACCAGCATGCCAGAATGCTTCTGGCTGATGACAGACCTGGGTGGTATCCTGAGGATAGGAAATCTCAAAGCCAGCTCCCATAGAGACAAAATTCCTCTAACAAGGCCATACCAACAACAACAAAGCCACACCTCCTAATAGTGCCTTTCCTTATGAGAATATGGGAGCTAATTACATTCAACCTACCACCAATGGATAATCCCACACCAACAAAACCCAAAGAAGGGACATACACACACACACACACACACACACACACACACACACACACACACACACACACACTCACTTACCACTACCACCAACAGAATAATAGGAATTAAAAATCACTGGTCATTAATGTCTCTGAATATAAATGGACTCAATTCACCAATAAAAAGACACAGTCTATCTAACAAAATGGATATGAAAACAGGATCTATCCTTCTGGAGCGTACAAGAAATACATCTAAAGAGAGACATTACTTCAGAATAAAAGGTTTGAAAAAGATTTCTCAATCAAATGGTCTTAAGAAGCAAACTGGTATAGATAACTTATATTTATCAAAATAGATTTCAAGCCAAAATTAATCTAAAGAGATGAAGAAGGACATTTCATATTCATCAAAGGTCAAAACCACCAAGCTGATGTCTCAGTTCTGACCGTCTATGCCCCAAATACAAGGGCCTCCACATTTATAAAGAAACATTACTAAAATTTAAATTACATACAAAATTGTGCACACTAATAGTGGAAGACTTCAAGACCCCACTTTCACCAGTGGAGAGGTCTCCTAGACAGAAACTTAACAGAGAAACAAGGGAACTAACAGATTTTGTGACACAAACAGACCTAACAGATATCTATAGAATGTTTCACTCAAACACTAAAGAGTATACCATTTTCTCAGCACCACATAAAACCTTTGCCAAAATTGACCATATACTCAGCCACAAAGCAAGTCTCAACAGATTAAAAAAAAAAGTGGAATGACCCCCTGCGTCTTATTAGTTTGCCATGGATTAAAGTTAGAATTCAACAACAACACAGATTACAGAAAGCCTACAAACTGGTGGAAACTGACCAACTATCACCTGAATTACTATTGGGTCAAGGAAGAAATAAAGAAAGATGCTGTGGGATGCCCTGTATGTTGGGAATAGATAAAACACTGATTGGCCAGTAGCCAGGCAGGAAGTATGGGATAGGCAGGACAAACAGAGAGGAGAGGCTTGGAGGTGGAAGTCTGGGGGAGATGCCAGCCTGCTGTCCAGGGAGCATCATGTAAAGGCAGCAGGTAAAGCTGTGGAACATGTGGAGACATACAGATTAGCAGAAATGGGCTGAGTATAAAAGTAAGAGCTAGACAATGGTAGGCCTGAGCTAATGGCCAAGCAGTTTAAATAATATAAGCATTTGTATGTTATTTTATAAGTGGGCTACGGGACTGCCGGAGCTTGGTGGGACATGGAGAGAAACACTCTAGCTACAGAAAGAAATTGAAGACTTCCTACAATTCAATGAAAATGAATGCACAATGTACCCAAACTTAGGCGACACTATGAAAACAGTGCTAGGTGGAAAGTTCATAGCACTAAGTGCCTACATAAAGAATTTGGAGAAATCTCACATAAGGGACTTATCAGCACAATTGAAAACTCTAGAACAAAAAGAAGCAAACACAGGCAAGGGGAGTACAGGGCAGGAAATAATCCATCTGGTGACTGAAGTCTATAAAATAGAAACAGAACAATACAAAGAATCAATGAAATAAACAGTTGGTTCTTTGAGAAAAATCAACAGAGTAGACAAGCCCTTATTCAAATTAACTAAATGGCAGAAAGAGAATACACAAATTAACAAAATCAGAAACAAAAAAGGGGAATGTAGCAACAGGCACTGAGGAAATCCAGAGAATCATTAGGCCATACTTCAAAAAGCTGTACTCCACATCATTGGAAAATCTAAAAAAAATAGACAAATTTCTTGATAGACAGCACATACCAAAGTTAAATGAAGATCAGGAAAATAATTTAAACAGACCTATAGCCCCTAAGATAATAGAAGCAGTCATTAAAATCTCTCAACCTAGAAAAGCTCAAGGCCAGATAGTTTCAGCAAAGAATCCTCTCAGACCTTCACAGAACTAATACTAGTACTCCTCAAATTATTACACAATAGAAATAGAAGGGACATTGCCACATTCTTTTTATGAGGCCACAGTCACCCTGATACCCAAACCAAACAAAGACTCAACAAAGACAGAGAATTACAGACCAATTTTCCTTTTGAGCAATGATGCAAAAATACCTAATAAAATACTGGCAAACCAAGAACACATCAAAAAGGTCATTCATTCACCATGATCAAGTCACCTTCATCCCAGAGATGCAGGGATTGTTCAACATAGGAAAATCTCTTAATGTAATCCATCATATACACAAACTGAAAGAACAAAACCACATGATTATCTCATTAACTGCTGAAAAAGCCTTTGACAAAATCCACCACTCTGTCATGGTAAATGTCTTGAAGAGATCAAGGATACAAGGGACATACCTAAATCTAATAAAAGCAGTATACAGAAAACTGACAGCCAACATCAAATTAAACGGAGAGAAAGTTAAAGTAATTCTACTGAAATCAGGAACAAGGTATGGCTGTCCATATCTATTCAATATAATACTCAAAGTTCTAGCTAGAGCAATAAGATTACAAAAGGAGATCACGGGGATGCAATTTGAAAAAGAAGGCAAAGTATCACTATTTGGAGATGACATGATAGTATATATAAGCAAACCCAAAATTTCTGCCCTGACAGCTGATAAACACCCTTTAACAAAATGCTATATAGCTATATACAAGATAATTTTCTTATTATTATAGTATTATTTACATATTATATATAATATATTATTAATATTATATTACATACATTACTATATTAAAAATATCAGTAGCCCTCTTATATACAAATGATAAAAGGGCTGAGAAAGAAATCAGGGAAACAACACTCTTCAGTATAGTAACACACAATTTAAAATATCCTGGGGTAACTCTAACCAAGCAAGTGAAAGACTTGTATGACAAGAACTTCAAGTCTTTGAAGAAGGAAATTGGAGAAGATATGAGAAAGATTTCCCATGCTCATGGATTAGTAGGATTAACATAATAAAAATTACCATCTTACCGAAAGCAATCTAAAGATTCAATGCAATCCCCATCAACATTCTAACACAGTTCTTTATAAACCTTTAGAGAATAATACTCAACTTCACATGGAAAAAACATGCAGGTCTTAGGCAGCTGTGTATTCATTCTTGCATTGGCCAGGCGTTAACCAGAAGACATAGCACTCCTCTATCCTCCAACTCTTACACTGTTTTTGTCCCCTACTCTTCCCTGTAAGATGTTCTCTGGGTCATGGAGAGGGTGGTATAAATGTCCTCTTTAGGGTTGCACACTCAGCTGCCACCTATTCTCCATGGTTTGACCGGTTATGAATCTCTGTGTTAACAATTACCATTTATTAAAAGTAAGCTTCTCTGACTAAGACTGAGAGCAGCCCTATTCCAAGTACGTAAAAAAAAACGATTTAAAAGGTAGTGTGGAAATATGTTCATTTAGAGTAACACCAGTTATGTTATTCCCCAAGCCTATGGCCTCCATACAAATAGGTTTTGGACAGAGGGTTGCATTAGTAGACACATGTTTCTTCCTGTCAAACAGACTTCAGATCTAGTCAGAAAACTCTTGGGTATTCCCCAATTATGTCACTATTGTACCAGAGAACATATCATGCCCAGAAGATCTATATGTAGCATATTGGGTCCACAGCACGTAAGATTGTTGACGCTTTTTCCTTCCACTAGTCTGTATAGTACCTTCTTGTGCTATCAAAGTCGGCCAGTGAGGAGGAAGCTTCCAACTCAATTACTGCTTCACGTATCTATTTGCTGTTTCTACAGTGTGCAGTGACTTCAGAAACAGCACTGTGTCTTCTAAAGAACTATTATCCTTTAACATGACAAAATTGTATAATGACCATTTTATTAGTGCCATTGTTTAGACAGTTGGGTTCTCTAGTTCTTGACATAAGGAGTAAGCAGATAATTTATTTTTACTAACAAGAATTAAATCATGACTACTTTAATTTCCTGTAAAGCCTTTCACATACTTTAAGGAATGTAATCTGCATAGCAAATGAAATACTACAGTCTCCTAGCTTTCCATATATTGTATTTAGAGGCTCTGGTTTATTTAGTTTGGTAGAGTATTATTTTTTTCATATTACTCACTGGAAAATGTGGTGTAACCATCAGTAAGACATTAGGCTTTGTACTCTTTGAAGAATTTTTTTCATTCAGGGTAAGACACTGGAAAGAGAGGTGCCTGAGGAGTTATATACTACAGAAGAGTAAGTGATAATTATTGAAAAATAAAACACCCAACAAGCTGGGCAGAGAGTGATACCTGCTAGGAATTGTAGCCCTTGGAAGGCTGAAACAAGAGGAACACAAGTTAGTTTAGGTTGTAGATTTAGTTTCTATGTTAAAAAAAAAAAAGATAGGGCTAGAAAGGTGGCACAGCATAGAGAAGTATTTGCTAGTAAAACTGATAATCTGAGTTTTATGCCCAGGATTCACAGTGTGAAAGTAGATTCCCTGAGGTTGTATATCTACTTCCCATATGTATGCTGTACCTCCCTCCCCAATAACTAAATAAATGTTTCTTTGTCTGTGTGTGTTTGATTTACCCAGTTACTTTATTTTATTTAATTTTTAATAATGAGAAAGAAACGGGGGGCTTGGAGTTTTCTGGGTGGAGAAGGAGAAGATCTGAGAGGCATTGGAGGAGGGGAAAAGTGTGATCGGAATACAGTCTATGGAAAAAAGGGTTCTCAATAAAAACAGCTTTTATCTAAGATTTTCTATTAAAATAATTTAGATAATCTCTCTAAAATGATTTTTAGCAATAAATGCATAATGAATTTCACTTTATGAAACTTACAGAGGAGGGAAAAATGAACTGTTTCCATCTCAGGGCTTTCTTTGACTCATTTAAAAACTGACCAAGGGCAGTAATGAGTGAAGAGCAAGATATTTAATTCTCTGAACTAGAGTATGGCAGCAAACTTGGATCTGAGTCCTGAACCTATCACTTAATAAACTGTGTAGTCCCCATTTTCCTGACACAGTCTCCTGTTAAATGATGATATATTTAAATTTAATACTTATGGATATTTTCATCTAGCTTTCACATGACCAAAAGATGGGATTCCTGTGGTTTCCTCTATGTTCATTTATTTCTACTTGTTCTCCAAGCCTCTGTACTACCCAGTATGAATTTTGTAGTTAATCCATCTAAACCCCTTCCAATCTGAAAGACACTTGGCTTGGAGTAATTAATCTTGTGTTGACTGCTAGTCTCATTACTCAAACTGATGGTGCCTTCAGCACACTAGAAAGCAGAATTGTGCTGAATAGCAGGAAAATGAAGGATTTGCACCAATTGTTTATTTCACAGGCCTTTCTAGTCTTATTGACCTTAATACTCACCTCATTCGCCTCCAAAGGCCTTCTGTGCCTTCAAGTCTTTAGAAACACAATCAAGATATCTTCAGGTGACTGCAGCTATGGTCTCTGTCTGTGACTACAACATCCCTGGCAAGACTCAGAAAATTCAGTGCTTAAAGAAGCAGCAAAAAAATACAATATGTTTCATTTAGTTAAACCCACACTCATCCACTCTACTGATGGATGCAAGATCACACAGAAAATCCAGCAGATGAAAGTGGTAAAAGAAATAAACTGCTAGAAAAAGAAGGTGAAATATCACTGAGAAAGAGAGAACTGAGAAGATGAGATCAGTATAAATAGCTTCCCACAGTGCACTCCATGTCATTTAAATTTACACAAACAAAAATTAAAAGAAAACAACAATGGCTTATTTTTTCTAAACAGCTTATGTGGTTTTGATTTTGGAACAGAACATGAAATTATACAAATTTTGAAATGTTTTGGCTGAATTTTTATTTTTCCTAAAATAATTCTGTGCATGGTTTTTCTCCCCCGACTCACCTCTGATCCTCCCCACCCAAAAGAGTTTCTACATAATAGTCATATCTTATTTCACCATTGTAATAGATGAAAGACACAATGGAATGAGCAAATGGACACTGTGGTTTGTCAAAGTGCATGTAGTTAGTAGCAAAACTGAGATTTAAACAATATTGATATTTCATTTTATGAATTTTAAAATTTTTGAAAGAGTTCTTCTTTATTATTTGAAGAACAAAATTACCTGTTGAGATGTCTAGAAGATGTTTAAGAGGGAAATTATGTCCTAGTATGCCACATGGAATAAGTAAACCCAAATGATATTGCCCTCATCAATAATGCCATTGAATTCACCTTGACCAAGTTAGTTACCATTTTCTGCACATCTTATCTCACTATGTAGAGCAGATTACCCAGTTGTTATGAAAATCACTCCTACAAAGTTTAAATTACTGTTAGAACCAAGTAAAATTATAGCCAGAAAGAAATGAAAGCAAGAGTTGAAAGATTTATAAATGTCCTACGAGAGATGACTTCTTCCATACCACATATTTTGTAGATCTTCAATATACACATAGATATCTGTGGCAAAATTCATTAATGTAAGGCTTCAACAAACCATACGAGATACCTCAACAGAACACTTGTATTGTCATGGTTAGCTGTTGCTGTTGTTATTATTATTATTTTCATGATGCTGTGCACTTAACCCAAGTCCTTGCACATACCAGGCAAATACTCTATCACTAAGCTATACACTCTGACCTGTTTTCTCTCCTAAATATAAATCGCAGAATCATAATGAAGAATACTACTAAGACAGGATACAGATGAGTGGGTGAAAACAGGACCATATCTATAATCCAGTTTCTTTCTAGTCTCTGACAGGTCAACTTCTTGATTCTAGAGGTCAACTGCTTTAATTCTGCATGTGCTTTTTAGATGAAGCTAGGCTTTCTTTGCAATGACTCAAGCCCTTAAGACTGGGAAGTCTTTTACTGTCCACCACTTAACTTCATTCATTGGCAAGCAAAGATCAGGACCTCAGTGCTGTACTGAACAGTTTCCTTTCACACCTGAGAATTCAAATGAATAGATTTTATGATCTGTCGAGACCTTAGATGCGACACTGTAACTGGAGCTTTCTTGGGTCCCACCAGGGCCTGCAGCTGCTCAGACCCAAATAAACACACAAAGGTTTATATTAATTATGAACTGTATGGCCTAATCACTCAGGCTTCTTGCTAGCTAGATCTAACATCTTTTTTTGTTTTGTTTTATTTTGTTTTGTTTTAGTTTTTCGAGAGAGGGTTTCTCTGTGTAGTTTTAGTGCCTGTCCTGGAACTCACTCTGTAGTCCAGGTTGGCCTGGAACTCACAGAGATCCATCTGCCTCTGCCTCCTGAGTGCTGGGATTAAAGGCATGTGCCACCACTGCCCGGTGAGCTCTTACATCTTAAATTAACCCACTTAGAAAATTCTATAATTTGCCACATGGCTTGGGGCTTACTGGTATCTTTACATCTTGCTTCTCAAGCAGCGGCTGGCAACGTCTCCCAGCTCTGCCTTTCTCCTTCCTCTCTCTCTAGTTGGAATGTTCTACCTAACCTTATTTTGCCTCACCATTGGCCAAACAACTTTATTTATCAACTGATCAGAACAACACACATTCACAGCATACAGAATGATATTCCCATCATTTCCCTTTTTCTTTCTATTCAAAAGGAAGATTTTAACTTCAACATAGTAAAATTACATATAACAAAACAGTTATCAAGCTAGAATTATAGTCATAATATCTAGTCTATTTGTATTTGGCAAAATTTAAGAAGATAATATATCTATCCTATTTTTGTGAGTCTAAGGTTTCATATCTACCTTATCTCTTATCATAATAAAGGAAAAACATAATTATGACTATCTAGGCTTCAACTACATCAAAGACTTCAGAAGGATACAACATTATTTAAGTAAACAAGAAGAACATTGTGAGCAACTTCCAAAAATTTAGAATGACAGAGACAGCTGTCTGCCTAGACAGTCATCCAAAGTTCCTCTGTAACATTGGAGAATCCCTTTTTCAGCCCATAGGCTTAGAGTCTCTCAATTGATTTTTCCTGTGTCCTGTAGAATGTCTGGCAGTTTCTTCTGAGAAGCAGGAACCTGAAGGACCATTTTGCCTTGCAAAGTTCAGTGGTCACATTCCTATGGTTCCTTCATGTCCACTGGCTACAACATTTTGTCAAGCAGTCCAGGCAAGAACAGTTTCTTGCCCAAATGGCTACTTTTGCCAAGAAGAAGATAAATTCCATATAGAGTATCTTTGATGTCCATCCTCTTCTCCGAATTAAATTGGTGCTGCCAGGATCAGAGGTGTCTCATTGTCCAGTAAGTTTTTAAAACATTTTAAATGCCATATTCTGTAGGTCTTTGAAGTATTTGAAGATTAACTACCTAATTGAAATATTTCTATGTGTACCTAGAAAACTTAACATGACTATAAGTTTGACTATCATAGAGGACTAATTATTAACCTGTATTTCTTAATTATCTATTACAATTTAAATGAGCTGCATAAACATAATACCTTAAATAAGAGTAGATACATAGAATATAAAAAAATAACTTTAAATTTGTATCAATAAACTAGAATCTGTACAAATATAAAACATTTTAAACAAGCTGCTCTTCAAAAGTAGGTTCAACAATCCACTCTTTTATCCTATCCTATTTATATCCTATATCCCCCTTTCTTCTTTTAGAAAGATATTGACTATAACCAATAACAATTTGTAACCAACAACCTAAACAAAGACAAACATCCATAATCCATTTTTTTGGGAATATGGGTGTAGTTTTCTAAGTTACTTCCTGCTAATAAAGGACACTGTATTCTTATGAGGATCCTGAGAAAATTTTAGGATTAGGGTCACGTCCGGACTGGAATAATCTGTAAGGCTGTATTCTCTGAGCCAGTTGCCTTGAAGTTGATTTTGGATGTTGGATGATCTGGGCCATGGTGTAACTTGGCAGGAATCCACCATGTTGTAGCTCCAGCCTGCATGCCTTGAACCTGCCAAAGCCAGGGGACACATCATTGTACCTAGGTCTGCCATGAGCAACATGAACTAGGAAGGTGCTCTTAGCTACATTTATATTTCTTCTTAAGCTCTCTCAGGTTTTAGGTGGAAACTCTTGCCACCACAAATTTCTAAATGGTCTTGTTAAATAAAAAACATGGAGCCAAATATAGGGGTGAAAGCCTTAGAGAGATCAGGGAAATAGGGAAATCCACCAGCCAACCTTACCTCACCAACTCTGCAGCTTCCAAATCCAGATAGGAAGTATAGGCAGGATAAGCAGACAAGGAGAATTCTGGGAAGTGGAAGGGTGAGTGAGGAGTTGCCAGCCTGACACAGAGGAAGCAAGATGACAAGGCAAAACAAAAAAAAGGCACCAAGCTATATGGCTAAGCATAAATAAGAATCATGGGTTAAATTAAGTGTAAGAGCTAGTCAGTAATAAGCCTGAGCTAATGGCCATACAGTTTGTAATTAATATAAGCCTCTGTGCGATTACTTGGGGGATGCAAGTGGGAGAGATTTGTCCCCACTGCCAGCCTGCCAGGACACAGGAAAAACTTCCAACTATAGTAACCCAGATTCAGAAGGACAAACATGGTATGTACTCACTCATAAGTGGATACTAGACATAAAGCAAAGGATAAACAGACTACAACTTATAGCTCCAGAGAAGCTAGCTAACAAGGAGGACCCAAAGAGAGACACATGGATCACCCTGGGAAGGGGAAATAAAGATCTCCTTGAGTAAACTTGGGTTTAGGGGTGAGCAATGGAGGGTACGGGATGGGGGATGAGAATATACGGGAACAGATGGTCAACCTGGAACAGGGATGGAGTTGGAAAGCAATGAAAGGGATACTATGATAGAGGGAGATATTACTGGGATAGAGAAAAACCCCATGCTGCTAGGGAAGTTGCCAGGAATCCCCAAATATGACCCCAGCTTAGACTACTAGCAGCAGTGGAGAGGGTACCTGAACTGGCTTACCCCAGTAATCAGATCAGTGAATACCCTGTCATCATAGAGCCTTTCTCCAGTAACTGATGAAAGCAAATGCAGAGATCCACAGCCAAACACCAGGCCGAGCTCCAGGAATCCAGTCAAAGAGAGAGAAGAGGGATTCTATGAGCAAGAGCATCAGGATCATGATGGCGAAACCTACAGAGACAACCAAACCAAACTAGTGCGAACTCATGAACTTTAGACCAACAGCTGTGGAGCCTGCGTGGGACTGGACTAGGCCCTCTGCATAAGTGAGGCAGTTGTGTAGCTTGATCTGCTTAATGGGCCCCCTGGCAGTAGGATCAAGATCCATCCCTGGTGCATGAGCATGCTTTTTGGAGCCCACTTCTTATGATGGGACACCTTGAACAGCCTTGATGAGGCGGCCGGGGGTGGGTGGGTGGTGGGGGTGGGGCTTGGAGTAGCCTCTACTGAATGTACCAGGCTCTGCTGACTCCCCATGGGAGGCCTTACCTTCTTGTAGGAGGGAATGGGGGGTCAGTTGGAGGGGGGAGGCTGGAGGACCGGGAGGAGGGAAGAGGGAGATCTTTGATTAATATGTGAAATGAATAAAAAAAATTCTTAATAAAAAAGTATCCATTTACATTCTAAAATTACATGGTCCAAAGATTAATATACTATTTCATGTGTACTTTAAATTCTAGAGCTTTGTAACCTAGAAGTGGAGAGGTCAGTGTGAGGTTACATAGTAATCCGAAATGCTATCATACATACTACAGTAACCAAGCTGGGCTCACATTTTATATTAAATGTATGTGGCATTTATACTCTCCCTGCCTTTTGTCTTTTGCTCAGTCTTATGAAAAATGTATGGGATGTGTATTTCAATGTCACCTTTTTAGTTTACTAAATTAAATGTACATTTCACCCTTTTTATTGTTCTTTTTAATAGTGTAATACTCACATTTTATTTATTTGTATATTTAATTTTAAGACATGTTTAATGCACAGTTAGATTTAGTCTAGGAAGTTTAACAGCAGCACTCTAAAGGAAGAAAGCATCACTCAAAACTTGCCATGTTAGATTTGAATTATTATTGTTGAAATCACTAGATTGTTAGATTAAAAATTCTTCTGCTTTGAGTGTGAATCAAATGATTTTGTGTTGTACAACCAAGAGATAACCACTCATTTTCTTGTACTAGACAACACATCAAAATGATTATTTTTAAATCTCAATCATTATCTTACTCTTGAGAAGTAAGGGAGCCACCAAGCAATTTGAATTTGATAATGAGCAAATGTGTGATCTCCATTAGATGGTGGCCACTGATTATAACATCTGCTCATAACAGAGAGGATGGTCCTCATTTGCTTAAGCTTTAAAACAGCAATTTTGTCCTGAGGTTATTATATAGATTTATTTTTTAGTCCTTAATGTTGCTCTTAGAACTCACTGATTGCTTTGCAAAGTCATATCTGCCCAGATGCTCTGAGTCAGGCAGGGGAATTGAGACCCTTAAAAGCTCCCCTTCAATGCTCTTCTGTTTATTTCCCAGTATCCGTAACAATTGGAGAGTGACATCTGCTTCCATGTACTGTGTCATTGTTGCAGAATTGCACTGGACATAGATGATAATGCCCTTCCTATTACTTCTTTGTGGAGCATGCTTCTGAACCTGAAAGAAAACATGGAAAAATCTGATGAAAGCATCTTCCTGGTGACTGCAGAATTTGAATAATGCTCACAACTGGTCAGGGCGCCAGGAAACAAGGACTGCTCTGTCCTCTGTGATGCCAGAAGAGAAAACAAGAGCTGTGGATAGTAACTAAAAAAAAAAAAAAAAAAAAAAAAAAAAAAAAAAAAATGAGTAGACATGCTGTCCGGCCAGAATGAGTTTTAATACACCAATAGTGACTGCATGTGTTTGACATACATGCTGACAGTTTGAAAGGCTTTTTACATTCAGTGCATTTTCATTAAAATTGAGCATGTAAAACTAGACATTCTATTACCAGATCATAAAACCAATATATTCTTGATGTTTCTTGAAACAAGGTTTTCACAAATTTGCAACTGTAAGAATGTAACCTCGAGAAAGGTTCAGGGGGTAGGGGGCTGGGGTTGGGGGGAGGTGGGCAATCAAGCCTTGATTCAAAAATCGTGCTCAAGGAAAGATTTTTAACTTTAAAAGTTTTCCCCTAAACAGCATTACTCCATAAAAATAAAATCACCAAGTTTGCATGAGGCTAGGTAATAATCAGATTTATTCTTGAGATCTACCATATTTTAATAATAAAGCACATTGAATTTTTAGTTTTCAACAATGTCAATATAGAGAAGGAAACTAATGCTTTTAAAGCAACTTTTTGGAAACAGAATTAAAACTGAAAGCATTTGAAAGAAAAAAATGTTATTTACAAAGCAAACTCAATAAACTTAGATTCTGAGTATATGACATTTGCCCCATCTACCGACAGATTCCTCTTTTATTTATAATTGTCTTGCTTTCTGCTTCTTTTGTGTCCTCTGCAACATTACAACAGTTCTCATCAATAAACAAAAGGGAAATATTTTAACCAGTGAGGATATGTCTGTAGGTTTTAGTAACATTGCTATTTAAAAACACATTTTTACATCAACTTTGTTCTTAATAAATACATTTGCTGAGTCAACTTACCTCATTGAAAGTTTACCTTTAAGATGAAATGATGGCCACATGGAAAACAAAGGCTGAAGTCACAGCAGGTACCAAGGACCCGTTGTCTAAGATTTTGCTATTTGGAATTAATTATACTTACTATTTAGCAACAGATTTTAAATGGCATAACCCTGTTTAGGTCCTAAGGTTTACACAGCAGGTTCTGTCTACCTGTATGCCTCAAAGCATCAATTTTCTCTGTTTGGGTAATAAGTACCTGCAATTCTTTTCATCCAGGAACTGATTTAAGCAATGTATCATATGGACAGTAATTAAAGTTAGGACAGTTAGAAAAGAGCTATGATGTCATTATGATGCAAACACCCAGGGAGTGGGCCCCAATTAATTCCCAATTATATTTATTCTCAGTTTCAGAAGCTGCTGTGATACATACGTGCTGGTAAACTGTGGGACATCCTACGCCCTGTCTAAATCTCAGGGCCGTTGCTCATCCAGAATAGTGGAATGGAGCCTGTTGAGACTCCAGGTTGTTACAGAAATAAGCCCCCCAAAAGAGGGAGTCACTAATACAGACAGGCATGAAAGAACATGAGAGGAATGACATGGACGAAAAGGCATTGGCCCGAGGATATGAGTCCTATAGTCTTTTTCCCAGTCCAGACTTAATGTGCACAGATATGATTAACAGACATCTCAAAAATACAGCTGCTGGGTGCTGGGTTAGTTCACACTCCTGGTGCCCTTCATGCTTGAAATCAGGCTCCTCACTGCACCAAAGTCACAGGTCTATACCTTCAGGAAAGATGCAAACATAGAACAGGGGTCAGGACACTTTCCCATGATGACATCTTTCCATTGGCACTTTTGGTTTTATGCCATGGTCCGTTGACAACCACTGCTTTTCTATGGTAGTGAAGTCAACTTCTGTGTGATTTAAAACTTTTAATGTAAATAAGACTTTGTCTAGAGAATTGGTGGTGGTAGAGAATTCTTCTCCCTTTTATTTTGTTTTTGTTTTTTTTTTCAGACATCTGTGAGATTTTCTATAATAAACTGTGTGTGGGTTGTAGGTGATGCCTATATTGTGGGATACTTTATGTTGATCATGAATATTTTTAAATGCTTAAGAGGTGTAAGCAGGAACATTGTCTACCTTGAGGTCCTGTGGACAGTCCAAAATGGAAAACACAGCTTTCTTTTCCCGTATGAACAACAAGCACTATTTTTTTATTTCCACTGTGTACTACTTCCTCAAAGACTAAATAAGGAGCACGCCTTGAACTGCCTTATTTAGCTTAATTCTTTTTTTAGTTAAGCACTTGTAAGAACTCTTAAGGGCCTCCTTAGCAGTCCTGTTTGCATTTTCAAAATTCAATTGTTCTGTAAGCACCTTTTCTGCATCTGGGTCACCTGTAAGATGTCTTGTCACTTGTAAAAGCCAGGCCACAGAGATTGAGTACAATTTGTCTTGGCCATGGCAATTTTAAGTTAACAAACCAGATAATGACAAGGTTTTATTGATTGTTCATTTTTTTTTAAGCAGGAAAGCTACTATGTTATTTTAGTTAGGTAATTCAAAAGAAGTCTTGACAGCTTTAGAAGACTCTTTCTAAAATGAATTTCCCTCTGACTAGGCACTTTTCTCAAGTCTGTTTTTAAAAGCCAGACTGCAGCACCTTCCATGGAGTTGACCCTTCTGGGTCCTTAAAGATTTGATATGATAAACAAAAACAAAAATAAAAACCGGGATAGAACCACAAAAGAATACAAAAGACTCATCTTTGTGAGTGCCTACCAGAGACCATTCACTCTGTAAGGAGAGAATAACAACTAACCAGGGTATGAGTGACTTTTTATAGCAAGTATCATAAGGTCTATACTTGTATTACATTTGTGATAGGTCCTTTAAAAGAGTCAAAATCATAGAAATGATAAAAATCTATGCTTTGGTTAAGCAGCTTGAGTTGCCCCTAACCAATACTGAGATCAATACCAATACTTAAAAATGTCCAGTTTGTCATCAACAGAAATCAGGAGTATGACACCCTTACTTCATATTAAAAAAAGCCAATAAATCAAATACAATGAAAATGGTATGTAGGGATCCATGTTAGAAAGAAAGATAAAAGGGACTGTAAGGGTAAAAGAGTAGATGTCTTCTACAGTGTGAATAAGGACAGCTTTTCAGAAAGAGTGTCGTTGGAGTACAGAAATAAAAGAGCGAAATGAGCAAAGAATGTGGATATCTGAGAAATAACATTTTAGGCCATAAAAAGTAATATTTGAAGTTCCTTGGACACAGAGCACTTAGAGTATTGAAATAGTATCCAGGAGACAAGTGTGGGTATAGTGTTGGAACGGGGACGAGGGTCTATGACTTGCACAACCTCATGAAAGGGGTGACGGTAAGTCAATTTATAAAATGCTGATTTCTTGAATATTTTTATGATATAAAAACTGTAAGACACTGGAAAATTTAAAAGAGAAATAACGAACCTAAATGACTATTCAGAAGTTGTCTTTCTGAGGAATATCTTTCCCATGCAATAAGGTTGCTACCGAGTGAGTATTCCCAATGCAAAACCTGAAATTCAAGATGCAAAATTTTTACCAAACCTATGCAACACAGTGAATACTTTCCTGATATGACACTAGCTTAATAAATCTTAGCGTAAACCTACCCATCAGTAAGTTGTGTATGAAGTTCATATTTAAATTTGCATCTCATCTTTAATATCTCTTGTTATGTATGTATCAATATGCCAAAATTGAAAAAATAAAATTACACACTTCTGGAACTAGTGTTTTTGATTTTAGATAAGGGATATTTAACCAGTTCCAGATGTACAAACCTTCTGTGATAAGAGGAAAGGGAGAAATAAATACGGCTTAGACTTAGTCAGTATATGGAAAAGGATAATAGGAAGTGCCTAGATGCCTATATGTACACACACATATTCCTGTACTCATTTGTAAATGGATTGACGAAATTAGAAAGAACATTAGAATAGACAAGTTTGGAAATAAATTGTAATTCTCAAATATCTTGATAATGCATCAAAGATATTAAACAGAGAAATGGAAGGATAAATGTTTGAATTTTTCCCTCATGTATTTTATTATCTTTTTAGTTACTACTCATAGTAATTCATAAATATGAGAAAGAATAAGACTCATTTAAAGAATAGGACATTGTTTCAAAACTAGATGCAATCTTACAGACCTTTGATAGAGATGGCTTTTATGTCACCATTTCAAAATATATGCTTACAGTGAGCCTGCTTCCTGATGTTTAAGATATCACAGTTAAGCTGAGATTCATTTATCCATGGAAATGTTGTCTTTAGTCTCTATATTAAAACTTACTGAAAATTGTTTTTGTTACAAAATACCAACCTTCTATTCACAATATAGTTTCCTTTAATATTAACTGTGGTGGTCCTCTTGCATTGCTTTTTTTTTTTTTTTTTTTTTTGGTTTTTCGAGACAGGGTGCATTGTTTTTTTTAATTGATAATTCAATTCACTTGTGGGATCACTTCTACACAGATAAGACACCAAAGTTGCACACCCCACTTACCATGAGGAGTACATGGTGGCTTTTCTGTGACAGACTTAGTTCTCTTCTACCACGACCTATAAATTCCTGGCCTCTAAATACTCTTGGAGACTTCTTCCATGCAGGCTTTCCCTTGGGTCTTCTTCTAGCCCTCCTCTGCAGCTGCCACGAGCATATTTTCTATCATTCCTTGGTTTAGCAGATGGAGAAATTAAAAAATAATGAATTCAGAGAGTTTAACTGATCACAGTAATGAAGTTTCACATAAATGCCCCTTGCACCAAAATACAATATGCTTGGTTGGCACAATGGAAGCGCAGTTATCTCAGAAGAGGAAGCCAGTGTCTCTTGTATGTGTATTACTTCTAAGTAGTCAGAAAGCAATTGAAACTCACTCTATCTTTTTCCTTTTGCTAATTAGAATTGGCTACTTTATGTGAATTAATAAATAATTGTTAATGTCAAACTATCATCCATGATGTCTATTGAAGTGTGTACATATAAGATTGTACATAATATCCACTGAAAAAGATCGAAATTATATGAGTCAAATCAGTTGCTTTGTTTACAATGTTTCAAAGAAAAAAACATTAGACTGAAATATAAAATAGCTTCCATTCAAAGTTATTGTCAGTTTATACACAATAAACACAGTGTTCAAGGAGATAAAGTGACCTGTCCAAGGACAGATGGCTAATTATCTGGAGGGTGGGGACTGAAACTCAAGTCCCTTAGCTATCAATTAAATATCTTTCATCTACAGTGTCACAGTTACTAATTGATTAGAACTTTCAAAGATTAACAAAATAATGTTTTTCTTTGAGAAAGTACAAATTTATAGAGATAATTAATAGACAAAATAACTACAATTTACTGCTAGGAAAATAGATACCATATAGCATATATGTATGCTCTATGAAGAAAACATGTCTTGTAATATTAAACTCAAAGTTCAACCTGTAAGAGCTGATAAAGTGTCTAAAGTCTATATCCTTCTTCAGGCTAATGTTGCATCTGTTGGAAAATGTCATCTTTACTCAAATTTCAGAGATGTGAATTATTGTCCAGATGGGTAATGATTATTTACTATAACTACCACCTTAAACAAGGTGTCTCTCTGGATAAAGCATAAATATTAATAAGGACAATTTTTCAGGAATCGGTGCTAAGATCAGAGGAATATGAAGGATATATATCAATAGAGTGGAACTAGCCTAAGGGGAAGTAGAAATATATAGGCTGTGATAAATCACCCTAATAATCAATCATGAAAGGAGATAACTTATCTCTGGAACCTAGTAAACAGGATTTGCTATGGACAGAAATACTACTGAAGATAATGTGTAAAACAGGAATGTTTGCTTTGGAAATGAAGATAATTAGAACATAAAATTAAAGGAATATTCAAAACACATATTTTAGGTGAAACTACAACACCAAAAAAAGCAAAAATAAAAACTAAATATTAAAAACTCTTTATAACTCACATAAAGCAAAGTTTTTCTTGTATTTGTGTGGATTTGATCCATTTGTGTCTCTTTAGTTTAAATAAGGCACTTCATTGCACACTGTTATACGATCAAAGAATGGCACAAAACAAGAAATGAAGACCTTTGAATTTTCTATAAAGTCAACTCAGGCTGCCTCAAAGAAGGAGGCCAGGCTGGTTCTAGGGACCCCAGGTAAGATATTACCTACCGCCCCCTAACAGTCACTAAAGCCCATCCAACAACCCCAGACTACATCCCCTCCTCTGGACTCCACATTTTGGACCACAACTTTGGAAGACTTCTGTAGCTAGAGTTTTCCTGCCTTGCCCACAGCCAGGACAAAGCTCTGTCACCCGCCAGTCCCACAGCCGCTGAGACCCAACCAAGTAAACACAGAGACTTATATTGCTTACAAACTATATGGCCATGGCAGGCTTCTTGCTAACTGTTCTTATACCCTAATTTAATTCATTTCCATAAATCTATACCTTGCCACATGGCTTGTGGCTTACCAGCATCTTCACATGCTGCTCGTCATAGCAGCAGCTGGCAGTGACTCCTTCCTCTGCCTTCCACTTCCCAGAATTCTCCTCTCTCCTTATCCCGCCTATACTTCCTGCCTGGCCATTGGCCAATCAGTGTTTTATTTATTGACCAATCAGAGCAACAGATTTGACATACAGACCATCCCACAGCAGACTTCTGCATTACCAGAGCCCAGGCTGAATCTAGCAACCCAAAGTAAGACATAGCCTACATCTGTCAATATTTCTTAAAGTCTGTCCAACATCCCCCAACAGCACTCCCTCTGGTGGGCTCCATATCTAAGAGCACAACCTCGGCATAAAACTTCTGCTCTACTAGAGGCCATGGCATACTAGGAATCCAAGAGACAAAGTAGGTACCTAGAACCTCAGAGGTCACATAGGTATTTGGAACCACAGGGGCAATGTTTACACCTAAAACCCTAGCGGTCTTGCAGGCTGCAAAATCTCATTGGAGACACTCTACATTAAAGACTTGCTAGTCACCAGAAGCCCTAGAGACTTAGGCCAGAAGACCAAAGAGGAAACAAAAACCAAGAAACAAAACACCCATTCAACAAAGACAAACTCAGGAATCAACACTAAGACCTATAATCATCCTGTCCAGATGTCTAAACTCCAGTGTAAGAACAAAATCAACACCAGAAAGGGCAATATGAGAGACCAACTACTCCACAGCAGCAAGACCTGAACAATCCAACACAGCTGAAGCACAAGGAAACAACCTTAAAACCAACTTTAGGAAGATTATGGATGTCCTTAAAGAGGAAATGAAAATATCCCTCAAATAAATTGAGTAAAAGACAAACAAAAAATATTAGAAGAAATTAATAAATTCCTTTTAAAAATACCAGGAAATCTAAGAAGAAAACTAACAAACAGAGAAAAGAAACTGTTCAAGTTGTGAAAATGTAAATAGACGCAATAAAGAAAACACAGAGAGAATTCTGGAAATGGAAAATCTGGGTACATGAACAAGAAATACAGATGTGAGCATCCCCAACATAATACAATAGATGGAAGAGAGAACCTCAGGTGTTGAAGATATAATAGAAGAAATAGATTCATTGTCCAGAGAAAGTTTTAAATCTAAAAAAAAAAATGTTCTAACACAAAACATCCAGGAAATTGAGGACACTATGTAAAAAACAAGAATAATGAGAACAGAAGTAGAAGAATCCCAACTCAAATGCCTAGAAAATATATTCAACAAAGTCATAGAAGAAAATTTTCCTGATCTAAAAAAGGACATGGCTATAAAGGTGTAAGAAGTTTACAGAACACCAAATAGGCCATAAAAAAACTCCACATCACATAGTAATCAAAACACTAAGCATGCAGAACAAAGAAAGAATATTAAAAGCTGCAAAGGAAAGAGACTAAGTAGCATATAAAGGCAGACCTATTAGAATTACATTTGCTATTTCAATGAAGATTAAAAGTCAGAGAGGCCTGGACAGATGTCTTGCAGACTGAGAGAACTTGGATTCCAGCCCAGACTACTATACCCAGCAAAATTTTCAATCACCATAAATGGAGAAAACAAAATATTCCATGAAAATAAAATTTAACAGTATCTATCCACAAATTCAGCCCTACAACAGTTACTAAAAAGAAACCTCCAGGCCAACAAGGTTAACTACACCCATGAAAACACAAGAAATAAATAATCTCACACCAGCAAAACCCAAAGAAGGGAAACACACACACACACACACACACACACACACACAATACTACCACCACCACCACCACCACCACCACCACCACCACCACCACCACCAAATAACAGGAATTAATCATTGGTCATTAATATATCTCAGTATCAATGGATTCCATTCCCAATAAAAAGACACAGGATAACATTAAAAAGACACTGGATGGATATGAAAACAGGCTCTACCCTTCTGCTATATATAAGAAAAACACCTCAACACCAAAGACAGACATTACCTCAGAAGAAAGGATTAAAAAAGATTTTCCAACCAAATGGACCTAAAAAGCAAGCTGTTATAGCCATCCTAATATGTAACAAAATGGACTTCCAACCAAAATTAATCTAAAGGATGGAGAAGGACATTTCATACTCATCAAAAGAAAAATCCACCAAGAGAACATTGCAATTCTTAGCATCTATGCCCCAAATACATGGACACCTACATTTGTAAAAGAAACATTTCTAAAATTAAATCACTTCAAATGTCACACATTAATTGTAGGATTCTTCAATACCCCACTTTCACCAATGAACAGATCATCCAGACCGAAACTAAACAGAGAAATAATGGAGCTAACAGACAATGTGAACTAGATGGACCTAATAACATTTCACACAAACACAAAAGAATATACCTTCTGAGCACCTCACAGAACATTCTTCAAAATCTGAACATACACTTGGTCACAAAACAATTCTCAACAGATACAATAAAATTGAAATAACCCCCATTTACTTAGGGTTTTTATTGCTGTGAAGAGACACCATGATCATGGAAACTCTTACAAAGAAAACATTTAATTGGGGAAGGTCATTTATAGTTTCAGAGGTTTTTTCTAAAATTATCATGACAGTGAGCATGATGACATGCAGGAAGATGTGATGCTGGAGTAGTCCTATATCTTGCAGGCAACAGAAAAGCAAATGAGAGACTGTGTGGTATCCTGAGCATAGGAAGCCTCAAAGTCTGCCCCCACAGAGACACACTTCCTCCAACAAGGTCATACTCACTCCAACAAATCCATACCTCCTAATAGTGCCCACTCCCTATGAGACTATTGGGGCAAATTACATTCAAATTACCACACTCCCTGTACCTTATCAGACCATCATGGATTTCAACAACAGAAACTGTAGTAAGCCTACAAACTCAGGGAAACTGAACAACTCTCTACTGAATCATCACTGTGTCAAGGAAGAAATTAAAGAAGAGAGAGGAGGGATTGTATGAGTGAGAGATATTGAGACCATGATTAGAAAAAGCACAGGGACAAATAGCCAAACTAGTGGAAATGCATGAACTGTGAACCAATGGCTGAGCAACCCCCATGGAATTGGACCAGGCCCTCTGGATAAGTGGGATAGTTGATTAGCTTGAACTGTGTGGGAGGCTCCCAGGCAGTGGAGCCAGGACCTGTCCTTGGTGCATGGGCTGGCTTTTTGGAGCCTGGGGCCTATGCTGGGACACGTTGCTCAGCCTTGGTGTAGGGAGGAGGGGACTGGACCTGCCTCAACTGAGTCTACCTGGCTGGGCTAACTCTCCAGGGGAGACCTTGCCTTGGAGGAGGTGGGAATGGGGGGTGGGTTGGGGGGAAGGGCTGGGGGTGGGAGGAGGGAAGATGGGGGAATCCATGGCTGATATGTGAAATTAAGTTAATTATAAAATAAAAATATATAAAAAAAGAAAAAAAGAATTCAATGAAAATGAATGCACAACACATTTAGTCTTATGAGACACAATGGAAGCAGTACTAAGAGGAAATTTCATAGCATTAAGTGCCTTCATGAAGAAATTAGAGAAGTGTCATACTAGTAACCTAAAGCACACCTGAAAGCTCTAGAACAAAATGAAGCAAACACATCCAAGAGGAGGGCTGAAATCAATAAAATAGAAACAAAGAGACTAATACAAAGAACCAATGAAACAAAGTTGGTTCTATGAGAACATCAACATGATAGACAAACCCTTATCCAAATTAACTAAAAAGCAGAGAGAGAGAGAGAGAGAGAGAGAGAGAGAGAGAGAGAGAGAGAAACCAAATTAACAAAATCAGAAATGAAAAGGAGGATATAACAACAGACTTGGAAGAAATCCAAAGAATCATTAAGTCATACTTCCCAAACCTGTAATCCACAAAATTAGAAAATCTGAAAGAAATGGATAATTTTCTCAATAGATACCACTGGCCAAAGTTAAATCAAGATCAGATGAACAAGTTAAATATACCTATAACCCCTAAGGCAATAGAAGTAGTCATTAAAATCTCCCAACCAATGAAAGCACAAGGCTGGATGGTTTTAACACAGAATTTTACCAGACCTTCAAAGAAGAGCTAATATCAATACTCCTCAAATTATTCCACAAAATCTAAATAGAACATTGTCAAATTCATTTTATGAAGGCAGAGTTACTAGGATATCCAAACCACACAAGAACTCAACAAGAATTACAGACCAATTTCCCTCATGAACATTGAAGCAAGAATATTCAACAAAATACTCACAACCCAAATGTAGGAACACATCAAAAAGAATAAATAGGCTTCATCTCAGAAATGTTAATGTAATCTACCATATAAACAAACTGAAAGGAAAAAAAAAAAACATGATCATCTCATTAGATGCTGAAAAAGCCTTTGTCAAAATCCAACACACCTTCATGATAAAAGGAACATACCTAAACATAAGAAAGGCAATATACAGCAAACAAACAGGCAACATCAAATTAAATGAAGAGAAACTTAAAGCAATTCCATTAAAATGAGGGACTAAACAAGGCTGTCTACTCACTCCATCTTATTCAGTATAATACTTGAAGTTTTAGCTAGAGCAATCAAACAACTAAAGGAGATCAAGAGTATACAAACTGGAAGTAAGAAGTCAAATATCATTATTTGCAGATGAAGTATTTATAAGCAACCCCAAAAATTCTGTCAGGGAACTGCTACAACTGATAAACACCTTCAGTGAAGTAGTTGGATACAAGATAAATTAAAAAAAAAACACACACACACAATAGCCATCCAATATATAAATGATAAATGGGCTGAGAAATTAATTGTGGAAACAATCCCTTTCACAATAGCCACAAATAGTGTAAAATATCTTGTTGTAACTCTAACCAAGCAAGTGAAAGACCTGTTTGGCAATAAATTCAAGTCTTTGAAGAAAGAAATTGAAGAAGATATCAGAAGATGGAAAAATCTCCCATGCTCATGTATTGGTAAGGTTAACATAGTAAAAATGGCCATCTTACCAAAATGAATCTACAGAGTCAAAGAAATTCCCATCAAAATTCCAATACAATTTTTTACAGAACTTGAAAAAACAACACTCAAGCTCATATTGAAAGACAAACAAACAAACAAACAAAAAAACGAGGATATCTAAAACAATCTTGTATAAAAAAAAAAAAAAAACTTCTTTAGGTATTCACCATCACTGATTTCAAGCTATACTACAGAGCAGCAGTAATAAAAACCACATGTTTGATCAAAGGAATTGAACTGAAGACCTATGGACACTTAATTTTTGATAAAGAAGCCAGAAATATACAATGAAAAATTAGAAAGTATCATCGACATATAGTGCTGGTCCAACTGGATGTCAGCATGTAGAAGAGTGCAAATAGATTCATATCTATCACCCTATACAACACTCAAGTCCAGGTGATCAAAGCCCTCAATATAAATGCAGTTATACTGAATCTAATAGAAGAAAAAGAGCAGAACAGCCTTGAACATATTGGCACTGGAGACAACTTCCTGAACAGAACACCAATAGCTCAGGCACTAAGATCAATAGTTAATAAATGGGACATCATGAAACTGAAAAGCTTTTGTGAGTCAGAGGATGCTGTCAAAAGGACAAAAAATAGAAGACTCTAGATAGGAAAGATCATCACCAACCCCACATCTGACAGAGGGGTGATATCCAAAATTTATAAAGAACCTAAGGAACTAGACATCAACAAATCAAGTATTCCAATTTAAAAATGGGGTACAAATCTAAACAGAATTCTCAACAAATGAATATCACATGGTTGAGAATCACTTAAAGAAATGTTCAGCATCCTTAGCCATTAGGAAAATGCAAATCAAAATGACTTGGAGATTCCATTTTACACCTGTCAGAACAGCTAAAATCAAAAACACAAGTGACAGCTCATGCTGGGGAGGATGTGAAGCAAGGGGAACACTCCTCCATTGCTGATGGGAGTGCAAACTCATATAGCCACTTCAGAAATCAATTTGTGAGTTTCTCAGAAAATTGGGAATCAATCTACCTTAAGGATCAGTTATACCCCTCCTGGGCATATACCCAAAGCTTGCTCTACCATACCACAAGGACACTTGCTCAGCTATATTCATATCAGCATTGTTTGTAATAGCCAGAACCCGAAAACAACCTAGATGCTTCTAGATGTGAAGGAATGGATAATGAAAATGTGATACATTTATACAATGGAATACTATTCAGCTGTTAAAAAACAATGGCTTCATGAAATTTGTATGTGAATGGAAAAAACTAGAAATGAACATCTTGAGTGAAGTAACCCAGACCCAGAAAGATGAACATGGTATGTGTTGATATGTTGTGCACCCCAATAAAACTTATCTGGGGACAAAGACAGAGCCAGCCACTAGAATAAACATAGAGGCCAGACAGTGATCGCACATACCCTTAATCCTATCACTGGGGAAACTGGATCTCTGTCAGTTCAAGACCACACTGAGAACAGAGCCAGGCTTAGTGGCACACACTTTAATCCCAACACTTGAGATTTCATGCCTTTGCTTGGGAAATGCACACGTCTTTAATCCCAGTAAGTAAGATGAAAGGACAAAAAAGCGTATTGTGAGGAAACAGGAAGTCACTCTCTTTAGACTGAGGATTTCCTAGAGGATCATTTAAGATACGTATTATAAGGGCATGTATTCACTTATAGGTGGATATTAGCTGTAAATTAAAGGACAATCATGCTACAATACATTGACCAAAAGAAGCTAAGTAACAATGAAAGCTCAAGGAGAAACACATTAATCTCACTGTGAAAGGGAAATAGAATAGACTTCACATGTAGATGAGGGTGGAGGGCCTGGGAACAGGAAGGATCAGGTTGGGGAAGGATGAAGGGAGAGAATACTCAGAGAGACAACGGGAATCAAGGGCAACCCTGGGATGAGCTGGAAACATAGTATAATGGAAATTCCCAAGAATCTGTGGGGTGACTCCAGCTAAGACTCCTAGCAATGGGGGATATGGAGCATGAACCAGCCATCTTCTGTAAACAGGCAAGACTTCCAGTGGAGGGATTGGGACCCTAACCAAGCCACATAACCTTTGCCTTATAATTTGCCCTGCCTACAAGATACACTGGGGGAAAGGTTGCACAGAAATTATGATAGTGGCTAACCAATGACTGGTCTAGCTTGAAACCCATACCTGGAGAACAAGTCCACCCATGGCCCTGGGCCGGGACCCAGAGGTTGGGCTGGTCAGAGACCTGGGATAGAACCAAACATTAGTGGCAAAAAAGTCAATGAAATGATTGCTAATGATATTCTGCTATACTCTTAGATCATTGCCTAGTCCAATTGTCATCAGAGAGGCTTCATCTGCAACTAAAGGAAACAAATATATAGACCCAGGACCAAACATTAGTGGACCTTGAGGAATCCTGTCGAAGGGGAGGACGGTCATAGGAGCCACAGGGACAAGGACACCACAAGAAAACTCATATAATCAACTAACTTGGGCTCATAGGGGTTCACAGAGATTAAACCCATAAGCAAAGTGCTTGCATAGGACTGACTTAGAAACTTCTGCACGTATGTTACAGTGGTATAGTTAGTCTTCTTGTGGGGTTCCTAACAGTGGGAGTAGGGGCTGTCTCTTACTCTGTTACCTGTTTTTGAACCTATTCCTCCTAGTGGGTTGGCTCATCCAGCCTTAATAGCAGAAGAGGTGTCTATTCTTACAGCAACTTGATATGCCACACCTGGCTGATTTCCACGGGAGGCCTACCCATTTCTGAAGAGAAAGGAGGAGGAGTAGATGGGGTGGAGAAGGAAGGTCATGGGAAGGAAATGGGAGGAGAGAAGGGAGGGAGGGAGGGAGGGAGGGAAGGAGGGGAAAATGTAATTGGACTGAGAAAAAAATAATTAATAAAAATTTTCTGTGAACACATCATGTCACATTTTCCTTTATAATGACAGGGGCATTATTCCTACATTTCTTGGGAAAAGTGTTAATATGGCAGTTTTACCACATATTCTTAGAAGAGTCCAATATTTCAAATAAATGTACTGTCTGGTTTCTGGACAACTTGCATAAGTGTTTCTTTAACACAAAAGGGTGTGTGTGTGGATTCGGATGGGAGGGGCACTAGGGAGGATCTTGGGGGAATTGGGGAAAGGGAAACTTTAATCAGAATATATTGTATAAAAATCTATAAAAATAAATAAAAGCATAGTAAAAATAAAAAAATCATAAACAACTTCAAAATTGTAACAAAACGTCAGAAGTTTTATGCCCAACTGTTCATTTCTGCTACAGAATCTCATAATTTATTTCAGTGTGCACAGCACACAAGCGTTGGAGGCTTTGCTCATGCTTTAGTGAACAGCTTAGTGTTGGGGATGCTCAGTGTTACCTGAATGTTCTCGTGAGGCCTGTACACTTGTAAAAATGCATATGTTATCTTACCAATATCATTGCGAGCATCACTTTTTACCTCTAGCCTGTAGGGATATGAAGCAATATTTTCAGCTGCTATGAAACTTTTTTTATCTATCTTGAGGGCTGGAGAGATGACTCAATGGGTAAAATACTTGATGTGGTACTATAAGGACTTGAGTTTGGATCCTCCGCAAATATATAAAACATCACACATGGCAGCACACACCTCATAACCACAGTTTCTGAGAAAGATCCTGCATCAAATAATACAAATAATCAAATAATACCTTTATTCATAAAGGTACACAACATCTACTTCTATCATCTACACAGACACACATAGGAATGCACATTCATACACACATGCGTGCACACACGCATGCACACACACACACAACACATGTACACACACACATACACGTATGTTCTGTAAACACACACAAGAAAGATATCTCTGTTTTCAATCTGTATATATTGAATTATTCATTTTACAATTTTCGTTTTATAGAAAGTAGCATATATGATGTTATAATTGTTATTGTCGACAATGATAAAAATATATGTGTACATCAATCTATGTATGTAGCAGATGCTGTTAAAAATGAAACTATAGTCTCAGAAAAGTACAATTCTTAGAAAAGAATGCCCATTAGCTATAAGCCATTAATTGCCAAACAGATTACTTATGGAAAAGGGAAATTTGAAGTTAACTGGGCAATTATGCCCTTGGGACTAGAAAAGAGAAACTTCCACGATTGTAATCATTGACTAATGGACTGGAACTCTTTGTGGTCTCCAGTCCACAGCACCAAAGGACTGAAACACAAGCAATTGGGAGAATAAATACATAGTTTCAATGATAATAGTAGGAAATATTCCACTGGCTAAAATTCTCATGAACTGTAACTTTAGCGTGTCCCAAGGGCCTTTCATGGAAGTCTGGGATACTCAGGAGGCATGATACTGATGCTTAGGGGTAGACTGAAAACTCATGCAACGCTAACCACTTCCACTTTTCCTTGACTCATTTGGGTAATCTCTCTCCTGGGCATTTTGGGAACACCTGATAAACACAGACTCAGATAGCTCTAAATAGGAAGGGCGCTGACATCTGCCTCGAAGCATCACTTCCCTGCTGGCTGCCAACGAGGCTGGCAACGCTATCCCTGGCTGAAGGAATTGGTGGTGATAACACTGTGGCTGCCTTGGGCTTTCAATGTCTCACGGTGCTGCTTGAGCATATAGTCATCTGTTAATTATAGACCTGAAAACCCCAGACATAAACCTATGGGGAGACAGGCAAAGGATGTTGGGAATACTTAATTCTAATTTAGAAACTTTACTGCTCTCTTACGATGATGGCCTCTGAACCAAATTTTTGCAACATTACTTTTCTTAATTTGCCTTTCCTTTAACAAAACACAGTGATATCTTAGAGCTCAGTTTTGTTTGATAAGAATTATTACTTTTTTGGTGGTTATGATATGATTACAAAATGTCTTCCTTCCATTTCCTCAGTTCGAACTCACTCTTAAAGTCCCCTTTCTCTCTTTCTAATTAATGGACTTATAAAATTAATTTTTATTGCATGCATATGTGGATTTCTATACATATAGATCCCTAAGTATAAACTTCTCAGTATGTGTAATGTGATACAAAACAGCTAAACTTCTGATATCTACATATACACTTACTCTATTAAAAAATACATGGTTCAACTTTAATTCTTATTACTCACAATAGTAATCAAGTGGTTGTGATTATTTTTAAGTGCACTACTTTCTTGTTTGAGTTGTCAACTATTTGGAATTATTTGTCTTTCTTACCACATATTTGGAATTCTTAACTCATTTTTTCATTTACTTTCTAGTTGGTTCTATTGTGCTCTGAGAATAAATTGGTTTAATTTAAATTAATTTAATTTATTACACTTTAAATAAGTTAAAGTTTATTCTCCCTCATTTTAAAGCTTCACCTATCAGAATCTCATTTAGTTTTTCGTGTGTACTAGGGGATAAAAGTTCTGTATTCCTGGGGTACAATATTAAGAATCTACTCTTTAGAGTTCAATTTAGGGGAAGAAAAAAACACCAATTGAAAAACAAAATTAAGCCACAAAGCAATAATTACTGGGCAAGTAACACAGACAATTAGGATGCTTTATCTGAGTTGAAAATCCTCTCACATTTCTCTCACATTAGGTAGAATGGATGATAACATGGTCATAGGATTTTATGTTATTCTGAATTCAGAATTGCTGCTGCTGGGCCTTTCTAACTGAAACAACTGCAATAAAATTACTGAAACATAATTTAAATAACTACGGTATAAAAAGGTATGTCTCTTAGCATGTTATATTCATATATTCATATATTAAGTGGATTTTATGTGATAAAAGTTAATCAGAACAGAAATTTGTATATAAAAATGTGAAATACTGTTGATCATGAAGAGTCAAGGCTGACTATCCAGAAGGAAACTTCCCAGTAAGTAGCAGCTTGATTCCTCCAAGATCTGTGACTGAAGCATATGGTGGCTTAAACAAAAGGGTCATATCTTCATGCCCTGGAATGTGACCTACAGCGATGGCAGTGGTTACATTATTTGGGGTGGAAGGTATGCTTGACCCTCCTGTCCAAATACATGTTATTCCATGACAGAAGTGGGTTTCTGTTAGATTGTGTATTGCTATGATAAGTTATGTATGGACAGAATATTATCTATCAGGTAGGGTAACGTCATTGAAATTATACATTTATTTATTTCTTCATTTATTTATGCATGTAAGTGTGTTCATGTGTTTGTGTATTTGAAGAACCTTATTAAATAATAGATTTCACTGTGGCATTTCTTATATCCTTGGTGATATTCATTCTTCCCTCTTTCTCTGTTTTACTCTCACCCCCAAGCTAAGTCTCCCCCATTAGTCCCTTCCCCTTCATAATAACTATGTCATGCTATACGTTTCCAAAGCTAATTTTCTGGCTCTCACAATGTCCCTTCTACCTTCCTGGATTCTACAATCATTCCAAGTTATTGAGCCAAACCTAAAATGAGGACCTAGGATCTACATATAAATGAGAGCATGCTACATTTTTTTCTTCTGAATCTGGGTTCTTCATCCAGTATAATATTTTCCAGTTCCATGTTTTACTAGCAAACTCTGTTTTTCTTTACAATTTAATAGAATTTCACCATGTTTATGATGTACCACATTTTTGTTATCTAGTCATCAACTGATGAGTATCTCAGCTGCTTCTAAATAGCTATTATGATCATAGCAGCAATGAATATACTGAGCATGAATCAATGAACAGATATCTCTGACATGATGGTAAGTCCTTGGGGTGCATGCCAAGAAGTGGTATAGATAGGTCCCATGGTAAATCTAGTTTCAGTTTCTTTAGGGTTTTCCACACTGATTTCTACAATGGATACACCAGTTTTCAATCACAGCATCAGGGAAGAAGAGTTCCCAGTTCCCCACTCCTTGTCAACATTCATTGTTAGCTAATTTATTAATTTTAGCTCTCCTGGTTGGGACAAGATGAAATTTCAAAGCAATTTTTATTTGCATTTCTCTTATTGGTAAGAATGTCTTCACCTTTTGAGATATTTTTTAGCTATTTTTATTTCTTCTTTTGAGAGCTCTCTGTTCAGAAGCATAGCCCAATTTTTGATTTCGCTGTTTCTTTTATGGATTCTTTGATTCTTAAATTCCTTGTATAGTCTAGATAGTAACCCTTTATCAGATGTGTAGCAGGCATCTATATATTTTCCTATTCTGTGGGCCTCCACTCTACCCAATTGGTTGTCTTCTTTGCTGTATAGAAGCTATTTAGTATTCTTTTGAAAATAGATTTTAAATTTTGGTAAATAGTAAGAAATGATACATACCATTATTATTAACACCATATGACTATTAGAGGAAAATCCCGAGTCCAATCTGAACATCAAACTAATGTGCAATAGGTAATAAACAATGGCAAGAGCAAAAGCCAGCAGCTTGCTTTACAGGAATCTATTTGCTTTGTCTTTAGCAAACACTATATTAGCCAACATGCAATTGCTATGACTATGTATATAATGAACTTAAAAGGATAAATGTTTATTTTATGTCATTGATTACATCCATAGCCTCTTGGCCATGTGGTTTCTAGACTGTGCCAGGGACCACCTCATAGAAAACATGACTGAAAAACCTAATCACCCCATGACAGCCAGGAAGTTAAAAGCAACATCCTATTGTTCAGTATGTCCCAGTGACCTAATTTCTTCTCACTAGCTCCACCTCCAAAGCTTTCCAAATGCATGAACTTTGGGGAAACTTAGGAACCACACTTTAAGAAAAGGAGGTGCAGCCGGGCGGTGGTGGCGCACGCCTTTAATCCCAGCACTCGGGAGGCAGAGCCAGGCGGATCTCTGTGAGTTCGAGGCCAGCCTGGTCTCCAAAGCGAGTTCCAGGAAAGGCGCAAAGCTACACAGAGAAACCCTGTCTTGAAAAACCAAAATAAAAAAAAACCAAGAAAAAAAAAAAAAAGAAAAGGAGGTGCAGCCTTCCTTCATCATAGCAGAGTTTATAGCAGATTGTGTCTCCTTCTCCTGTTCCGAACATTGGAACTTTCTTAATTTTCTCACCTCAAACATAGGCGGGGGAGGCTTTGACATCATTTACATGGCCTGGAGTGGGAGTCAATTTGATACTCCAGGAGCAAAGGGAAAATGGTCTCAAGGTATGTTCATTCAGGCACACCTTATAATTCAAAATTCCTACAGTAGAGCTAGAGGGAAAAATGATGATGATGTAATCTTTAATAACATTCCATGTCTGTGTGATAAATTAAAGGTATCATTGACTCAACAATTTACTCAATGATATTCAATTTAGAATATATAATAATATAATCAGCAATATTTGGCTTTCTTCAGTCTTAGGAAGAATTAAAGTGATAAAACCTGCAAAGGTCTAAAGATCTGCCCGTTCTTACACATGTTCTATCTTTCTCATTTGTGATCATGTTCAGTCTGATACCACACTTTTCAACTGCATCAGAAATGTGTTCAACTTAAAGAAAGAAATGATACTTTCTTCTGTCAGGACATTGGATTTTTTTTTACAAGAAAATATTTTTTCTTATATTTTTTAAAAGAAAATAACTCTGAAGTGCTTACTGGAATATATGCATTGGACTTAATTCCTATAATTCTAATTTTGACAGAAATATTCATATTTTCTTGAAACTTAAATGCTTAAGCAAATGGCAATAGTTCATCAGGTGAATAATTTTAAGTATCATGTTCTATCTTATTCTAATACTTCTCTGTTTAAATGTAAGACATCTCATTAGATTCATGTTTTCAGGTAAATGATTTTAATGAATTCAGTAAATTGACATTATTAGTTAACATCTTTGCACTCCCCATTCCCCGTTTCCCCCAAAGCATAATAATTAAATTTCCTTTGTCAAATCATTTGGAGAGTCATATTTTTACTATCAGTAGGGTACCTGGTAGTACAACAGGCATTTTACCATTGGGAGGTGAGAGTAATACGAAAAGGGGAAGGTTAAGAAAGAATTTAAAAGTATTCTATGCTTGTTTATTCAAGAGGGAAAAAAGAATGCTGTATAAGAATTGTTCATTTTCCATTCACGTGTGTAATTCTAAGGAGTTTCTGAGAATGTGTTTGAAATTTTGTCTGGGCCATGTATTGTCACTTGTTGATAAATGTGGGCTGATTTATAAATAAGTGAAACTCATTGGATGGATGCTCTGTTGTTCATAAAGTCTCCAAACTCAAAGCTTTCACTTGCCAAGCTAAGAAGAATGACTGTAGTTATCTTTCAATAGTTTAATAAAATGCTTCCTTTCTGCATTTCGGTTTTGTGCTTTAGTGAGCAGTGGGGAGGGATAGGGTACCATGGCTAAATTGCTAACTACTATTAGGAAATCTTTCCTAGGGTAAAGGGTATAAAAAAGTCAGTCAACACACACTTGTGGTGAGTCATTTCACAGTATTAAACCTGATGTGCCTGCTAGGTTTAATGTTGCATTAACTTCATTTTGCATTAACTTCAGATCCATTAGTGACTTATGAGTCTACAAATATCCTTTCTTTGCCAGCATTTATTTGTAAGAGTCTTCAGCTTGCACTGAATTTCCTGTGCTCCCTTCCAATAATGACATTGTTTCAGCTGTGAGAACTTATTAGAAAATATATGATGCTTGCAGTTTTGCAGAAGTCAATTCCCCCCTGTGGAATAATCTACATTCTAATGTGACTGGAAAATCCCCATAAATTATTTCAATCTCATTTTAGACTGGGACATCTTTCATTGATTGGTAATAGCCTTAAATTGCTTTTTATTGTGATTGTAATGTTTTCTTGTCAAATTGCAGGAAACAGTAAATTATAGAGTAATTTAACAGGTGGAAATATACACAAGCAGAAATTGTTAGGAACAAAGATAAACCATTAGAACAAATTGCCGTCTGCACATACCTAATCAGTTCTTCCACGTCCGCGATGGAAGAAATCAGCTTTTTCTACCACAAAGTTTAATTAATCTGAAATCTGAACTTGTACACAAAATAAAACTTCTATATTTGGGAACCACATAATCAGAAAATTAGAAAGCAACATATATAATATATATGACACTTTATATATATGTGTATATATATATATATACACACACACACACACACACACACACACATATATATATATATATATATATTTAATGGCATTTATTTGGTGGAATAATGCCTTAACTGTATTATCAGAATCTCCTACTAAAGGCTCAATGATGAATTCTTGTCAGTCATGAACAAGTAAAGACTCCTTGAGCTGAAATGAGCTCTCCTCAACACACTCAGACATGATGTCATCATTCAGTGCTAGAGAAGTAGGTCATATACAAGAAGCTTAATTGCACAGGGAGCATTTTAAGCACACGGCTTTCATGGAAATGACCTGGCTCCTTTAGATGGAAGTCCTCAGGGATTTCTAGTGGGCTCTAATCGGAAGGGAACATTTATGAAAATCAGTGTTCTTTCAAAAGAAGCCTGAGTCTGCAAAATCTCTGAGTTATTTGAGTGGCACTGTTCACTAATCAAACATGAGAACTCTATTTCTTAAGCCCAAATCAGATATATTTTAGTGCTTTTAGAAAATTCCCTGGCTTTTCCAAAAGCCAGTGACACATGAAAGAAAACATTCATTTTGGAGATTTTCAATACCCTTTTGGTAATTGTGAGAGCCAAAGTCATGTTTTAAGTTTTAATTACTGTGTGGAAGAGATCCATAAAACAAAAATGCCTCCAACTTGTAAACTCCTTGTGCAAGGACAGATACTTCCTAAGATGCTAGAGGCTGCTGTTCATGTTAAGATAACAGGTCACATGTTTTCACTTCCCCAAACATGTATGGTTAATTCAGTTGCACTGGATATACTTGATCACATGCAGGCAGGAAGCACATCAAGAGGTATGCCCCACACACACACACACCAGTGGACAAAGAGGGGAAGTGCACAGCCTTACGGATTTGCTTTTATAAACACCTGACCAACGTAGCTCCAGGTCTTGTTCTGGTAACCTCAGAATGGACCTGACCAGAGTCCATCAGCTCAGCCAGTATTTAATTAAAGCTTGCTTCAAATGTGGCTCAAAATTGTGGTCATGGTCTTATTTTAATATGGTGGGGTTAACAGTAAGGAACCTGCCATTTAAACACTGTAGTGTGAAAATCAAAATAATTTTACTAATAAAATGGGACATATTTGGAATTATACTTGAATCCAATGCAACATTGTATGGGGTGCCCATAGGGAGTGTTAAGCTGGAAAGCGAAGAGCAGAATTCTGTAAGCAGCCTGGGCAATGAGCTTGTGGAGAAATCCCCAAGTCTGTACTGCCCAATTCTCTGTCCCTGTAGGCCTCTGAACATGATGGACTCTATGACTGAAGATTCTTGAGAATCCCTCTGACCTCTTGTCCAGTGTTCTGCTGATGAGCACCTGATTCTCTTTTACCTTTATCTTGCAGATACTCAAACATAACGTATGTGTGTTTGTGTTTGTATATGTGTGTATTGTTTGCTTTAAATTTGGGTTTTTTAGAATTTAATTATTCTCTAATTTCTTTTTGAGAATTTCATACATATATTCAATGGTGACAATAGCCACCCACATTGCCTTCTTCCAATTCCCCAGAATTCCCACAAATATATCCTCCATTCCAAACTTCATGTCATTTTCTTTCTTTCATTTTTTTAATAACTTACTAGGTCCAATTAGTACTACCCATTATATACATGAATGTGGCATCATCCACCAGCAGCACATGGACAAGTTACGTGGTCACACAGTGCACCCCCTCCAAATTGATTCTCCCTTCTCCAGCAACTGTCAGCTTTCCATAATACTTCAGTTCAGGGTGGAGCCTTAAGAGTTCCTCACTAACTGTGCTAGAATTTTGGCTGCCTTGGTCTTGCAAAGGTCCTGTGCAAGTACAAATTTTTGAGTCCTTAGCCCTGTGATGTCCAGAAGATAGCATTTCACAGCATAGTTCCTCAACTGCTTGCCCTTACACTCTTCCCATCTCATCCTTGATGCTCCCTGATTCTTGGGCTGTGGGGGAAAGGTTGACAAAGATGTTCTGTTTTAGAGATGAGCTTTCAAAACTATGTATTCTAAACTGCTATGAATCTCTGTATTGAACAATGATAATTGTAAAAATAAGCATCTTTAACAAAAGTTGGGAGCAATTCTTATTCAACAGCGCTTAATCCCCTTTGCCATCAAATATGATAAGATAAACAAATAAACAAAAATAACCAAATAGCATCCCCAAACCCCTGCTACTCAGGGGATGCTTCTTAAACATTTTCAACAATCCTGAAGTTTCCTTTGATAAAGCTATAAGTTGTGAACATGTTTCATCCAAGTTACTTGTCATTTCAGAAAAGTGGGATTTCCACTCCAGTATCCACTGAAATATTTTGGTTAGTCACATTTCTAGGCTGGCCAGGCTCAAAGAGACCAAAATTCACTAGAAGGGAGTATTAGGATGAAAATGTAATGCCCCAAATCCCTAGTTTAAGTAACTCTAGAGCAGAAGGGTCTTTGTGGATAAAGAAGCAGGTAAAGAACAGTGGAGGGAAGGCTGACTCTAGGGGGAAGATCTCGCCATTTATTGATAGTTCTCCTTAGTCTCTCATAGAACAGAGTAGTAAACTGTGATCTCCTGAGACTAGTTCTAAAAAAGCACTTTGCATTTGGTTTATACGGGACTTCCCTTCCTTCAGCCAAAGAATTAACCAAACAAACAGAAGCAGGAAGGAAGGCCCATTTCAAAGAAGTCCAGGTTGAATTTCCTCATTTCTCTTTGATACATCAACAGCATGGCTTACATTGTTTGCATTTCTATTAGCTTTCTGTTAGGTCATGGTTTGCTTAACCAATCAAGCTCTATGAAGTTCTCGTTACTTGTTTGTGGAACCATTGACAGGCTTCCTCAGAGTGATGGTTGTACCATGGGGGAGCCCTTCCCTAATTGTTTATCTAAGCTTCTCCAATCTCTGCTACACAGCTACAAATTTGGTCCTCTGTTTGCAGGAATTGTCATTGAAAATCTTCCTCCACTGCTGGTGGGAACGTAGTCTTGTACAGTCACTCTGGAAATCAATATGATGGTATCTCAAAAAATTGAGAATCAACCTACCTCAAGACCCAGCAACATAACTCCTGGGCATGTACCCAAAAATGCTCAACCACACTACAAGGACATTTTCTCAAACCTGTTCATTGCAGCATTATTCACAATAGCCAGAAACTGGAAACAACCTAGATGCCCCTCAATGGAAGAGGGGATAAAGAATATGTGGTACATTTACACAATGGAATATATATATATATATATATATATATATATGTTATATGTGTGTGTGTGTGTGTGTATACATATCATCTTGAAATTTGTATATATATCATCTTGAAATTTGTAGGCAAATGGATGAAAATAAAAAAAATCATCCTGAGTGAGGTAACCCAGACCATGAAAGACAAACACGGTATGTACTCACTCAGAAGTGAATATTAGACTCATAGCAAAGGATAACCAGGCTACAACCCACAACCCCAGAAAAGCTAGGTAAAGAGGAAGACACTAAGAAGGACATGCATGGATTGCATAATTATAATCAAATTAAGGAAATGTGCTGTATTCCTCTCCATTAAATAATGGAATACATTTGAAACACGCTTGCCTTTTTAAGCAAAAATTTCATGTTCAACCCTCGTTCTAATACATATTATTTATTTGCTATTTAGCTGATTTTGAACATGAAAGCCATACACTTGTAAGGGTTAGGATAAGACCTGTTTACAGTTATGGCATCAAAATTAACTATCATGTATGCAGTTGCCTTGATTTCTTCTGAAACAGTTACTGACTTTAGTTGTTTAAGCATAGAGACTGTGGTTCAATAAATTTTAGCCACAATTAATTTAGACTATAAAATAAAGGTGAGTTATGACCTAACATCCTCCAAATCTTTACAAAATAGTCCAATTTGGTAAGCAACATTAGCTTATATTTTTTTAAATATATATTCTTTTTTGATACATTTGAAATTTCTTACTTCTGAAGTTTTATTTTAGAAAGAAAAAAATTAAAAATACCTGCAATTACACAAAACATCAACCCCTTGCACATACTTTCTTGTCGGGAGCTTAATCTACACTGTATCGTATTGTTGGTTTGCTTTACTTGTAAGTATAAACCTTTATGTTTGATCTCTGATTCTCAGTAGCACCATTTGTTTAACTTATAAATAATGGGTTATGTGAGTATTAAAATAATTTTAAATAGAAACTACCTTTAAAATGGTAAACAATAAAGTTGTCTTCATTATAAACAGTTATGACCTAATTGATGGCCTTGTAAATGATAGCTAACTCACTGCCATCTGGCCATCTGGTCAGCAACAGATATGCAATGATGTTTGTGATGAGTTCCAACCCAGTTCTGAAGATGATAGAATGGGAGTTATCTTTTGTCTCAGGATGTGTATCATGTAGGATTCTTACTGTTACCTATCATGTAGCTCATAATTTTTATTATGGTCTATAAATTCTGTTTGTTTGGAACTCTTCTGAACATTGAGAGAACACTAAAAAAAAAAAAAAAAAAAAAAAAAAAAAAAAAAGATTGTTGGGTCTGGCCAGGTAAATAGAAGCCTAAAGGTTTCCGTCTGCCAGAAAAGCAGAACTTCCCTTATTCCCCTGGAAGTCAACTACCTAGGAAAAGGGTATCTACTTCCTTGTAAACACCAACAGCCTGTATCAGTTCAAAGACTCTCCCCACACACACACACGCTACACAGACACACTCTGATAGCTGTCAAAATTATGCTTGCTTGTGCTCCTTTTTGCTTCTCCACCCCCCACGGAGAGACAGCCACAGCAAAGTCTAGTTTGCTGGTTTCACTGTGCCCTCACTCAGAAAGATAATTTCCCTGTCCTGAGGGAGCAGTGAGAATTTTAATCATGGCTGAAGTAACACACTAACCTCTTGTGAAATTCAGGTCCACCATAAACTGACTATATTTCTTTGAAAGCAGAGTACTAACTGTTTCCTGTAATTAGGCTTTTCTCCTTATTCTAGACTTATCCATTTTGTAAAATAAAAAAAAAAAAATTAGAGCACATTAGAATAACAGTAAGAATGAAAGGTAGAGAGATTTTGCTTCCAGCCTCCTTCTCTCACATATGCATGGTGTTTATCCTTGTCAAAATCTCCTACCTGAGCAGGCTTTTTCCTAGGAAGAATGAGCTCATTTTGACACATCACAATCACAGTTAGTCAACATTGAAACATTCAGCTCACTCCAGGTACTATATAGTCTATGCTTGAGAGAAAAGTACAAAGATATGTATCAACCTTATTATATTATACAGAATAATTTCATTGCTATAAAAATTCATTATGCTTTTGTTCATTCATTTTCTCATCCCTCCATTCACAACCTCTGGCAACCACAGAATGCTTTATAATTTGAATCACAAAGAATATAGTATATTTTAGTTTGACGTCTTTCACTTAGTGATATCCATTTAAGGTTCCCTGAGTCTCTTTTCATGAATATTCTAGATTATCTTCATTGACAGTTTTTCAGTTATCTCTATGGACCATATCTCAACCATTAGAAGGACACTTGTTTTCTTTCAAGTTTTAAAAAAAATATTAGTAACTTCTGAAAGTATTTTATGCAGACTTTGGGGAAGAAAGTATTTTTTAATTTTGTTTGATTGCATGCCAAAGAGTAGGATTTCTAAATTCTGTAATAAGAATTGATTATTTTGGTAAAAACTGCCAAACTTCCTTCCCAAGTGACTGTACTATTTTACATTCCAACTGGTAACAAAGGAGTTTCTTTTGCTACAAGTCCCTGTCAACACTTGGTGCTTTCGGTGTCCAATATTTTAACGACACTATTAGTTACGTAGCTTCAGTCCAGTCCCTATATCATTATGTTTTCTTTGATTCAGGGTCTTTGAAATTCTGTCATATTTGACCATGGGTTTTTCTGTTGTTGAGAGCCAAATGTTTTTTGTACCTTTAGGATAATAGTCTTTTACCAAATATATCTTTTGAATGTATTTTCTCCCACTCTGGAATTGTCTTCTCATTCTTCTCAGATCGTCTTTCTCAGAACAGAGTTGTAACATGAACAAACTCTCCCTTATTGATTCTTGCTCTCTTGGATCACATCTTAGACTTTCTATCTTGGCAGTCATTTCCACACTGTGTCTTTGAAGGAGATGTGGCGTGTCCATAGCATTCTGTCATTATCATGCCTGTAGCTCTCACAGCTGCAACACTGTATGCTCTTTCATTTCTGAAGACCCCTGTAAATTTTTTATCATTTCGACATTTGGTCTCTCTGGTTTTGTCTATTGATTTCCTGTTACTAATTTCTGTTCTAATTCTTATATTTTATTTTTTATGGTTGCTTTAATTTTAACTTTTTTTTCTGATTTCCTATTGTGGGAACTGACATCATTAATTTAAATTTTTTCTTCTTTTCAAATATGTAAGCTCATCCTATAAACTAGGACTTTTGCTAAATTTCACAATTTTGATATACGATTTACCTTTTTATTTAAAAATTCTTAAAATTTCTCCTGAGAAGTTTTCTTTGGCCAATGTGTAATTTGAGAACGCGTTGTTTAATCTGTATATAGCCTACACTCTTTTGCTTCTATTGCAGCTATTAATTTCATCATCAGAGTATTTACATTATAATGTCTAGTGCTTTAAATTTACTGTGCTTTACAGCTAGATTGTAGTATCACATCAGAAGAATGTATATCTTACTAACTATCGATACTGTCTTTAACCAATTTATTAAAGACTGTCTTCATCTTAACTGCTCTTGAAGAAATATTTTCCCTCTGCTAGGGTCTCATACATTCCATGCAGGCTGAGAAATCACAAAGTGGTCAAGGATGGCTTTGAACTTTTGATCCTCCTGCTGCTTCCTTCAAAGTTCAAAGATTACAGGTGCATGCCACCATGCCCAACTTCTGCTTGTTCAAATATCAAACCCAGAGCTCTGTTCATATCATGCACACAGCCAGCCGAACCAGGTGCATCCTTATGCCCTTCTTATTGATTTTCTGCTAGTTGAAACTGTTCATTTCAGACATAGAGGTATTGAAGTATCCAACTATGACAGCCGATTTTTCAATTTCTCTTTATAGTTCTTCCAATTTTTACCTCATGTTATTTAATAATTTATTTTAGGCATAGGATGTCTTATCTCTTGAAGAATTGACTTCTTTATGATTGTGTATATCTTTCTTGATCATTAATAATGGCTCTTTACTAAAGATGGTCTGTTTTGAAATATATTTCTGATACTACTTTCTGTTGATTTGTATTAGCATGGCATGTTCATTTTTTCTTCTCCACTTATATTTATACTGTGTGTCATTATATTTTAAAGTTAGTTTCTTTACATACATGTAATTGAGTCTTATTTTTTTATTCACTGGTATTGTTTTTAATTCTTCCATTTAAACTGTGAGTACTCTAAGTAATTATTGATACAGCTGTATTAACGTGTAACTTATGTTCCTGTTTTTCACTTGTGTTCCTTGATGCCTGCTTTGATCTTACATTATGCTCTCTGTAGTTTTGAGATTTTGATGGTTTTGTATAATACGTTCCATCCTTTCTTGGCATATAAATCATATTTATAAATGGACTTAAGCAATTTTGAATATATATTTATAATGAATCCAAGTATACTTTCAAATATCTTTAAAACTATGACATGTAATAGATGGTGTGTCTTAAAATGGCATTTCTTCTAATTTTTTTTCAACACAAGTACTAGCCAAGAAAAATCCTATCATCGAGAGGGGAGATGGGCGTGACGTCCATGTGTAGCTAAGGAGTTATTGGCAATTGATAATTGCTAGGAGAAGAGTCACTTTTCTTAAAGGTTGTGGCTCCTGATGTGACCATCCTATGGATGGTCACAATCCAGGACTACATGAATAGCACTAACTGTACTTCCTGGATTTAGAAAAGTGAAAAGAGGACATGAAATTGGATGAGTAGAGAAGTGGAGTGGACCTGGGAAAAGGAGAGAGAGGAGATGAATATAATGAAATACATTGTATGAAATTATCAGAGAACTAATAAAAAGAATAAATAAAAATGTAAACCAAGTCATCAAAAATTACAAGGATGTTATTTCTTTCAGTACAAGTATGTTCTAAGAATGAATTCTCTTCAAATGTAGAGTTCATTGCCTCAAAGGGTTCCACTTGTGCCTTATACTATTTTAAATTGAGTTCAAGATACAAAATACACTCATTAACTTTTTTATTCTTCCCTCATATATTATCTTCCCAATGCAGTTTCCTTCCTCTCCCTCCCCCCAGTCCTTACTTTCCCCCTCTCCAAGATCCATCCCCCTCAGTCTCCCCTTTAAAAAGAGCAGGCTTCCCAGGAACATCAACCAAACAGGACATAGCAAGCTACAATAAAACCAGGCACATAGCATCACATCAATGATGAATGAAGCAACCAAGGAGGAGGAAAAGGGTCTCCCAAGCAGGCCAAAGAGTTAGAGATAGCCCTGCTCCACTGTTAGTAATCCCCAAAGAACAACGTGCTACTCAGCCATAACATACATGCAGAGGCTCTATCTAGGTCAGACCCCTCCAGGCTCCCTGTTTTCTGTGAGTCCCCATGAGTCCAGATCCGTTGATTCAGTGGGCCATGCTCTTGAGGCACATTTCTTCCAATTCCATCCTCTTAACCCTTTCAGAATTCCTGTCATAGGTGTCACATACATAAACCAGTATATAGAAATATAGATTCATATTCTACCTCTTTATATATAGAATCCTATGTTTTAAGTATAACAAGTATGAAATTTTAAATTGACAGTTGCACATTTTTTTTATTCTATGCTTTGATTGCTTATGTAGATCTGAGGCAGTGATCTATGTTATTTTCTTTTGCACTAGAAAACTTTGAACGTTTTCTGCCAAGCATGTTCACTGAAAACAGATTACCTTAACTTTTACATGTGTAAAATACATTCTGTTTTTTTTTTCTTCACATTTGAGGAATAATTTTATAGGGTTCAGCAATATTGGTCAATGTTTTATACTCAACATTCTAAATATGTCTTTACAATACCTCTTTTTGTACATGGTTTGTAAGACTAAATAAAATGCAAACTTTACTTTTATTTCTTTACAGATGAAGTAATGTTTTATTACTTGTTTTTAAACTTTTAATTAAAGTATGACTATCACACTTAACCATTTCATTATCTCGTTCTCACCCCATTCTTAAATTAATAACCTCTTTTCCTTTTATTATTATTTACACACACACACACACACACACACACACACACTCACACACACACATGCATGTGTGTGTGGACACATATATATGAATGGACAAATATATAAATATAGCTGCCCCTTTTCTTGTTTGTGTGTCTGTGGTTTCAGGGTTGAGCACTTTGCACTGGGTAACCAGTGGGGGAGCTGATCGCAAGCAAAGGCTAATTCTTCCTCACTCAGTACTCAGTTGCCTATGGTTGTTTGTTAAGGGGTAGAAAAACCTTGGGAGTGAATTCCCCCTCTACATTACCATGTGTGTTGATATTTTTCTTCTGGTTCTCATTTTGTAGCTCTTCCACTGATCTTCAATATTATTTTGTTATTATTTTGTCAATGTTTCATCATTTCTCTTCCATTTAGATCGCTCTACTGAAATATTGTCAAGATGAGTGAACATTTAGTTGTGTCAGTCTGCTTATCATCTGATCCAAGTCATTTTCAGTTGCTTTATGTTTTTGATCTCTAAGCTTATTTTCGTTTCTTGGGATATTACATGCATTTCATCCCATTTCCAATTGATGTTTCAAGACATTTACATTGTTCATTTGATTTTGTATCATATTAATTATATCTTTTTTAAGTCTCATGTCTAATAATGTCAATGCAATTGTCATGCCTAATCCTGATGGTTATTCAGTGTCTTTCAGTTTTCCTCATTTTGGTGAGTTTTAATGACAGTTAAAAAGAATACTGATTAAAAGAACTATTGCAAACAGGCCTTTAATAATGCTTTGAAATACTGAAGAAGAGAAGTGGAGTTTTTAGTTTGTTTCTTCCTATCGTTTGGTCTCAGACTTTCAGAATAGTAGTTCCTTAAATAGAAAACCTCTCAACTATTTCTCAGTCTGTCTGCCACCAATAACAACTTTATGAGCCTGCAGGACTTCCCTTCCCATGGGTTGAGAGTATGGGATTATCACTCTCTGTTAGATTATATTTGACAGATATCTCCTGAGGGAAAATCTTGTGAAGAACAGAGAGTTCTGCCTTCTTTCAAGGACATCATTCCTCCTCACCCTGCTTGAAACATGAGGTGGTTTATCTTTGATATTTACTGTCAAAATCTAGTGGTGAATTTTCTAGAGGTAGACTTAACAAAAACAAGATTTCCCTATGACTGTGTCCTTTTAAGCATTTTAACAGCCAGAGTTGTCCATACAAAGCTGGAGCAGGCTGGGCGGTGGTGGCGCACGCCTTTAATCCCAGCACTCTGGAGGCAGAGGCAGGCGGATTTCTGTGAGTTCGAGGCCAGCCTGGTATAGAGTGCAAGATCCAAAGTAAGCTTCAAAAGCTACACAGAGAAACCCTGTCTCGAACCCCCTGTCCCCCCCAAAAAAAAGCTGCAGCAGCTTTCAATTATCCATCAAAGTTCTCTCTACGACACTAGTTCCAGTGAAAGTACCTGCTCTTGACTCTTTGCGCCAATAAGCTCTCCTCCTCCTATCCACACACACACATCTCCATAATCCTAAGAATGCTGTTGTGCTCTGAATTTTCACCTTTCTCTGAGATTCCAGAAGCTGTTTTTTAACCCTATCTTTCGTCCTTATTAGGAAACAGTGCCTACGTCCAAGGTTCTTACATGTGGATTTAGAAACTGAATTCACGGAGGGCGCCATTATAGGGAGAACCACATTTTAAATCCTTGTGAGCAGGTTCTACTCTACAGGTGGTAGAAAGACTATAGCTCGAGAAGAGCTTATCCCGTTCTGAAAATGTCTTATCAAAATAAAGCAAAATACAGAGCAGAAAGAATTCCCACTAACACCGCTGTTCAAATCACTGGACCAAGTACATTCACTGCATTTCCTGTTTTGGAAAAACATACACGCTGAATGCCTAATTATGTTGGAGACATTACATTACATGCTTGACATAGTCAGTAATTCATAGTTGAAAAACAAAAAAGGCTTTGGATATTAAATTTGAATAATAAAATAATTATAAAATTGATCTTTCTATTTCTATTTTTTTCCAATGCCAAGAATCAAATCTGAGATCTTGAACATGTCAGACAGCTCTGAGTTCCATGCTCAGTCCAAGCTGTGGGCATTTAGGTAAATATTCAATATTCTGATACTACTTTCTCTGAAAAGATTAAAGTGATACTAAATTGTAATGACATATTTTAAGCAGTTTTAGACCACATATATTATTATGAATTTAAATATACTTTCAATTAGGTGTGATTTTCATGTGACTAAATCAGACAAAAACACATACATAATAAATCGAGTAAAATTCATTTGTTAATTATTAAAAGATGTTTAAAATTAATTAGCACTAAGTCAAAGGGAAATATTATATGATTGCAAGCCACAATTTAAAGAAATAACCATAAGACACATGGAGAATAAAGCTGTATGAGTTTAAAGGAACAGTTAACAATGTGGAAAATACATATCAAAGGACTGTGTTAGAGGTGAGAACAAATAGTTACTTGTAGATGTATCCAACCTTCTTATTAAATAAGAAACACAGAACCAATGCAAAGAAGAAAGCCAAGAGGTCAGAGCTAAGAGCTAAAACCTTACCCTTCCTCCTGCGGTGGTCCTACCTCTCCGAACCAGAGCTACCCCTGTGTTAAAGTCTTTATATAGAGTTCCTGTCCTGCCTTCTCATTGGTTGTAAACCCAACCACATGACCGCCTCCTCACAGCCTGTCTGTATAGGCCTCCAGGTTTTCCATGATTGGTATTAAGATTAAAAGCATGTGTATCCAATAATGGCTGTATCCCTGAACACACAGAGACTTACCCAGCTCTGCCTACCAAGTGCTGGAATTACAAGCGTACGCTACCACTGCCCTGCTTTCCTATGGCTTGCTAATAGCTCTGACCCCCGGGCAACTTTATTATTAACATACAAATAACATTTTAATACAAATAAAATATCACCATATTTCCCCTTTTCTATTTTAATAAAAAGGAAAAAAAGAAAAAGCTTATAACTAATATAAGAAAAACTATATACAAAAGTACAATAACTATATACAATATATACAAGTAATAAATACCTAAACAATGTCTAGTCCATTTGTATTTGACAAATTCAGAGAAAATAATTTCATTATCTATCCTATTTTGGTAAGTCCAAAATGTATCCTAATTAATCTTCAACTATAACTAACTAACCTTCAACTATAACTAACTAATCTTCAACTCCCTCAGAGACCCAAGAAGGAAATAATATTAGCTAACAAAAATAAAAACAGGAAGTGCATGCAAGCAACTTCCAAAAAATTTGTGAGTTGACAGAAACAGACAGCTGTCTGGACAGTCACCTGAGGTTTCTCCGAAGTGCTGGGGCATCATCTTCAGCCTATAGGCTTAGCATATCTGACAGACTCATTTGTGAAGTAGGATGTACACAAGGTCAACAGTTCAACCTCACATTGGGTGAGAGCAGTCCATGTACCAGAAACACCTGAATTCCACTAGTGTCATGTCATGATTCAGGATTTTAAATTCTGGAAATTGTTGATGGTTTTTTAATTCAGCTGTCCATTCTTCTTGGCTGTGTATATATGGCTTCATCTCAGCATCCCATTCTTCTCCATATCCCTCTATCAGTCTGCTATTGAGAGGCGTGAGCTTAGTTACTCTTCAAGAATAACTGTTTCAGCTGCTGTTCCATTGCACATCAGAGGCCATCGGCCCACTGCCTGTTCAGCTGCCTTCGAAGAAAAGGGCACTGTACCTTTTTCGAATTGCGAAGGCCACTTCAGGGATGGTGCCATATTGTCCTGGCCTCTGAAGATGCCTTTTGATAAAGCCATAACCACACTTGTTTTGGCAAGAATCAGTAATCCTTTGTTTTATGTCCTGTCTGTCCATTTTGTCCTGTTGATTCGAGGATACTTTGTTGTCCAGTGGCTAACTTTTGCCACAATGAAAGTTAACTCCATATGCAATTTCTTCAATGCCCATATTTTCTCTGAAGTAGATTGGTACTGCCAGGAGCCGACATGTCTCATAGTCATAACAAAAAAGAAAAATTTTCTAAGTTATTAAAACATTTTAAATGCCATATTCTGTAGATCTCTGAAGGGTTTGAAGATAACCTGTCTATCTAAAATATATCTACTCAATCTTGAAAACATACCTAATATAACTACAAGTTCTATTATAATATCTAACTACTAACTTTCATTTCTTTATATCCTAATAGTTGGTAATAACATTCAAGGATCAGAAAATTGCATTACATTGTTAGATGAACGGTACAATTAGAAAAATATATATAACATTTTCTAACAATATCAATTTCAATATATATAATTTGTATACAATAGTTACTTGTGGGTTTCCTTTTTCCTTGGTATTTTTGGCTACTGGTCCATGAGGGTAGAGGGAGCAGAAATGGGGAACAAGGTTCAGACAGCTGTGGATACAATGGAGACAGCTTCCCTGGGATGACTTTAGTGAGACAACTCTACTTTATTCCAGATTATACAGAATATATAGCTTTGGGTGTGGTAGCTGGGAAATCACCTAATTTGCATTAAACAACATGCTCCTACCAGAAAGCTAGTTTAGTGGCAGCTCAGCCCTATGAAAATAGCTGGAGTATGCTACTTAGTTACAGTGTGGTCAGTAGGGGAAGAGTGTGTACAGAGAACTATGTCAAGGTAATTCTTGAGATAAGCCAAGCATCTGGGCCTAGAGACATCCTCTAAATAAGGGCAGGTTGAGAACAGGAAGCTTCACTGGGGAGGGAGTCTTTCATGTTGTCAAGCTTGGAGAAAGCTGCCAGGTCATGGTAGACTGCAACCTCTAACCAGCAGGACCTCCCAACAGTTAAGAGCAGCTTGAATTATGCAAAATAGACAGAACAGACAACTAGGACCAGAAAGAAGCTCTGTACCAAAAACAGTATGTTGAAACTACTCTGAAAAACCAAAACCAAGTATCCGCAGACCATGTACACTTATCATCAACCTGAAAACTCATACTAAAATAAAACCTTCCCCACATATTAACTTAATTTACTAGGCAACAATAAGTGACAAGGTCCAGTTCAGGAAGAAATATAATTTCTGAAATTACAATGAAATCTATACTGTTCTTTCAGGAACTTTGTTTTGGGGCTTATTATATCTAGTATCCAAGAAAGCCTTGGTTCCTCGAAAAAATAGGTATACTCCCTATAAAAGTTATTTCCTTTTTTACCCAAAAGCAATTTTCAAAATTACTAAATTATGATTGTCCAGATGTACAACCCTCTATTATCTGACAGTGTCAGAAAACCAGCACCATTTGTATAAATGTGGCTAGTGATAGAAATCTTTCTATCTGAATGCAAGAAATAAGAATCTCAATTAATAATAATAATAATAATAATAATAATAGTAATTCAGGTTCTAAAAAAGAGCAGTTTACAGTGTGGTTCCCAGACATGCCAATTTTAGGCATTTAGTTTTAAGCATGGAATGAATATTGAGCAGTATCAAAAAGACATAAGCATGAACATTTTGCTTGAAGTTTGAACTATTCTCTTTTATAAAATTATTCTAAAGGACTAAAGCTCCGAGGGTGTGAAAATCTCTGAATGCACTGGACCACGGTGACTTTAGCTTCAATGTTTCTATATGTCCAAGAGCATTTCCTCAGCAGATTAGCCCACAGCATCCACAGATGTGTGCCTTTCTCAAAGTGAATCCGCTTACGCTGAAATGGCTTATGTTTCATCCCCCTAATACCTCTGCTACTCGAGGAAGCAAAGCTACTTTTGGTTTTCCAGAGTTAGCAGTAAAACCTGTACTTTAAAAAGCCTTTCAATTTGGGAGCATATTACCCATTACTTTCCCTTCAAGCCTTAGCTTAATCTCGTCATCTACTTGATCCCTACGTCTTATCTCTACACTGAGAGTCTCTCCTTTGCTGATTCAGCACTCATGATGGCCTGCAAAGAATGGTTATCTCTCAGAACCCCTACAATGATGTAGAATTAATATTTTGCTTATTTTTTAAAACAAAATTATCTTGCAAAGAGTTTTAAGTTCAATTGTTTATAACAAAATCCATCAAATGTCTTTTATAGGGCATTTTGTCACATCTGTTTCCATTTGTTTTTCCCTGAATACCATTTGATTCAGTGTAATGATTTTAGTTCTGGCAGATAACAGATTTGGCTTTCTGATTGAACACAGAATAAAGTTTCTAACCTTGCCTAGTATCAATGGAGGAGTTAATATCTGCAGCAGGTCCAACTAATGAAAGCAGATAGTAAGTCAATTTGTGCTTCCAGACCAGATACAACTACTAATAATATCTTTTAAACTAGATTTCTATCATAGAAAGCTGATGTAGAAGAATAAAGAACATACAGCTATGACAAGAAATATAATGGTAAATCTCTCTGAGCCAAAATGCTGGATTTAAACATATTTACCAGAGTTAATACCTTTGAGTGCAATCAATAACAGACATGTACTTCACTGCTTCAAAAATAATCTAGAAAAGTCATGCTTAAGTAAAAAACATCTAGAAGAAGCAAGACAAAGTTACATATAGGCATTTTTTTGGAAAAATATTAATCAACTTACTGTTCTGTGTGTCTTGTGTGTATGTGTATATGTGTGTGTGTGTGTGTGTGTGTGTGTGTGTGTGTGTATGGTACTAGTCCTAAAGCCAGAGCCCTGTACCTCCTTCTGCATGTACAGCATATACTATAATACGGGTTTATGTCATCATCCATATATGAATATTTTAAATTATCATAGTAATCATGTCTTCAAGAATTACAAATACAGAAATTCTTTTTTCTACATTGATTTCAAATAAATTCAAGTTAATTCCTGAAATGATTCATATGGTACTTGTTGCTTTTAAAGCAAGTGACTTTTGCTGAACAGTTCTAATTTTGGTTTTTTGTTTTTCTTTTGTTTTCTATTGAGATAATCACCTTTTCTGGTATTTTTTATTTAAAATATTTTATTAATTCTTTGATAACTTTATACAATACATTTTAAATGTATTCACCCCTCTCAATTCATCCCTTTGTCACAGTCTTAACACTACCATCTCCTCCCATCCAACATTAAGATTATTGTTTTCTTCTTTCCCCATTGGGTCAGGTTTGTGATGATCCCTGAAAGTCTTGAGATTAGAGCCTGCCCTGGTATATGATCAACCAACCAGAGATCATAACATTAACCAAAACTGACTGTCTCTGTCCCAGTAATTATCAAATGCAAATCATACTTCAGATATTTGTGGGATTACATATCTACCTCCCCACCACGTGCCCCATATCTATGCTGGAATTCTGTCTGTCTGGACCTTGTCCGGGTCTTGTGCATTCAGTAACAATCACTATGAGTTCATATGTTCATCTGCCTTGTTGCATGTCTGGATAACAGTATTTCCTTGAGATTATGTCACCTTTGGCACTTACAATGTGGCTGCTGCCTCTTCTTCAAAGATCTCTGAGTGCCTGGCGGTGGTGACGCATGCCTTTAATCCCAGCACTCGGGAGGCAGAGGCAGGCGGATCTCTGTGAATTCCAGGCGAGCCTGGTCTCTAAAGCGAGTTCCAGGAAAGGTACAAAGCTACACAGAGAAACCCTGTCTTGAAAAACCAAAAAAAAAAAAAAAGATCTCTGAGCTATAGAGTGAGATGGAAAAGTCAGATTTAGAGCTGCACAGTCAGTCCACAATCTTATGTTTTCTGCATTAGACCATTTGGGGAATCTTTGTGGTACTTAACATCTACAACAAGGAGAAACTTCTTTGATGAGGGCTTAAAGATTCTCTTATCAATGTGTGAAGCAATAATGTGTCCATTAGCATTGGGTTCTTGCCTAGGACCTCTGCTTTTTCTGGCCCTGGGGCCTTGATTGCTCCTCAATGATGGATCATTAATAGTACCAGGTATTGGTTCTATCTCATGTAACAGGCTTGTGATTCAATCAGAAAGTGGTTGTTTACTTCCATTTCTTTTGTTTCATTATTACCAGTGGTCTCTCTTTTCAGGTAAGCCACTGTTGTGCTTTACAGAGTTCGTAGCTGGGTGACACTGAGGCTTGCCTTTCTCCTCGAGTAGTGTGCATGGCTTCTTCCAGGACTGTGAATGCTAGTCAGTAGGGATGAAGTTTGGAGGGGAATACCAGCTCCCTCTCTCCATGTTCGGTGCCTCAAATATGTAGTATCTTCAGCAAGAAGGTCTTACTGTCAAGTTCTAGGGGGTGCCAGGAATATTGACAATAGCCTATGATGTGTCACAGTGTATTTGATCCCCATTGGCCAACAACTCAAAAAAATGTAGGTCACTCCTATTTCTATTTGTTAACATGGGGTGTCTATTTGGTATATTGTCCCTCTTATAGGATAACTTCATTACACCACACTCACACACATGCACACACACACACACACACACACACACACACAGGTTTCCATATGGATTTTCTCATCTTCTGAGAATATGAAATCTGCTCTATTTCTATACAATTGTTTTTTTAATATTAAAGACATCAATGATCTCTGTTCTTTCTGTCACGTACATAGAGTTTCTATACCTAAGTTTCAACCACCATTCATATGCAATATATAGGATATAAAATTGTTGTGGCTTGGATATAAAGCATTCTCCAAAAGGCTCATGCCTTAAAGACTGGTCCTCAGGTGAAGGACCAACATTGAGGAGCAATCATATCACTGAAGCTCTGACTTCATCAAAGGAGTCTTTCACTGTGGAATTTAAAATCACAGATATTATTGATGCTAAGAGAAACTGGTGCAGGTGTGGCCTATTTGGAGTAAGTAGGTCATTAAGAATATGCATCAGAATAGTTTACACTCACCTCTTCCTTTGTCTCTCAGTCCAGGCTTCCAGGACCTGAGTAAACCTCTCAGCATGTCCCCAGAGCTACACCTTTCCGGATTCCTCCAGCCTGCTTTCGATGGAGACCTCTGAAACTCAGCCAAATAAATCTCTCCTCCTTTCACATTGTTCATCTTAGGTATTTGTCGCAGAGAAACAAGGATGTAAGAACAAAAAGAAAGACAGAAAAGAGAGAGAAGGAAGGGAAGAAGGGAGGGAGAGAGTGAGGGAGGGAGCAGAAAAGAAAAAGTAAAAAAAAAATACAGTTCTTTTGATTCTCAAGTGCTCTGTCAAATTCCAACTTCAAACAGTTCTCAAAAATAAAATCAACATTTCACAAATTGCCTGAACATATATTAAATTGCAATGTTAATTGAATTATTATCTAAGGCTTTGCATAGTTACATTCTATACCATAATTGATTTCAAACCAATATATAAGTACACATTTCTTTTTTCTTTTTTCTTTCTTTCTTTCTTTTTTTTTTTTTTTGAGGCAGGGTTTCTCTGTGTAGTTTTGGTACCTGTCCTGGATCTCACTCTGTAGACCAGGCTGGCCTTGAACTCACAGAGATCCACCTGCCTCTGCCTCCCAAGTGACAGGATTAAAGGCATACACCATCACCACCCAGCAGTAACTACACATTTCTTTATGAAAGTTATGCTCATATAAATTATTTAACAATAAATAATATGGAAGAAACTCCTGATTCACCCGTTTTTAAAATATTTTCAATAGTAGTGTAATTGGGAGGACTAAATTTGTTCTAACAAACTTCTGGTCTTCCTCATTTTCTCTCTTGGAGATCTGATTCTCTCTGAGGACACTGCTCTTTCTCTGTTCCTCCATATACACACCCTCGATCTGGCTGTTTTACTCTCTTCAAGAATGGAAATCATAAACACAATCAGCACCTTTTTACTGTTTAAATATATACCACACATAGAAAACATTGAGAAGAAATCAGGTACTTAACAACTATTTCTGCATCTAATGCGTAAACAGACTCTTAAAGTAAATCTCATCTTTTATTATTAATCTTATAAGCATAACTTAGACATATCAACAGAATACTTACTCTTCATTTAAATTTTAAAAAAAAGATTCACATTTTCATGTGAGTGTTGTGGCATTTGAGTCCACTGGGAAAGACCAAAAAACATAGACCCAATTCAAATTTTGATTAAATGAATTTGTTCTTACTGCTAGCAGAACAAGGCAACCTTAGAGCCAATACAGCATGCCATGTAGTAGTGGAGATTAAGAAGGGTCTTAGGGGCAGACATCAGAAAGGTTTGTATTACAAATATCCATGGATTTCACAGTGCCAACAAAATTGTTTTACTCCCCTCAGTTGTCTTTTCCTTCCTGCTGTAGTAATAAAAGAGCATTTCATCCCCTTTCCCATAGCAATAAGCAGATTTTACAGCCGCAAAGGCAGCTGTTAGTACCTCACAGCCCATTATCCTATTCTTATCTCATCTGCAGGCCAGTAGGATCTCCCACGCATTCCAGAGACAAGGGTCAATGGCTCTTAAGAGATGCTCGGCTCCATAATAAGTTTCTTTAGTCATCACAGGGGATCAGTGTAAATTACTACTCAGGTCAGAGCACTAATGCCTGAGATAGAGTAGTTCTTTTCTGGGCGGGCAAAAAAACACAGTGCTTTCAGGTTAGGGCTCGCTCTCACATCCTTACTTACATAAGTACACTGCTACACATAGCTTTGGTACTAGATGAAAACATCTGTAACTCAAAATCAACATAACCAACAACTGAGTCTTATCCCTTAAAATAATGGCCTTGGGAGACCAAAAAGCCTCTGAGTTATGATGTCATATTTGGTCATCTATTTTTTTGATATATACATTTTGGAATAAGCAAATCAACTTATGAAAAGGAATAATTATGTAATTATATATTCACATCTATTTTTAATAAACAATTTGAACGATTCAACTTGATAACCTACCTTAGTCTTAAGTTTAAAACAACATCTGTTTCCCTCAACACTCGCCTTTCATTACCCCCACTCATGTCCAGGCTGTTCATGTAGATCTCATTCCATTTCTCTGTTATTGGGCGATCCCTGTGTCTTTCTTGGGGTCCTGTTTTCCAGGTAGCCTCCCTGGTGATGTGAGTAGCAGACAAGTCATCCTTGTTTCATGTCTAGTATCCTGCTATGAGTGAGTACATACCATGTTTGTCTTTCTGAGTCTGGGTTACCTCACTCAGGATGATTTTTTCTAGATCCATCCATTTGTCTGCAAACCTCATGATGCCCTTGTTTTTCGGCGAGGGTTGAGGGAAAGAGAGCTTGGGGGAGCGGGAGATCCCAGCTGGATCAACAACAGAGAGGGAGAACAAGGAATAGGAGACCATGGTAAATGAAGACCACATGAGAATAGGAAGAAGCAAAGTGCTAGAGAGGCCCACAGAAATCCACAAAGATACCCACACAACAGACTGCCGGCAATGGTCGAGAGACAGCCCGAACTGACCTACTCTGGTGATGGGATGGCCAAACACCCTAATTGTTGTGCTAGAAACCTCATCCAACTACTGAGGGATCTGGATGCAGAGATCCATGACTAGGCCCCGGGTGGATCTCTGGGAGTCCAATTAGCGAGAATGAGGAGGGTTTATATGAGCGAGAATTGTTGAGACCAAGGTTGGATAAAGCACAGGGACAAATAGCCAAATGAATGGAAACACATGAACTATGAACCAATGGCTGAGGGGTCCCCACTGGATCAGGCCCTCTGAATGGGTGAGATAGTTGATTGGCTTGATCTGTTTGGGAGGCATCCAGGCAGTGGGACCAGATCTTGTGCTCATTGCATGAGTTGGCTGTTTGAAACCTGGGGCCTATGCAGGATTGTTTGGCTCGGCCTGGGAGGAGGGGACTAGACCTACCTGGACTGAGTCTACCAGCTTGACCTCAGTCTGTGGGGAAGGCTTTGCCCTGGAGGAGATGGGAATGGGAGGGGGGGTTGGGGGGAAGGTGAGGGGGACGGGAGGGGGGGAGAACAAGGGAATCCGTGGCTGATATGTAGAACTGAATTGTATTGCAAAATAAATTAAAAAAAAAAATCTGGATTTCATCCAATTTAAAAAAATCTACCCACACCCTTAATATCTGCCACTGTTTGGGGTGTTCACAAGAATGAGCAAGCAATCTGGAATGAAATTAAAAATACATATCTTTGGAAATAGCAGTGTCATTTGAATTCAGTTTTGGAGAAAATTGTCATCCAAATATTGACTTTTGAACGTTTTCTCTATTATAGGAGAAACATAGTCTGTGTACTTCACTGACTTCTGGATGCAAGACTTTTCAGGAACATTAATTAAGGCAATAATGAGAAAAAACAAGAATTTATGTAGTCTTATCAAGTAACAAAATATCAAGAAAATCAATGATGGTCAGTGAATTTATTTTCTCTTGAACATGCCAATTTTACCTGAGTGCACAGAGTTCATATTCTCACCCCTTCTCACCTGCTAAGATGGCATACATAATGGCTTCTATACCCCCAAATATCTCAATATTTCTATTAAATATATACTTTAACATGTCAATACAAACTGCTCATCTGTGTTCTTTCATTTTAAAATCTGTGAATTCTACACATTTTAAGACTGCAGATATCAAACCATTAACAAAGTCTGTCTCACAAGCACATCAGTATCTATTTTAGAAATTAAATGAAAAAAAAAGAAATAAAAAGAAAAGGAAAGGACATGATGCTCCTAGGTATGGTGGAGGAGAAAGTTCACTGTAGACATGTGGGAGAGCATAGTCAGAGGCAGGGACATCTGGGAGAGTCCAGAGGGGACATGACCAGACTGAACTGGGCCATCTGGGGAGAGGGGGAGGAGAAGAGAGAGAGTAATTAGGTATAGTAGCCAGGAGGTCAAAGGTCCAAAAAGGGAAGGGTAACCAAAATGTCTGGATTATATAGGGAAGAGCCTTTGGGGGAAGGGTAGCCCAGGCCCTGGGCTGGAGTGTTCAGGTAGGAGGGCAAGATATACTGCAAGTCATACCTGCACCAAGTAGGGACTGAAAGATGCTGGGAAAATTTGGTGGCCAACTCCAGTTTTGACATGTTAAATAAGTACCTTGGCTGTTTGTCCCAGGTTCGAAACAACAGAAAGCACAACAGTTAATAAGACTTGCAGAAATAACTGAACTATAGAGGTTTTCTAAAATGAATATAATTCCTCTAAACTATGCAAATCTAATTAATATATATTTAAGATATGATTAATATAATTATCTTTTATTAATTTCATTTTTTAAAAAGCACATAAAATAATTAATTATAATATTTTTCTTTTGTTCCTGAAATTATAATATTTTAATATTTTTTTCCATCACGTTCCTCCCTCCAAATCCTCCCATATACCCTTCCTGTTCTTTTATAAATTCGTGGTCTCTTTTGTCATTGATTGTTGTTACGTATGTATATGTGTATGTATATACATATAGCATTACATATAACCTACTCTGTCTATATAATGGTTCTTATGTATATATTTTCAAGATTTACCATATGAAATTTTCATTCATGTTTCTCTCTTTATTTTGCTCATATTTACTTCACTACTACCCTTGGCTGGTCCCTTCCTTCTTCCAAACAGCACCCCTTCAGACACTACAGATTTGACATGTGATTTATGGGCACAACTTTACTATCTTAGCTCTACAAGGCTATTACACATCTTACACTCTCTCTAAAGCAACCATTCTCTAACTTCTTACTCAGTTTCAGACTTTAATTTTATAAGAAAATGAAAGCAATCAGAATCAAATAATCATAACATATCATCAGTGTATCTACCTTCCAGAAATGAGAGAATCCTGGGCTTGCCTATTAGAGATTGCCTTGTACTTCTGTTTTATGACTTAGGTTTCATTAGCTAAATTTAATTAAGGAAAAAATGATTTTACAAAATAATGTGTCCATCTTGTACCCTTCTTTCTATGTGCATCATTTCTTTGCTTTCCAGGCTTTCTTTTCAATTAAAATAATATTCAAAAAATAAATATCTTAGGGCGTAGAGGAGTTTCTGTTTACAGAGTGCTTGTGCAGGATGCACAAAGCCAAGCATTCAGTCTCTCTATCACTGCATAAACTGGATGTGGTGATGCTTGCCTGTAATTCTTACACTAGGGAGGCAGAGGCAAGACAATCAGAAGTTCAAGGTCATCACCCTCAGTCACACAGTGAGTTCAAGGCCAGCCTGAGATACATGAGATCCTGTCTGTTCCCAAAATACTTTATTTTATGTAGATATTGATTATGAGTAGAGCTAAAATTAAAATATATAAATTAATTTCATAAGAATATATTTTATTATGTATTTATTGTATGTATGGGTCTTCTGAAAGTCAAATCTTAGAGAATTTTCAATTAGAAAATAAAATATTTGGTAGATAATGCAAGAGGATGAATGTTTTACCGTGTTTCATTCCATGGATAATGTTTTCAGTTGTCTGAGCCTCCTCGGCATTTAAATTCCAAGTCTCAAATGTACGTAACTGAACATATTTGACAGGAGTAATTCTCTTCTTCAGTGTTATTGCAATTACTTGTAATAATTGCAAGTAGAATACTAAAATAGTATAAAATAGAATAGCAGAATAAAAATCCGCTCCTAAATTTTACTTGAACAATTGTGTTATTTACTTCATAAACACCATTCATGTATGCTAGTCAATGTTTTTGTTATCTTTATCTAACAGAAATTGCTCGAGTCAAGGAGGATTAAAGCAACATTCACTTATTATTTTACAGTATCAGTAGGTTAAAAACTCAGGCAGGGTATAGCTGGGCAGCTGGACAACAGTCTCTCACAGGTTGGTTATGTCAACATGTCCCCAGTGCTAGACATCTTCTGAAGGATCCACTAGGAGCAGTCAGCTCCTGGTGGAATAGTGGATGAAGAACCTCCTGTGATTTTCTGTGAGCATTGACTGAAGGCTTCTATTATCACGAAGAAATGTCTCCATTATGTAACACAAATCTTAAAAGGTCTTATCAAATAAAAAACACAAAGCCAGATATTGGGGTGAACCCTGAAAGATCAGAGAAACAGAACAAGCCACAGCCAACCTCACCTCATCAATTCCTCAGCTGTACTTGTTTTCTCAGACTGAAAGCCTCTGAGTCCTCACCCAAATGGATCTCAGCTAAACTGTTTCTCAAAAGCCTAAAAGCTTAAAAGCCTCTAGTTCCTAGTCCTCATGCCTTATATACCTTTCTGCTTCCTGCCATCACTTCCTGGGATTAAAGGTGTGTGTCACCATGCCTGGCTGTTTCCAGTGTGGTCTTGAACTCACAGAGATCCACCTCCAGAATGCTAGGATTAAAGGCATGTGCTACCTCTGCCTAACCTCTATGTTTAATATAGTGGCTGTTCTGTTCTCTGACCCCTAGATAAGTTTATTGGGGTGCACAATATATCAACCACACTATTGTCCAACTCAATGAACTGGTGGGAGAAAGCAAGACAGTGAACAAACAAACAAAATCCAAATTCAAACAAACAAAACTGCACTTTCAAGATACCCTTCTCTCATGGATGACATGTATTGATCATTAGAACCTGGCCACTCCATATAACCTCTAGTCAGTGACAGTGAATGACACGTGCCTACTTCTGTCTGGTGCACTGTGGCTTTTGATGGCATTTCCCAACATTAACAAATCTTCACAGTTATGATCAGTGGGAAGTAAATAGTTCTTTTATGTATCCAAAAGCTTTTACATTGCCATCATTTTCTGAAGGTAGGTTCATGTGGCATCGACCTTAAGCAGGCAGTATGGTTTTCTTCTTCTACAGTTAGAGGATATTGTTTAACTTTTTTTTATTGCATGTAACATTTACAATGAGATATGTTGCTAGTTTTTATACTTTTTCTCTGGGTCATACATGTCTTTTTACTGGATGTGTTTGGTTTTCTATAACTGATTGGAAATGGCTTAGTGTAGTTTTCCTTTCTTCATGTTTCTTCTGAGTGACCTTCCAACCAAGGAACAGTTCACTCTTTAGTTCTTGTATTTGGAGAATACCTCAACATGGTAATATAGCAAATTCAAACAAATATTTTTCCTTATCTTCCCCATCTCCCAAGAATTATTGTCCTTTGTTGCTTAATCTGCCATTCTCCAGAAGTTTTGTGCATACTCCCTTTGTATTTTAGATGTATGATAACCTTTATTTGACTTTGATTTGTATGACTTTATCATTATTTCCATTTTGAAAATGCTAATACTGTAACACAGATATTGGTAGAGTTCACCAGAAGTTGAGACATAAGAAGCTCCACTCTTCCTGCTCTCACATGGCTTCCTGTGTGTAGATTAATGGTGATGTGCAGGTTCCTGTTCCTAATCACCATGTGAATCCATAAGCAACATGACAGATAATCTCTGGAACCACAAGATAAGATAAGCCTTTTCATCCTGAAGCTTCTTTTGGTGGTTTCATTTTGTTGCAGAAATATAAAAGTAACTATTACACACTGAAACACACATAACACACTGTCATTCAACCCTCTCCTGTGTACAACGGATTTCCTTGACTGATTATCAAAAATATTACATCACAGAAAAGCTCTCCAGTTAATTTAAATAATTGAGCTCATCTATTTATCAAGATCAGGTGAGCCTTGCTGCCATGGATGCTTTGCTTGGCCTTTCTGTGGCAGTTGTTTTATTCTATTCTGGTGACTTTTTCATTCTTGTCTTCTTTCCTATCTTCCTATAGCATGACTCCCTTTTCCACATAGGATTGTTTTTATAAAGTTTTGGAATATTAAATTATCCTCCTAAATAAGACTGTTTTCTTTCCTGAAAATATCTATTTTGTGACAAAGAAATGAGATTAGTACAGTTTTAAAACAGTTACAAAAATGTTATGTGATATTTTGTTTGTATTCTGACAAATAAAGCTTTCCTGGAGACCAAGGGTGGAGCTAGCCACTAGTTAACCATAGAGGCCAGGGAGTGGTGGCACACACCTTTGACCCCAGCATTATCAATCAAGAGGTGGAGACAGGAATGTAAGACTAGTGGAGACAGGATCTCAGCCTCCTTTTTCCACCTGAAGAATCATAGAGGTAAGAAGTATCTAGTGGCTGCTGCTCTGTTCATCTGATCTTTCAGGTTATTACCCTAATATTTGATTCTTGGTTTTTATTGATAATACTAATTAGGATCACACTTCACAAAAGCAGTCAGTACTTCCAGTTGCAAACACTGAAAGAGCACACTGGTTTAAAATACTTAAATTCCTCTTCCTCTTGAATTCTAATGAGTTACATATTAAATGCACTTTTTGTTCAAAATTTATATCCTTGACTTCTTAAATCTTGATTTATAAAACGCCAGGATATGGCCTTTTGAATAGATAAAGATGTTACCGCTAACTAACAATGGTTTGAATAATTTATTGAGAAAGCCACTCTTCCATTTGTTCTAGGGAAAGCACATATGCCATTTACATCTTTGAAGATTTCTATCAGGAAATGTCAAGCTAAAGTTAAGATAGTGAGATTGAGTGAGAAAGTGTGAGGATCAATGATGAGATCAGATAATTGGTAAGGACGGCTGATTTGGCCCCATCAACATTCACAGCTTGGTCCTTTCTTCACACTCTGAGGGTTTCCATGATGTCTCTTGCTGTTATGGGTTGCACTATACTCCATCATAGGTGCCAACTAAAAGAGTCTACTTTTCAAATTCCTTGCATGTGAACGCATATGAGTTCCAATTTTCCTCATGTTATTCTAGAACTTCAGCATCAGAAAAAATAAATGTTCAAACTACTCACCATATCAACTGTAAGCACCTCTTAGGTAAAATTTCAGTCAGGAAAAAAAAAATGCCACTTAACTCATAAGTTCCATTTTAGTTATAAGACAAAGACAAAAATTTTTGTTTTACCTGCCTAGAAGAGAGTTGCACAATAAGATACAAATCACAAGACAGTTAGATAGATAATTAATGATGAAATTAATTTTTTCAATTAAATATCTAAATAATTTGACTTGAAAATTCAACTTATAAGGCATTGAAAGCAAAAACACATGCAAAGTTCATAAACCCATACTTAAAATAAAAGGTGTGCCAATGTAAAATTCATCCATAATCTTTCCCTTCTCTCTCCTCTTCCTTTTCTTCCTTTTCCTCCATCACTCCTTTTCTCCCTCCTTTCCTTCCTCCATCTATCCATCCAATTGCCTCTCTGTAGCTAACTCTAGTTTCCAAGGCTACTTTGAAACTCTTGAGCTCAAACAACCTTCCTACCACAGGCTCCTGAATAGACACTTAACTTTACCGCTGGTTTGATCTCTATTTAAATGTGATAAAGTTTGACTTTCTGTAGACTGTAATATTAAAAGAGTAATGAACAGTATAATACCACCCTGAAAGAGTGTACCTTTTTCTTTTTCACACCTGATAGGTTCATCTCCACTTTCAATGAAACAAATTTAAAAGTTTCAGGCAGTAGTTGAATGAATACACAATTTATAGCTTATGTTGATTATTTTTGCACTGAACAAAACGATGTGTTAACTTTAACTTTACTGTGAGTCAATAAATAGCTAAATATCTTGAAATACCCAATGCTTTCATTGAATGCCAAATTATTGTCATATCATCTACTATGTAAGTGTGTATTTACAAAGGGATGAGGCTTATAATCATATAATTGTAAACTTAACTTATGCTCTAGTACTAATCTGATCTGACTTAATTCTAACAAAGGAAGAGTGGCATGATTCTAACCCCAGAGAGGTCAAACAAGGAGCAACACACACATTTACAACTTATCTTGGTTTGCCTTCCATTGCTGTGAGAAAACACTATCCAAAGTCAACCTGAGGCAGAAACGGTGTATTTGGTTTACATATCCGGATCACAGTCCACTATAAAGGGAAGTCAAGAAAGCAACTCTAAGTAGATTCCTGAAGGCAGGAACTGAAGCAGAGACTGTGGAGGAAGGTTGCTGACTGACCTGCTCCTCATGGCTTATTTATCCTGCTTCCCAATGCAACCAAGAAACAACTGTGCAGTGATGGCATTGCTCATAGTGGGCTGTACCCTCCCTCATCACTTGTTATATAAGAAAACACTCCCCAGACTTCCCTACAGATCAATATTATGGAAGGGTTCTCTCAACTAAGCTTACCTCGTCTCAGATGAGTCCAGCTTGTGTCAAGTTTATAAAGAACTAGCCACCACAACAACTTTTGCTTATGCCCCATAACCAGAAGGCAAACTTCTACTGCTGAAGACAATACAGGCCTTGATGATAGCACACAGAGAAATCAAGATAGACTTGGGCTAGATTATTCTATCATGGTAGCTAGTCCTCAACAGTGCTGTATCAGAAGCTGGAGGAGAATTGTTATCAACAGTCTTGCTGAACCATGAATCCCGTGTGCAACAATACCACCAGCAAGGTAAGCCTACTAATGTAATAGTTGCAAGTCTGGTATAAGTATGATCAATTTTTTTTTTCTGGTAGAGTTTGATGTGAATTCAACAAGAATAAACTTTAATCATTTCACATACCAAAGATCCCCTCTTCCCTCCTCCTGCCCCTCCAGCCTCTCCCTCGCAACCCATCCCCCATTCCCTCCTACAAGAAGGTAAGGCCTCTCATGGGGAGGTATATTTAGTAGAGTTTTATAAATCAAGATTTAAGAAGTCAAGGATATAAATTTTGAACAAAAAAGTGCATTTAATATGTAATTCATTAGAATTTAAAAGGAAGAGGAATTTAAGTCTTTTAAACCAGTGTTTGCAACTGGAAGTACTGACTACTTTTGTGAAGTGTGATCTTAATTAGTATTACCAATAAAAACCAAGAATCAAATATTAGGGTAATAACCTGAAAGATCAGATGAACAGAGTAGCAGCCACTAGATACTTCTTACCTCAGGTGGAAAAAGGAGGCTGAGATTCTGTCTCCACTAGTCTTAAATTCCTGTCTCCACCTCTTGATTGATTATGCTGGGGTCAAAGGTCCATATAATTTCCTTCCTTTTCACAATTAGACCTGCTTTTGTGTTTTGTAAAGTTCTTTTCCTTTGTGTATGCATGCTTTCTGAAATAAGAGGTATTTCATAAATTGTACAGTAAACTTCCCCCTGCCTCAAGGCTGTGCAAGGTGTCCCATCATAGAAGTGGGCTCCAAAAAGCCTGCTCATGCACCAGGGATGGATTCTGATCCTACTGCCAGGGGGCTCCTTAAGCAGATCATGCTACACAACTGTCTCTCTATGCAGAGGGCCTAGTCCAGTCCCATGCAGGCTTCACAACTGTTGATCTAAATTTCATGAGTTCCCACTAGTTTGGTTTGGTTGTCTATGGAGGTTTCCCCATCATGATCTTGATGCCCCTTGCTCATAGAGTCCCTCTTCTCTCTCTTTGACTGGACTCCTGGAGCTCAGCCTGGTGTTTGGCTGTGGATCTCTGCATCTGCTCCCATCAGTTACTGAAGAAAGGTTCTATGATGACAGGGTATTCACCAATCTGATTACTGGAATAAGTCAGGTCAGGCACACTCTCCACTATTGCTAGTAGTCTAAGCTGGGGTCTTCCTTGTAGATTCCTGGAAACTTCCCTGGCACCTAGTTTCTTTCTATCCTTGTGATGTTTCCTCTATCATGGTATCTCTTTGCTTGCTCTTCCACTCCATCTCTGTTTCAGCTCAACCATCCCATTCCCTTATGTTCTCATGCCCCATCCCCTACCCTCCATTGCCCACCCCTCCTTCCCAGTTTACTCATGGAGATCTCATCTATTTCCCCTTCCCAGGGCGATCCATGAATCCCTCTTTGGGTCCTCTTTGTTAACTAGCTTCTCTAGAGCTGTAGGTTGTAGTCTGGTTATCCTTTGCTTTATATCTAGTATCCACTTATGAGTGAGTACATACCATGTTTGTCCTTCTGAGTCTGGGTTACGTCACTCAAGATGATATTTTCTAAGTCAAGCAAAGATATTTGTCATAGGTTATTTCCCTATACATGCTTACCTGAGTTCCCACCACTTAGATCAATATATTACCCATAAAAATGCTGGGCATATAAAGTAATTATTTTGAATAAAGCAGTCCCTGTCCTAAGGAATCATAAGAATAATGACACATAAATATTAGCTCCAAATTAGGCAGTAAGTCTCCACATTTACTTTTATGAATTTTTTTAGAGAGCCAGTATAACTGAGAAATATCCAGTCCCATAATTTGAGTATTCCATTTGCTTAGATTGAATCTGTCATTGGATTTTTGTCATGTCAGGGATTCTTAAATGCTAAGTAGTTTGCCTTTTGGATGCTAAAGAGGCATCAGGTAGAATCAGATGACAAACAATGTATGTTGGAATTTTGGAAATATATCTTGGTGGATAAAACTATACGAGTCACTTTAAACTTGCTACTTCTTTAAACAACTCTGAAAGTAAGGCTCAGTTAAAGAAAAACCTGTAATTCAAAGGAAAACCAAGAAAAGTCTGAAATAATATAAAACAAAACAAAACAAAAAACCAACAACATGGATCCTTCCTTAGGGAATGAGAAGGAACCTGCTGGATAGAAGAATAAGGAAGCTACTATTCTTAAGTTTCCAGACTATAGAACAGGACTTCCAGTATGGATAAGTTACTATGAAATTCTCATCCCCATTATTTTCAGTGTCAAAAAAGTCTTAAACTACAGGTTACTAAAGAGTTCTTACTAAAGAAGTGATTTCCAAATTGTCCCTATCAAGAGATTCAATGACAGAAATATCCACTGTAGCGTTACAGGATAAACTCCACAATATAATACTTTAACATTTAAGTAAAAGTAGTTCACTGTGTGGATTCAGCTGGCTGCTGAACATGCCTCCCAAAGTAGCTGCTCTTGTGCCTGCTCACTCTCCATATCTGATCCAAATCACCAAATTCAACCATTCTTATCCATGGCCTTTTTGCTGGGATCCAATGCAAAAAGAAAAGCACTCAGTAAATGTTTGCACTTAATCAGTCATGCTTTGGAAAGCTAGCCAGCATGTACACCCATCATCTGTGCAAAGGCTTTATCAGCTCTTAGACAGTAAATGAGTCACTCTGCAAAGCTCTTTCCAGACTAATGGTATCTCTAATTTCTCTATTAGACGGACTAGGGTATTAATGAGGAAAATCTATGTTATTATGCTCCCAGAGAACGAACTCCCCCCAAGCATACATGAGTATAATAGCTGATAAAACCTTGAAAAATACAAGGTTAAAATTCTGTTTATCTGCACCACACCATCTGTATCCCCTAACAGCTTGAACAGGAAGGATTTGTTCCTTAAGCATTATTAGTTTTGCTAAAAATCGTCCTTGTTTTCACTACCCTGAGGAAATAAATGGCATTGTAAAAATGAAACTGCGCTTATTATAACCTAACCTATGGACCACTTTTTCAAAAGCAATTTGGTCATTTGACATCGTTTTCTTCCCAGTGAGAATAAATAGAAATATGTGGTCTTTTCCTATTCAAGTTCAGCTTGCCCTTTATGTCAGCTTTTCCACCATATTATTTTATAAGGGAGTGTCAGATCATTCAAAACATAATTGGTTTAGGTGTTAAAAAAAATCTCTTCATAAATCTTTCCTGGACTAACCTGTCTAATTTAATATTTACTATTTTGTTAACTTATCATTCAAGAAATCAAAATGGTGATTTCCTTTGAGAGATACTAAGAAATGGTTGAGGGGCCTGCTATGTGTCCTAATAATTTACATGTTATTGTCAGTACTGATCACACAGTTGCATTTCACCGTATGAAAAGTCAGCAAGCTCAATATATGAGTTTTATTTCCTCTTTGTGGAAATGTTATATTTTAATGAAATTTACTGAAAGTGGTTTATATGTAGGTCTCTCTCCCTCTCCATGCCGCGCTCTAAGTGTGTGTGTGTGTGTGTGTGTGTGTGTGTGTGTGTGTGTGTGTATGTGATAGAGAGACAGAGAGACAGAGACAGAGATAGACAAGTAGTAATATATAAAGTGTTTGTTCAATAAAAATATAATAGAACATGGAAATGCACATTTGCTGAAGAAGATGGACATATTTGACAACTTCCTAGACTTACATTTTAAGAAATTATGAAATACAGTGGGGTCTTAGCAACAACTAAGACAAAAAGACTAAAAAGTTATTATTTTAAACTAATTATTATTCCCCAAACATGCTTCTGCAGTATCTTTTGAGAACTGTGATTGCATATAAATATCTACATGGATAGTAAATTATGAAGAGGAAAATTCAAAATTTTCATATACCATATGAATAATCATGTATTCATCAGAAAAGTGACAAGGAGCACTGCTATGTTATATAGTTAGGCTGGTTATGAAGGACTGTTGGTGAAAGTTTCTTTACAGCTTTAATAACCTGAGAATTTATGACAGACATATTCCTGAGTGCTTTTACCTTGGCTCTAAAAGAGATGACACTCCACTTTAGAATGTTGTTAAAAAAGCAATACATTCTTTCTTTATTAAGTACACAAGTGGCATTATTAGCAGTGAATTACATACCTCAAATTCTTCAACTTACTATTAATATGACAGTTTATTTAAATGCTTGGTTATATACAATGTACTCTCTGGCCCCATGACAGACTTCATAAAACAATATCTTTAGTTGACAAAAAGACACCGTGAAATACACATTATTAATAAGAACTTCAGATGTAGTTTTAATCAGGAAAGTTTCATGAAAAATAGGTTAGATTGTCAAGTGTTCTAAATTTCTTTTTACTACTTCACTGGATAGAAGGAGATTTAAATACACTTTAATTTTAACACTCCAAGACATGAAAGTGGATAGTTTTTGCTAGAAGAGCCAAGTGTTTGATAATTTCTGCAAACATGTTGGTGGCTTGATTGTTAAGTAAAGTGATTTCCTCAAGATTGAGTAATAGCAGAAATAATTCAGGAGAGTGGACGTATTAGCTACAAAGATATATTATTTAGTTATATAATTTCTGTCAAGGAAATAATGCTTCTGAACTAAAGCACATACATTATGATTAAAAGTTTATATTCATCTAAATTCACACACACACACACACACACACACACACACACACACACACACACACACACACATACACACACACGATGAAGTTATATCAGTTGGGTTGACATTTCTCTCAACAAGAGTTGTAGGTTATCTTCAAACACCCCAATACCAGGCATGGAAACCCTCTGCTCAAGTTGCAGTGAGGTAGTTCAACTGAATCTTAAAGCAATAGAGCAAATGCTGTTGCTCTTGCAGCTTCTAAGAGAATCAAGGTACATCCTTATTGCTGAATCTAACTGGAAAGCCTCCTTCCTTTGGTCTAGCCTTCATAGTACCATAAAATACTATAAAAGCTTCCAAGAGATGGAAGAAATCAATAGTACTAATCTGAAATGAAACCTATGAACTACAACAATGGTCACTATAGCAAAATATCCCAAAAGTTGCAATAATGGTGCCCATGCTTTGGTGGTAATTAACAGCTCTCTAATTGGGCTAAAGGCCTACTCAACAGGAAGGAAATCATGTCTAATATTAGAAATCTAGCCATCTATCTGGAGAATGTGTGGTCATGGTTATTAGAATAAAACCTATTATTGCCACTTTAATATACCAGCGTAATTCCTAATGGCACTCTAAAACTTATCCGTATACTGACAGATAAGCGTCACTATAATCCATCAAAGATGCTTCTATTTTCAGTAAATGAGAATCATTACAGAAAACCATAATTTGACACAATACAGAGATCAATAGACTATTGAAGTCAGCAATATGGCTGCCTAAACAAGACCCAAGGAATGACCATATCAATATATATACTAACTCAGAAGGGAGAAATCTCACCTAGACAAACAATTAATTACTGGTGAGAATTATTGGCTGGGGAGAAGGGGAGAATTAGCCTCTCTCAGGAACGATCCCCAACATGGTCAGTCCTAAAATTGTGTATATCAAAATCACACCAAATCGACTGAGTAGACTGAATTTGTATATTTGAGTGTGTGTGTGTGTGTGTGTGTGTGTGTGTGTGTGTGTGTGTGTGTGTTTTAAACGATAATAATTTATTAAAGAAAAAAAGGCCATCACTTTGAGAGGGAGTGAATGGACAGTTTGGTGGAAAGGGACATGATAGGGCTTTGATGGAGGAAAAGGATGGAGAAGAGATATAGTTATATTCTAATTTAAAATACAGTTAAATAAATACAAAAAGTTCAAAATTAGCTTTACTATCATAGGAAGGGTAATGAAATATTTAGTCCCTTTAATTTACAGTAAAATTCTTCTTATAAAATAACCAGTTATCGAAGTTGCAGTCAAAGAAAAAGAAGTAGATAAATCTAAATTCTAGTTTCTTCACACTTAATAGCAAGGTAACAATTGTTGTGAATGGCTCCTTGTTTTATTGACCATTTTTTTGCATCCTACTATTTCCACAATAATTTGATTGAAAAATGCTTTATTCATCCCTCTTCCCATATGCTCACCAGTGATGGCAAATTTTGGTTTTCAATTTTACTATGTCTGGAATCAACTAAAACCTAACAGCTGAACAAATATGGGGAGGGTTTTTCTTGATGGTATCATTCGAGCTGAGAAGATCCACCATAGATCCGGACCATAGTGGCAGTTCACATAAACGGACATGAAAGAAGGAGGCTTTTGCTTTTTGCCTGCTTGCCCTCATGCTTGCTGCCGAGTTTATGTATCTTGTTGCTGAGGCATTACTTTTCCAACGGTCTTAAAATATGCTTCTGTAGAATTTTAATGCAAATGGAATACTAGCCATGACATCCAGCCTCATGAACTACTAGATTATTGGCCTTTTCTTTGGGAGACAGTCGCTACATCACAACATGCAAGCCACATGCACAAATCTCCCTTTAATATATACACATTGATTCTATCAGTTCTGCTGTCTAGAGAACTTGGGCTAACATTTAACCCATCTGGTAAGTTGGTGAAAAACAACCTTTACAATAGTCAGATTTATCAGATTATAAAGCATAACAGGGAGACTAATATGATACTACATGTCTTTATTTATATTGTTCAATGATGGTCTTCCCTTCATCTCCCAATATCTACATCACTGATAGATAATGACCTCTTGAGCAAGATTCTAAGTTTAACCTTAGTACAATCTTTCCACAACGAGACATTTGTGAAACAAAAACTAACACTGTATTTTTTAGTTCTATTTTTCTTTTAAAAAAATTTCTTAGAAACTTACTGGTAAACAAGCCAGGGTGTCCCAGGGATTAAAGAACACTCCTGGTCACAAGTATACTGCTGTAGGAAGTTATTGAGTACCATTTGTAGTTGGAGGTTTCTCTGGTCCCTCCAGGGCCTATAGCTGCTCAGCCACAAATAAACACACAGAGGCTTGTATTAATTACAAACTGTATGGCCTAATGACTCAAGATTCTTGATTGCTAGCTCTTATATCTTAAATTAACCAATTTCTATAAATCTATACTTTGCCACATGGCTTGTGACTTACTGATATCTTTACATCTTGCTTCTCATGGCAGCGCCTGGCAGTGTCTCCCAGTTCTGCCTTTCTCCTTCCCCTCTCTCTAGTTGGAATGTTCTGCCTTAACTTATTCTGCCTCATCATTGGCCAAACAACTTTATTTATCAACCAATCAGAGCAACACACATTCACGGCATACAGAATGACATTCCCATCAGGTTACCTCACTCAGGATGATATTTTCTAGTTCCATGCAAATGGATATTTCTACATAATCAGAACTTACTCACACTTTAGTTAGCAGAAAACAAATTCTGTCATGCTAGAAGAAAAATCGAGCATGCATGCAGACATAGATTTATCAGAGCACATATTATCCATATATGCATGCGCACATAGCTTTATCAGAATACATATTATTCATGTATGCATTCACACATAGCCTTATCAGAGTGCATATTATCCATATATCCATGTAGACATAGCTTTATCAGAGTGTATATTATGCATGCATGTATGCAAACATAGCTTTATCAGAGTGCATATTATCCATGTATGCTTTACTGTCCAGAAGACATGGGTGTCCAGGAAGGAGCACTGGGGGAGAACCCAGTTACCCTCTTTCTCATTTGCAGAATATTCTATAAGGAGTTGTGAGCAAATACAGTTAATCTGGGCACACAAGCGTATAGTGAAAAAAAGAATCATTCCTTATTTTGACATCAAGGCCTGACAAAAAGTCTCAGCTAAACAGTTTGTAGTGATTATATATATATATATATATATATATATATATATATATATATATATATATATATATATATATATATATATATAATTAAAGAAGTATTTTTTGTTTATGTATCTTATTATATGTTTTCTTTCAATAAGAGTAAAATAAATGGTGTGTCCAATTAAACTAACAAAACCTTAGGGAATTAGTTATTCTAAGCTATGTGTACTATATGACACAACCAAGAGTAAGATATTCTATACAGGGACATCCACTTAATATTCATGAGAATTTTATTTTTTATTATTTATTTTAATTTTTTATTAATATTTTTATTTTATAATTAACTTAATTTCACATATCAGCCACGGATTCCCCCATCCTCCCTCTTCCTATCCCCCAAACCTCCCTCCCAATCCACCCCCAATTCCCACCTCCTCCAAGGCAAGGTCTCCCCTGGGGAGTCAGTCCAGCCTGATAGACTCAGCCAAGTCAGATCCAGTCCCCTTGTCCCTACACCAAGGCTGAACAGTGTCCCAGCATAGGCCCTAGGCTCCAAAAAAGCTAGCCCATGCACCAAGGACAGGTCCCAATTCCACTGCCTGGGGAATTTTATAACAAGAAAAAGTCTAGCTCAACATGATGGAACACACATTTAATCCCAGAACTTTTAAGGCAGAAGCAGGTGGATTACTGTGAGTTTGAGGCTAGCCTGGTTTATATTTTAGGTTTTAAACCTGCCAGGGTAAGGCCGTATTTATGAAAACTTTTTTTTTAAGGTACGTATTAATTTTCAAATAGATTCACCATAATTTGTAATACATTTTATGTTTTTTATTCCAGCATTTATAGAATGTTTAATCTTGTGAATATCATATAAATATCATACAGCAACTACATATAAACTAAACAGTAAGAAACTACCTAACAGGAGGAACTTATTTTTTCATGCTAGTGTGATGAATATAAATCTAACCAAGTTGTGCCTACAATTCATTTCTATTTTGTTGTGAGATATTTGATCACACAGTCAACCCTGAGTTTTCATTGGCATTAATGAAAGGAAATCAACCTTGAGTCGAGAGGTGGAATCAGCAACTAGTTGACGGAAACCAGTCATAGAGAGTAAGAGGGAGTCTGGAAGACAGATAGAGAGACACACAGGAAGTAGTGTCAGGAGGAGACTTTGATTGTGACGGTCTTTTTCAGTTTGGCAGAGCAGAAGGACGCTTTCTTTCTGAGACATTGGTGAAGAGGGAAGGTCAGGTAGTTGCTCCTCACCCTCTCTGAGACAGCAGATTCTCACCCCAGCCTCTGACTCCCATGTCTTATGGACAAAGAGAACAACAGAGATTTAGTTAAAGGTAGATTTGGTTGCAGCAGCAGGAGGCAGATCCAGTGGGATGTAAAAGTCTCCTGGGCAAACTGCCTAAGAAGCAGGCCAGTAATTGTGGAGACTAGCTCAAACAGCAGTAGATTCAGGTGCAGCCACTGCACCAGTGGGGAAAAAACAACATTTTGGAGCTACAACCTGTGGCTCCACCACCCAATCGCCACTGCCACTGCTTGTGGGTATTCCAGAAAGAGGGCTCATGTGTGGTGGAAGGCACCTGATCTTGGAGCTTGCCAAAGGCGCTGCTGCTGCATAAAAATTGAGAAGTCAGCTAATTTGGTGAGATACCTGGAAAGTCCTTAAGGAGAGAGTTAAATCATATTAAAAAGAAAAATCTTTCTCACATTAAGAATGAGAAATATCATAATGCAGGGAGTTGGAACTCTGTATAGTGCTACTGTGGGTGACTTGAAAATGGAAAAAATAAATGAAAGGATATGATGTGAGATGTCCATCTGTACACTGTAAATGTGTGTTCCTGTCATTGGTTGATGATTAAAACTGTTTTGGCCTATGGCAAGACAGGATAGAGCCAGGCAGGAAATCCAAGCAGAGATACAGGAGAAGATGCATGGAGTCTGAGAGATGCCAGCCAACCACCAAAGGAGCAAGATGCCAGCAGACCAATAATGTCACATTCACGTGGCAATACATAGATTAATAGAAATTGGTTAATTTAAGATGTAAGAACTAGTTAGTAATAACCCTGAGCCATTGGCCAAACATTTATATTTAATGATTTAAATGATTATTTGAAAATGGCTGTGGTGAATACCCTAACTGTCATCATAGAGACTTCATTCAATAACTGATGGAAGCAGATGCAGAGATCCACAGTCACGTACCAGTCTGAGTTCCAAGAGTCCAGTCAAATTGAAAGAAAAGGGATTCTATGAGAAAGGTCATCAAGATCATGATGGGGAAACTTACGGAGACAACCAAACCAAACTAGTGGAAACTCATGAACTTTAGACCAACAGCTGTGGAGCCTCCATTGGACTGGACTAGGCCTTCTACATAAGTGAGATGGTAGTGTAGCTAGATCTGCCTAAAGGGTTCCCTAGCAGTAGGATCAAGATCCATCCCTGGTGCATGAGCTGTCTTTTTGGAGCCTATTACCTATGTTGGTACACCTTGCACAGCCTTGATGCAGGGGGAGGGGCTTGGACCTGCCTCTACTGAATGTACCAGACTCTGCTGACTCCCTACGGAGGTCTTATCTTGTCAGAAAAAGGAATGGGGGGTGGGTGGGTTGGGGAGGCAGGTTTGGCAGCAGGAGGAGGGAAGAGAAGGGGATCTGTGTTTGTTATTCCAAATGAATAAAATATTTCTTAATAAAGACACAAAAAGAAAAAAAACACTATTAATAAGATATAAACCTTACAAAGACTTACTAATAAAAATAAGAAAAATTTGACTGATAATATATAAGCCTTGGAAAGTTTTCCTAACGAAAATAAGAAAAATACTCATATACAGGCAGAGGAATTTAGACAAAAATCTACCATCTCACTGCATGATGAAACTGAAGAGGTGTGTCCCAAGATTATTAGAAAATCAACCTTAGTTTATTCAGTTGCTATACAAGAGTGAATAGCAGATTATAGGCACTCCTGTGATTATGCAGAAGTTAAATGGAATCCTATAAAAATATTAGATTTGAGGAGATTTAAGGAAGCTGTTTCATATCGTATACATTCATCCTATGTGAAGCAGATGTTAAATTCATGGGTGACTCAGAATAGAATTATCCCCAGACTGAAAAGATTTAGCTACAGTAATATTGAAGCTGGTCCTCAGTTACAATGGTGAACATGATGGACAAAGGAAGCTAAAGTCATAGAACACTGAAATTGGGCTAAAGGCATTAATATTTCCCAAGATCAGCTTATATTTATTTTTATTTTATCATTGGTTTGAATAAATTTTATTTACAATGTATTTATTGGAGATTTGGGCTAATACTAGATTTTGGCCCTTATAAACAGTATTTCAGCCGGGCGGTGGTGGCGCACGCCTTTAATCCCAGCACTCGGGAGGCAGAGCCAGGCGGATCTCTGTGAGTTTGAGGCCAGCCTGGACTACCAAGTGAGTTCCAGGAAAGGCGCAAAGCTACACAGAGAAACCCTGTCTCCAAAAACCAAAAAAAAAAAACAAAAAAAAAAAACAACAAAAAAAACAGTATTTCAAGGAATATTTATCAAAATTAGTGTGAGTGAATAAGTGTAATTTTGCATTTCTTTCAGGCACATACTACTTAATGAATTAAATGAAAAGAAAAATCTACAAATATGTGAAATGAAATAGCAGTTAAAAGAAAGTTTATTTAGTTCTGTACATACAATATGAAACAATAAAGGTCTGAAATTAGTAAACTAACCTCCTCCTAACATAATGACAAAATAATTTTACATTAAAGACAAAGCAACAAAAAAAGAAATAATAATTAAGAGTGAAATGAAGTATAAAGCTGAATCAATAAATCCTTCTTTCTCTTTTACCTCCTATGATATTACCTTATTGATAGGCAAAATAAATAAATAAATAAAATGAGGAACTGTCACTATGAGGTAACAGAGATCTGACTGTTATATAAAGTCTTATATAAAGACTCAAATATTACATTCAAGCTCGAAACAAACTTAAAACCAAACAAGGAAAATACAAAAGAAAGAGAGAGGGAAGCAGTGATGTGGAGAAGAATACTGGGAGGGAGAGAAAGATGGAGGTAATCAAACACGAGAATAAAAATACTTCTGCAGAAATTTCTAATACCGTCACTGAATAGAATCACATACCTTCTCATATTGACAGTTCATGGTGAACTTTATTGAATTAACCATGGGGATTTTTTTATTTGGTCTTATATACTGAATGGGGAAGGTAATAATGGTGGATGGATTTTTAAAATTAAAATAAACATTTATGTGGGTTAAGAAAATTTATCATAAAAACTCCAAACCTCGGAGAGAAAGAACCAAGGCTTCTTTTTCAGAGTTTTGATAGCTTTCTATAATACAGAGAGAAACACAATAGAGATCTCATTTAAATCTTTTTGTGCATTTGCTTTCATTAATTCCTTACATACACTAACTGGCTCAAAGTCAGTAAACAAGGAAGTCACCAACACCAACCAAAACTGGGCATCTTTCTGTATCCAAGTGCCATGTTGATGATGTGAGAGGAAGATGATTGATTCAGGAAAAAGTTGGGTTTTATAAAAAAAATTAGTTCAGTTGAGCCTTTGAATACTTTATTGAGCTATGAGGATATAGCATGGGTGGGGAGAGTGTTTTTCTCAGCAAACCTTGGCCTTCAGAATATCATTATGAGTTAGCAAGATTTTCTAACAGTGTAACACACTGCTGTGCAAAAAGATTCAGCTAATGAGGACCCCAGGCTCAGTGAAGGCCTTGCAACTGACTCAGTATCAATAGCTGCCCCAGAACAGGACAATGCAGCAATATTATGGAAGCAGTGAACTAGGCTATCTTTGATTCTGTGTTTCTTTAAGAATATTTTTATGCAACTATTTAATTCTTGTAGTGTCCCCAAACACGTGAAAACTGTCCCCAAGTAGTGTTTACCTGATTTCCTTTTTTTTCTAAAGTATTTTTTACATTTAAACAACTAAGTGCTTCAATTGATTATGCTCAGTGATGAAGGAGGATATTAGATGAAATGGCAAACTTTTCATTTCATCCCAAACAGATAATGGAAAGTATCACAGCAGCGCCTAATAGCACATTCAACACTAGGGCCAAACACGCAGAGAACACAAGCAACAAGGGCGAATGAGATTCTAATGAAATCACTGAAATAATATCCTGTTGTGCTGAAAAATATTCCTTCTTGATATCTAATCTGATGTCTTTGGCTTTTCCTCAGCCTGTACATAGACACCTTTATAAGGAGAAACACTATGACAAGGATAATCCAGGAAACAACTAGCTAGCTATGAGAAGTTTGCTTAAAGAGTCAAAGCCGAGAAATGTTTTGCTTCATTGTTATCTGTAAGAAATCTTAAAAAAAAAATAAAAGAACAGATCACGTAAATATTCTGGAGGCAACTTAAAATATGGATACTGAGGTCCCAGATGATGATAAGGATCCTCAGAATGCTGCAACCTGTACTCCCATCCGTGTCTATGAAGAACTCATCAAACTTACTTGTCCCGTAGTTACCCTGATTTATCTAGAACCAAATCTGTACCAGGGCACAGCAAGGTAGAGTTAGTGAGATTCACAAACTTCAGTCTCAAGGAAATAGTTAATGCCTCCAACTCAGTTGACACAGATAAACAGTGTTATGCTTTGAAACTGAGACTACTTCAAAGATTATGTTCCGAAGGCACCGGGGATAATTTAGAAAGTAGACCTTGATGCGGGGTGGCTTGGGAGAGAGGGGTAGGGGATGGGAGGAAGGAGGAGGGGGATCTGTGGGTGGTAGGCAGAATGAGTAGAACATTTCTTAATAAAGAGAAATGAAAAAAAAAAAAGAAAGAAAGTAGACCTTGAAAGGACAGAGGTGTCCCGTTCTGTAAATATTTTACAAAGCTCATCCTTTTGTTGAAGACCTATCAGGAATGAGAACTGAAGTATGCTAAGATCAGACTGCTAGAATGACCATAGTATTCCGGGCTGAAAAAAAAAAGTCCTGTTGGGACAAGTGAAAACAGTAGTGGCTACTCACTGGAATCAGTCAAATATATATTTGCCATTCATGAGAGAGATTTTCTAATCTTGGAAAAACTGAAAACAGCTCCATCTAGTGCTCCTTAAAGACGTTTTATGATCACTGTCTTCAGCTGGATTAGGTAAGGATAGTGGTGCATAGGACCCAGTCACTGACCAAACAGTGTACTAGGAACACATTAGTCCTCTTTATGCTCTTATCAGTCTTGGTGAAAATCACTCCCCACTTTCAGACTTTGGAAGCACAGACTTTTTTTCTGCCTTGCTCTTATCCACACTGATTTCTTGGGCTACATGTACACTTTCACTCCCCCCACCCCCAATAAAGGCCTCAGAACCATGTGTTGTTCATTCTGGACAAAACTCCTCCTTGAACTCTCATGTCTTGATCTCCCAGTTAACCAACATTTGCTTTTGTTGTGTCTAGCCTCCGTTATTCCTAAGTCTTCTAAAGCACCTGCATATCAAGACAATCCCCACTGATATGCCCACTAAGGTAATTTGGAATCATTTGAGACTCCCTTGCGAGGTAAGTATAGACTATGTCAAATGATGGCTATAACTTCCTAGGATACCATCCTTTTTATTTCTTGTCCCAGGAAGAACTGCTTATATATCATGGGTTTAGGAAAATATTTTAATGAATGAAAGAAATGCAAGACATTCCTAGTTTTTAGGCCATATTCCTTCTAATTTATGCACTTGTCAGCCCCTGCTGCTTGCCAGCCTTCACTCATCAGGATTTTACTGTATTCCCACAGACACTCCTCATGCATTTTTTTTCTGGGTTTACAATAAATCAAATTCTCAGAAGTGGTCATAAGAAAATACCAGGAAAATACCAAACTCAAAACAAGGGTCATTTTATAATATATCAGACTAGATATCCTTAAATATCAGGAGTAATTGAGAATTTCCTTTGGTCTGATCTCAGGGTGAAGTCTTCACTTCAATAATACCTCAAGAGAATCAATCCCCCAACACACCCACATATAAATAAGCCTCAGAAAGAATAATTGGATTTTATTTGTTAAAAGCAGTAGCTGACCTCTGAAACAATGAAATATAAGTGAAAAAAATGACAACATAGGTCACAAACTCTTTTCTTCAAAGTAAAAATAAATTGAATTATACAGTCAGCTGACATTATATTAGAAAATGTAAGGTGTTTTGTAATAAGAATTACAGTCTTCGAGAGCTATTCACACATATACTTTATAAAAAAAATTGACCTTGGGAAATCTAATAATAGTGGTAACTGCCTAAAACGTGGATAACAAACTACTAAAGGAAAAAAAAGAGAGGGTTCCTTAGGTATTATTCCCTCTAACCTTCAAAGGAACTGAGAATTAAATTCCTGATTAAGATGAACTACCGAAGCAGAAAAAGCTGAGTACCCCAGGCACAACTTAGGATGTGACAGAGGTAACTAGGTATGAAGACCACTTGATCTCTGTCTCCGTAGCTGAGGATGCCAACGCTCCATGTGTGACCAGCATCTGGAATGCTAAATACGGGACACTGAAGGGTAAACCTGGGAGTCGTAAGGCCACATTATGCGTTAGATGAGAATTTTCTGAAGTATTTTGTCTTTCTTCCTTTTGGAAAACTACACACATTTAAAGGTTAAAGGGATGACTACCTTCTTTTTTCTAAGTCACTCTCTGCGTTTTAGGAGCTGACCAGTAACTATTACATTTATCAGGTGTGTTTTTTGTTGGTTTGTTTGTTTAGTTGTTGTTTTAATTTTTTGCTAGAGTACGTTCATGGCATAGGGAGGCCACTGTATATCTCTGGCTTTTACTGTAACTCCAAAATCAAGACCTCTGTTTTTAAACAACTGCAATATTTGTAGGGACTGCTGGAGTGTTATAAAGCACAGGATACATGTGAGAACATAATTGCCATGATGTTTGATTTTAATGTCACCATTTCTGGTAATGTTTTGCTGTAGCTTTCAGTTATTCTTAATCATTCATCAAAGACATCTTGATTTCTTATTTTTTACTGACTTGTTGACAGTCATCAAACTATGGCCTACTATGTAACCTCCAGACAATTATTACACCCATTTCTCTTCATTATCTTAAAACAACCAGTTACTCACTTTTTTCTTTCCAAATTTTGTACTCTGATAGTATAACTAATTTTTCTCCACTTTAACAAAAACCTCCCCTAGCATAGTGAGCTTCAAAAGCACACATACTTTAATGAAAGAATTTAAAAACCTTAATTCTTCATTGAAACAGCAAGATGTACATTCTAAAATTATAAGTGTGGGGTGTCAGTTTTCTTAATTAACTTTAAACTAAACCTGCTTGGACAGTCACTACAAGATAAGTAAAATAATTGAGGTGTAACAAGCTTGCAAAATGCATAAGTTTAAATTTCAGGTACAGCTTTTTCCACTTATTTTACCTTTAAAAAGGTGAAAACATATATACAAGTGTCATTATAAGACCGATAATGCTATATTTAAGATTAAATATGTATGTACATACATTCATGTACTAACAATGAAAAAAAGAAGCCACAAATTTGAAAGAGCACGAGGAAGAGTATATGAGAGGGTTTGGAGGAGGGAAGGGAAGGGTGAATGGTTGTAATTGCATTATAATCTTAAAATAGTTTTTAAAAATAAATATATTAAAATAAATATTTCAAATAATTATTTTATTTTTAATTATGAATATGTGTTTGCATGGCTCTATGTGGATATGCATAAGATTCCAGTTGTGCATGGAATCCAGAACAAGGTGTCAACTTTCATAACTGGAATTATAGGTCCAACATAGGTTCTGGGAACTGAACTCAGGTCCTCTGGAAGAGCAGTATGTAATCTTAACTACTGAGTCATGCCTTCAGCCAACCCCAATCCCCCTTCCCTGCATTTGGTATGCTAGCACAGTACAATACTCAATGTTCACATTTAAATATATATGTGAGTGCATATATATGCATATGCATATATATATCCATATCTATAAGGGTATTAAAAACTGCTTTGATAAAGGGTGCATATCACTCTATAGAAGTTGCTGACATATGTTAAAAATATATGGAAATTCCAAAGACGCATTTAATTTCTACATTTAACCAGCTTTATTAATTGTAATGCCATAAAGTGGCATTCCTGTGAGTGTGCTATTACCAGGACCTCAGTCTTTTCACTAAATTGATAGTTTTTCATGAATTTTTTTTTGCAAATGTCTTTACCATGAGATAGTAAAAGTCTTATTGTCTGCTTTTATAACTTTATGGAGTGAGTGCTTACGATCAGGATCTTTAAAGATTGTTAAGATGTATTCTCCTTTCTCATATTTTTTAAGAGGTAATGATCAGGACTGTTTTGGTGACCCAAACACAGTTTACCTGTAACCACTGGGCCTTCCCTTTGTTCCTTCAGCTCCTATAGATATGTTCCTATCCCTTGCTTCTGTCAGTTCTCCTTTAGGTAAGTGGGACACTTTTGGGAAGTTTCTGGCATTATAAAATATTCCTCTTCCTGCTGCAGCTGCAACTCTCCCAAACTCCCACTATTCAAACTATGCAGCTGAAGGACAAGACTTACTGTAGCAATTAGCTCAGTTTGGGGAGACTCTCTGACCTCAAAGTCCAATCAGCTAGACATGCAGTGTCCATCCCCAGCATCACATATTTAGCAGTGTTGAAGACTGAGTCTTTATTAGGCTTTGACAATATGCACACAGGTTCTTAGTCTCCTTTATTTTATTAGCACACACTTGCTACTTAAAATGACTTGTTCATTTCTGCTTGTTAACTGTAACAATCTTCACTTTCTGAAATCCGGTATTTCCTATGACTTTCAAGTCCACGGAAACAATTTCTGATCTTTTTCAGCAATACATTACTGTTCAAATATTTAATGCCTAACTTTTGTCTGGAAGAGCTGTGTAAATACATTGTGCTTGATTTATATGCTTATTTTGTTTTGCAGGCCACACAAGAGTCCAAACTTTTAACGTCTTAGTTTGCACTTTCTGAGCAAATCTGAATGCTTCTAATGCTGTAATTTCTTAATGTGGGTGACTATTTTATCATAAACATCACAACTGCTTGTGACTCTATTCTCCTATGGATCTTCAGCTCTGTGCATCACCAGTTGATCAAGTACTTGGAAAGCCATTCTTCCTTGATTGGAGTTAGATACAACAGGTCATGTGATAGGTTGTCAGATCAGACTGAGTCTTATGTGAAATCAGTTACAAATTATATTTGTATTTATACATAAATACAGTTATGTGAAATTAGGTACAAATTAAGAGGGGAGAGAAACACAGAGAAACGGATGATAGCCTCAGGTGGTCCTTGATCCTTATCCACTGGCCCAGAGCTTTATTCCAAAGAACTATTTATAACAATGCCAAGGGGAGGCGCAAAGGACCTCCCTCTTGCTAGTTAAGGCAAATGTAGACCCTTACAAACACCTGGTACTCAGGCTGTGATCCAATCAACCTCTTTGCAGTCCTGCTGAGTACAGCCACTAGGAAACCTAGTGGGCTCCCACAGCTCCTCACTACCCAACTTTTACTGGTGTCAGATCTTTGGATCCCAGCAAGCATTTTTGGACACAGAACTAAGTTGTGTGCTCTGTTTCAGCAGCTGTAAAAAAGTAACAGGCCAAAAGCCTCTATGTAATCTCCCTTTTTAAAACTTGTCCTACAAAACCAGATAATAATACAGAGGAGAGCATCTGTACATGTTTTTTTTTTTTTTTTCACTCTGCAATTCCTTCCTTGCATGGGCAACCTCTTTCTTGGCAGAGAACTAAGCCTCAGTTGCATGTTTTATCACCTACAACAAAAGAAACACAGCTGTCTCCACAACCTGTTCAGAATCCCATCCCATATGTTCTATCTTCAGGTGAGCAAGGCATTCTAAAGTCCACAACTATTTGCAGATATCATCATTGTTTCATGATGGGTGCCGTATAGGAAGGAGGTCTGTTACCCCAAACCATGTAAGGGAAGACGATCATAAATATTATCCTGAGGCTGATTTAATCTCATACAGCTCAGTCTCTTCTATGAATAATCACCCAGAACAGAAAACATGCAGGAGCCTTAGCCAGGAGGTATAATGTCTCATATCACATAGGGAATGTCTCAGCAAATCAAGATTTCCTGTATGAATGTTCGAACCTCAGAGGGGGCAATCTCAGTACATGTCTTAAAATCCACTACAGGTGCCATGCAATTCAAACCCATTTCAAGTTCTATTAGTCACTCTCTGGGTATCAATTCTGTTTCATAACGTTGAAGTAATAATACATATTTCCTCAAATAGATAGCAAATATATATTCACCTCAAATAGGGGGCTGAAGGTAGAGTAAATAAATAATTCCATTCAAGTCTAGCTTAGTAAATTAAGAAATGTATTGGAGTTCATTATAGAATCATGGGGGGATCACTGAAAATCCTTGGGTGACAACTCTTGAAAGATGTATCATTGAACTTCCATGAACTATTTACAAATAGCTCCACAAAAGAGTCCCCTTCCTGAGAAATGACTTATTGCTCATATCTTAGCTTCTGAATCTTTATGCTATCTGGACTTCTATACTGTTTTACATTTTGTGAGTTCGGTGCTTCCTAAGTTTCATTAGCCTTCTGAGTCATATAATCTTCTTTCTTCCTTCAAACAAGGACTATTTCAAATATTAAAGAAAATAATAAAACAGCACCTTACTTATTGGTTATTATATTTGTCTTTCATTGAGGGAATTGAGGGAAATAGTCATTTCACAAATATGGATGCAATATTTTATTGTTCAACAAATTTGGGACAAAATACCATTTCTGACAATGCTACTACACATTTCTCCCCATTCTGACTGGTGGGCCTCAGTATTCTTGAAAGTCCTTTGTAAATATGTTTAAGTTTCTACATTTTTTTTAACTTTAGTATTTTCCTATGAAATTAACACAGTTGTCTAGTGAAGTTTTTATGTTTACAAATTAACTTAAAATTCACCATATCTTGTCAGCTTAAGAAACCTCTTAAGATCATAAAATTCTTATTTACTGACACCTTTTTAAAATGTTTTATTGCATGTCTTCTCTCAACTCCCCCACATCTCTTTCTTTCTCCACTCTTTCTGAAAGGTTTAAATGTGTCAGCCTTAGGACTGTTAAAGAATTGAATTAGAGAGAATAGAGTCATGGTTTTTGGAAAGAGTGGAAAGGCTATTCAGTACACTGAAGCAGATATTGCTTTGTTCCACCTCCCTGTCTCTTGTCCCATTCCTTCACACAGGATTCATGAGGTACAGCATATTCCCCATTCCTCAAGAGTCCCTGGGGTAAAGAAATGTGGGAGCTGGTCCCCCACAAGGAGGGAAAGAGTGAAGAAGATATGATAGAAGAATCTCTTATGTTTGACTTTATAGAGAAGAAGGGGGCAAATCCACGACTTAGCGTATAGACTAGACCTCAATAATAGTTCAGCACTGGAGATGATAAGAATCAGGAAATATGCTACGTCTGTATGACTTAAATTGAGAGGGGTGGATTTGAGGGAAGAAATAAAAAAAAAAAACCTTATAACTTGCTTGTGAAGCTGTGACACATGGGCACGAATGGGATAATGTCTGGGTGCTATAGAAATAGAGAAACCAAGCACCACTGTGAATATTTGTTTCTCCTTGAGACAAAGGTTGCATAATCTGAAGCAGTATGAGGGAAGTCACTCTCTGATAGACTCACTTATCCAAGTCATTAGGGACAACTGTTTGTCAGTGGATGAAATGTCAATGAATATAAGAAATAAAAGACAAAACAGAGAAAGGACAGGTACTAGTGAACTATCTGGGCATGAAACAGGTCATGTTTGATGACAAGTTTACCAAGTTAGATAGGAATGCACTCACTGGATATTTAAAAAGGAAATTAATTCATCAGTAAGCTCAGGACTGGCATGAAACTTGAATGTCTTAACTATCCCAAATTGTGGAACAAAGTCTTCAAAGACTGAAATGGATCTATGGTGCATACAATTTATCTTTATAAAGTACCAAAGCATTAAGGAGATGAAAAGAAGTTGGGGACAGTGAGAGGAATCCTTATGCTAAACTGCACATTTCCTTATTTTCTCTCAGTGATTTATTTCCATTTTCTCTCATTTTAGAATTTCTTACTTCCATAAATAATAAAGTGTATATATATATATATATATATATATATATATATATATATATATATATATATGTGTGTGTGTGTGTGTGTGTGTGTGTGTGTGTGTGTGTAGGTCTAGGTCTGTTTTAAGAATTTAAAATGCAATGTTTTATTTATTTCGAACCAAGCCTAGAGGGGAACAGAGCAATCACTAATTTCATCTATTGACAAGACAAAAGAAAAGGTCTTTAAACTTTTGTGGTACTACAACAGTTTACAAACAGGTACAACCTGGTTGGTACAACCAGGAATTTTGCTCACTTGATTAACTTCAGAAAAAGTAGCTAAGTTAGTATAATAAATCGACCCCCCCACACACCTCAGCATTTGTATATTAATTTGTAATTTATAAAATATTGGACTTTTTACATTGAAAAATTTCCAGGCAAACTATGACAATATTTATCAACTATCAATGTTAACATAAAGTTGAGCCAAAGGCATTTCTCAGAAGAGAGAGAAGGTATGAAATAATATTTAAGGTTAGACCGCTGTTTGGATGCCTAGTCACCAAATGCCGGTCCTATCTGGATCAGAGCCATGAATAAGTCAGTTTCTACAACAGGTAGTTTGCTTTGGTGTTAGTTACAAAATTCACTGGCAAACTAGATGAAGGCACCATTTTCAGTGTAAAGGAATGAATAGATGAATGACCAGTGCTTTTATTTTTACTTTAATGCTTCTATTAACACACATAGCTGTAAGTCCTATGCCTTCCCACTCTTCCCTAAGACTGAAATGCCACATCACTTATAATAAAACTAAGATATAAACACCCCAATGAGAAACAACAATGTTTAGCAAGTTTTGAAGATATTTAGCTCCTATGTTTTCACAGGGAATTCTGGAAAAACACACTCTTTTTAACTACTTTTTACTTTATTAAATTATTTTTTATGAAATGATGATAATTTATTATCCTTTGAGACTCTGTTACTACCTATTGCAATAAAACTATCATTTTATGAATAATCTAAATTTTTTTCTTTGATTTTTTGATATTGTATTTTTACATCATTTTCTTCTTCCCTTTCTTTCTTCCAAACCCTCCCGTATGCTCTTCCTTGCTCACATTCAAAGTCATGGCCTCACTTTTCAGTTTTACACACACACACACACACACACACACACACACACACACACACACACACAGGACACTCACACAAATGCATGTGAGGACTCACACTTCCCTAAATACATATGCACAACTTGCTCAGTCTGTACAATGTGACTTATATGTATGTTTTCAGGGCAGCCATTTGGTATTGGACAACCATTTTCTGCGACCTACCCTGAGGAAGACTTGTTAGTTTTTTGGCTGCGTTGTGTGCTTACCCTGCAAGGAAATGCCACGAAACATGACAGAATCCGCTAACAAGAGTTTTATTAAAGGTAAAGGGACAGAGAGTGAACAGGCCTGCGGGAAACACGTGTGTGGAGAAGAAGGAGGAAGAAGAAGAAGAAGGAACAGGGAACATGGCGCCGGATTTTAAAGGCTGGGCGTGGACAGATCAGCGTCACTACTACACGCAAGCGCGTAGATCACATGGCCACGCTGCGCGCCTACGTAGCCAATGGAATGTCACGGATCTTGGTCACGCGAGATGCCCTGACCCGGAAATGGCTATCCTGACCTGGAACTGGCTAGGTGGAAGTGTCCGTCGGGCATATGCGAACACGCCCGACCGTGGGGGCGTGTTGTAAACCTTTCATCCCTGACTCTTCCTTTTTTAAAAAAGAAAAAAAATTGTGGTTGCCTGGGTATGGGGCAACGTTTCTCTCAAAGACTGCTTCCAGCTGAATAGTGGGCGTTGGTTGGCTCTTGGGGGTCAGGGGGATGAGAGGGTATCTTGTGAAGTCCTGGGATGTTGGTGGGCAGGTCCTGGAATGAAGTTTTGCCGTCCCCTCGTTTTGCGGCTGTCCATCCATGCTGTGGCTGAGAACCTTCCATGCTGTGGCTAGAAACCTTCTGTTTGACATAGAAAAGGCTTAGAGAGAAAGAATCATTATTATTTTATTTTGGAGTTGGCATTTGTCTGAGGTAGATCTGGCCTGCCCACATAGAGACATGTGATATTTACCTGAGGTAGATCTGGCCTTAGTACTCTGCTTAATTTCTATCTGAGACAAGCCTTATTAGAGGTAGTTTATTTAAGGCACCGGTTTCCCTTATTAGGTTAGCATTTAGGAAATGCAGGTTATCAGTTGCTGAGTATCGAACAATATAGATTATTGTATTACATTATTCCTTACCGCCTGGATATTTTTGATGGTCCTTTTTGCCTCCGGCTCTGTGTGTCTACCTGAGAGACTGTGTCTACCTGAGAGACTGGTAGGGGAAAGGAATTGTTAGAGTCAGAAGAGTGAGTGGCTAGAAGGAGAAGTAAAGGAGCTGCTGGCGCATCTGGGATGAGGCAAATGTGTGGAGTGAAAGAAATGGATGCTCCTACCTTAGCTAGAAGATCCCTCCCCATTAAAGGTACAGGGCAGCTTGGCACCACTAAGAATGTGTGTGTGAGAGGGATGCCTCTGAAAATGCAACTGAGTGGTGGTGTCTGATGAGGTAGAAAAGGCTGTCCCCCAACCCCGACAATAGGGAGATGAACAGGAGAGGTGGGCCCCCAAAACTCTCTCAGGACAGAGTAGGTAGCTCCGGTGTCCAAAAGGAACGAGATGGGGTGCCCATTGACCTTTATAATTACCCTAGGTTCCCTGTGTGAGATGGGAGTGACTGGGGCGGAAACCGGGCAGCGTCAGTCCTCGCTGTAAGCCAAGCCTACAAAGTCAGCTGAAGGGTGGTCTTCATCTGGCGTTCCTACGTCGCTTGGGACATTAGGACAGTCAGCTGACCAGTGACTCTTTTGGTAACAGTTTGGACAAGGCTTTGTCGGTGCCCTTCGTGGGCCGGCGGTGCAAGCCCAGCCCAATGGCCTTCTCTCCCACACTTGAAACAGGGACCAGACGGCTTTCGGGGAGCCGGTCGGACAGTGCTTGCCAGCATCTGGCAGCTCCTTTTATGGGCTTTTTCATCTCTCCCATGGTACACCTTAAATGCTATTGCCAGCATATCTGCCTGTGGAGTTAGAGGGCCATTCTCCAAACGTTTAAGTTTATCCCTAATGTCAGGGAAGCTCTGTGAGACAAAGTGGGTCATTAGCAGCTGCCTGCCCTCAGGGCTCTCTGGGTCTAGGCTAGTGAACTGAAGTAGAGCCTTGGTGAGCCGCTCTAGGAAATGAGACAGATTTTCGTCCTTATCTTGAATAACCATTTTTAGTTTCTCATAGTTTACTGGTTTTAGGGCAGCCTTACAGAGACCTGTCAGGAGACAGGTAATAAACCTATCTCTGGCTAGACAGCCACCCTGGGTGTTATAATCCCAGTGTGGCTCTCGGTCAGGAACCGCCTCAGCTCCTGGCGGGTGTGAGAGGTTAGTTTGATGAATTTCGTCTGCGTGAATCCTAGCCTGCTCCCAAACCCGCCTGCGCTCCTCAGGAAGTAAGTTATTAGAAAGTATCATGAATATATCATGAAAGGTGAGACTGTAAGATTGAGTTATATATTGAAACTGTTTAATAAAGGCAGCAGAATTAGAAGTATAAGAACCCAGCTTACTTTCTGAGAGAGTTCTGCTAGAGAGAATGGAACATGAACTTTAATCAGTCCATCCACACCAGCCACCTCTCGCAAAGGGAGAACAGTGGAAGGTTTTGGATGGCTGGTATCCGGCAGTTTAGCAGCCCGAGAGCGGGTGGTAGGAGGAGTGAAGTTTGGAGCTAGGGCAGGGCCTTTGGAACCGGCCGCTGCTGAGGAAGGAGCAGCTTTAGAAGAAGAATCCGGAAGGGGAGCGGAAGGAACAGTTGTTCTAGGAGTTGGAGCTGGAGGTCGAATAGGTGGAGGTTCGTTAGCAGGATCTAGAGTCAGAGATTCCGGAGTCAGAGAATCCTCCGGTTCAGGCATAGCCAGGAGCATATGAGCAGGAGAGAAGGAATCCAGAAGAGACGGTTTAGCACTGAGAAAGAAAAATGCTATAACACAGGGCAACTCTTTCCATCTGCCTGAGCGCTGACAGTAATTAGATAACTCCCGTAAAATATCGGGATCTAAGGAGCCGCTCGGCGGCCATTTTTTGTTTTGTAAAGAATACTTTGGCCATTTTTTAGAACATAGACGAGTTAGCTTAGGAATCTTTATGTAAGGCATTAAACTGAGAGGTTTTAAAGCTTCAACAAGACAGCCTAACGGAGAGGAAGGACTAACAGGGTTGGAAGCCTTGTTTCCCATGTCTGCAGCAGAGAGGCAGAAAAAAATAAAAAAGAAAAAAACAAACGTGATCCGGAGCCAAGGCCCCAGGCCAAGGACGGATACCGGGCACAAGCTGTTCCTTGGCTCGTCAGCCACAGAAACAGGGGCCCTCGCCACGTGAGGAAAGGATTCCCCGGGAAGCCGGACAGCGTCTGCTGCTTCGTCAAGTAGGATGAACGCGTCGGCCCCACGTGGCCCCCAGGACGCACCCAACGGTGGTGGTCCCAACGCGAGAAATATCTCAGGCTGCAGACGTGGGAGAGGGCTAGAAATCTGAGGCCTGCGATAGGGGCCGACCGTAGCCAATGAAGACCGTGGTCGGGGTTCCCCCGGTCTCAAGAATACTGGTGAGGTACCGGTTGTTCTCACAGATTCAGGAAACCGTTTACGCTGGCCGAAAATGGGGGGACTCACCAATCGGAGAAAGCGGTGTTGCATGGAATTTTTGCGGTCAGGCGAAATGGAGAGCGGTCTGTCGCGTATGGAGCAGTGTTGCAGTCCCCGGCTTACGGGTTTCCAGGCGCCAGGTGCTGGGCGCCCGGAAGCACCCGCTTGGCACGGTACCAAAAATGTTAGTTTTTCGGCTGCGTTGTGTGCTTACCCTGCAAGGAAATGCCACGAAACACGACAGAATCCGCTAACAAGAGTTTTATTAAAGGTAAAGGGACAGAGAGTGAACAGGCCTGCGGGAAACACGTGTGTGGAGAAGATGGAGGAAGAAGAAGAAGAAGAAGGAACAGGGAACATGGCGCCGGATTTTAAAGGCTGGGCGTGGACAGATCAGCATCACTACTACACGCAAGCGCGTAGATCACATGGCCACGCTGCGCGCCTATGTAGCCAATGAAATGTCACGGATCTTGGTCACGCGAGATGCCCTGACCCGGAAATGGCTATCCTGACCTGGAACTGGCTAGGTGGAAGTGTCCGTCGGGCATATGCGAACACGCCCGACCGTGGGGGCGTGTTGTAAACCTTTCAAGACTATCTCAAGCTCTGAAGATCCCTTAGTTGTCTGCAGCTCTCTGTGCAGGGTGAGACTCCCTGTGCTCTCCTCTCCTGCCTCTCCTTCTGCTTTAGCATGTCTATCATTGTCCATGGTCAGCTCATGTTTATGTAGTCATGGTGGTGACGTTTTAAGGGGGTAGCTTCTGACTTTCTTAGGAGACATGGAAAACCCCTTACTCCTTTGGCTCTTAGCATCTTTTGCCTCTTATTCTGCAGTGATCCCTGAGAATTAGGTATGGGAGTTGTGTTGTAGTTGTATCTCTTGATAGTGGCAAGCAATATATTGCTTCCAAAGCAATATCTCTTTTGAATGTGAAACCCCATTGTGCAACCTACTTAGCAATACCATTTCCATCAAATTGTGGTGTTATTTGACAGGCTAACTAGTTATTTTAATTTTAAAGAAATAAATTTAAAAGTTTAAAATGTAGCTGATTCATAGTAGGAATACAGCAGTTGTTTTTAGCCAACCCTATTTTATAACTTCAGAAGACTGTTTACCTAATCTAGTGGACTGTGGACTGTCTGTCACCATCTTGCCTGAAAGTGACACTAGAGCTCAGGCTTGAGGTCCATGTGTAGACTATTTCTAGAACTAATTATTATTTTTTTAACATGGTAAAATTTGAAGGCTGTAAAAGAAAATAATTGTGAATAGGTTGAACTAATAAATGCTAAACAATACACTTCTACATTCTAAAGATTTCTTTAAGACTTAAAAACACACCAAGTTCAAAACTTTAGAATGGTCTTTCCCACCCCCCTGTCCTCGTTCATCGGGTCAAAACACACAAAGATGAGGCATCAAGCAAGTCCAGAGGAAACCATGTCAGTGGAAGCTCTGAAGCTTTTCTAATAGAGCTTTAGCACTCTGAGTTTGAGTTACAGGGAGGTGGAGGGATGGCTCAGCAGTTGACAACACACTGCTTTCCCAGAGATCTGATATTTTTTTTCCCAGAGCCTTTGTAGGCAGCTCACAACCTTATATAAATCCAGGTCCAAGGGACCAGATGCTTCTGCCCTCCATCAGCATTTGAGTTTAGGTAGACACACTTGCATACAGATGTATACATTTATACATAAAAGAAAATAATACAAATAAATCCTTAAAAGAGTTTGATTCATTTCACCATCTTGCAATAAAAATTTTACTGTCATAATATTACTTTTCATACATACTTTACTGTAAGTCCCTGTAAACCATGTTAATTAGCACATTTACAGAATTTGAGGTGTGGTGGTTTGGTTTCTTAATTATGTTAACCTTGTCTTAGTAGAACTTTCTAGAAAGTTACTTAAGGCATGTTTTATGACATTACAATTTTATGCACTGTTTTTTAACACTTTTTGTCTTTATGAAATATGCCCTTTAGTGAAGACATGAGACTGCAGTGACAGAATTCATCTTGAGGTTGATGGAAACATTCTGGCACTGTACAGCCCTTGGTTTAAATGATTTATAGAGCCACTAAGAATTTATTTAGAGCAGAGGTAATTGATTTTATTAAGAGGCCTGTTAAAAATCAAGTGCTATCATTTGCTAACCTCAGGCAACATTTCACATCAGCATGTACCATGCCTTGAGGCCAGTAACATTATCTTTAATATAATATAATAATGTAACGGAAGTCCATATAGGCTATTTGTTTTTCGAGAAAATGGATCTTGTGTAACAAGTGCTGATTATTAATTTTCACAGTGCCACTTTCGTATACCCCAATTATAAATGACCTTTCATTTAGGGATTAATTATCTATACTTTGGCATTTTTGTGATTGTTTCTATTTTCCTGGTCTACTGTTGAATGTTGATGGCTGTCTGCTATGGTTCAATATTCTTGTAAGAATGTGACAGAGAACAGCTTAGTACAAAGCTAAATGGCATCAGTATCCCAGAGAGACTAAGCAGCATATTGGCTAAGGGCTGAGAACAAGCAGGAGTCATAGTGATCTCTGCCACGGAGAATATATGAATTATAGTGGAACAGGGACATCTGGCGTAGGGGAAGGCAGCGAAAGTTAGAAGAGAAATGAAAAAGAAACGAGGTATCTGAAAATCGTATTAAGATTTATTCAAATGTTGTGCAAATCACTGCTGGCAAGAGTCACTTTCCCCTAGACAAGAAACTGAACGTGTTCACTTTCAGGCAGTTTGGGTTAAATTATACAAAATATATAAAAAAAAACAATGTAACTGGACAAAACTGATATGTCAAAATTAAAATTCATAGAAGAAGAAGCAATTACACAGAATATTAATTGAGTAATTTCTTTACCTTTTCTGAAAATTTTAAATTTTCACATTAAACATATGATGAAAACATGAATATTTGGCATTGAAATGAAAACTTCTTGGTAGCATAAATAAGTAGGAATACTAATACTAAATAACTCACAGACAGAGGAAATGTTTTATATTTTAAAAGTTTTTTTATTACTTTGATCTTTCAGCATAAGCATGTTTCTGCCTTTATTCTTGTTGTATCTTTTGATAACACTTAGAAAACCCAAGATTATATGACTATGTGCCATTCTCCCACTAATATATAATATTTTTTTTGTAGTAAGAACTAGCCTGAATTTAAAAGCTAGCAACATTGTACATTTTTTTGTCCCAAAATGGAAAATATACTTTGTAAGCCTCTAAAAAGTTATATATTAGAGTCCTCCAGAATTTAGAATTTTGGATAATAGCTTAGCAATTTCAGATAAGTTCCTAGACTTACAAACGACTAGAATTTCAGGAATGATTTAATGATGGTTATGTGATAACATGACTATCCTGTACTATCCTCATATTAAAGCTTATTGGTACACCTAATGTAGGATTAAAATGCTCCATGTGGTGCCCAGTGGAAACAGTACTTACTGTGCATGCATGAGGACTTGACATCCAGTCCTCAACAACTACCTTGGTGGGAGTAGAGGGGCATTCCTGTGCGGGATCACTGGACTATCCAGCTGAAACACAGAGCTTCAGGCTCAGTGAGAGACATCATCTCAAAATATAAGGAGAGTGATACAGAAATATACTGGAAGTCAATTGCTGGCTTTCACATGTGCACACACACAAGTAAGAGTACCAGCACAGTCACATGCATAATAGGTACAGCACACACATCACACACATTCACACAAACAAATCCACCCACACATGCACATATGTGGTCTACCACACACATGCATGTGTACACACACAAATACACATGCACACATGATACATCATACACATGCATGTGTGCATACAAACACATTCATTTATGTGACATACCACATATATGCACACACATAACTACACATACCAAAAATACTGATTCTTAAAATTTTCCCTAAATGAAAAAAAAATGATTTTGAATTTTAGACAGTTGTCTCTGAAGGGTAAATAAAGTAGACTTTACATTATCATATTGAAGAATAATTTTATATGTCATAAATTATCTATCATTAACATTTAGATTATATCTAGAGAACTTAATACTCAATCACCCAATCAAATGTTGCTTTCCCTAGAATAGTCATTTGAATCTTACAGTTTTTGAAAATAAATATAGTAGCAAATGTAATATATATGTAACATATTATTGAGTTTCTGCCATTTGTCTAACAGCTATCAAACAATGGGATATAAATGCAAACACTTGCAAGTACTTGCTTAGTACTTGATATATATGTGTGTGTATGTATATATAAAATTTCAAATACATATATATGTGTGTGTTCAATGTAACTTAAATATCAAACCAATCAATGTATTATAAATTCAAAATACTAAATTATTATGAGGATTGTAATGAAACCAGATACAAATACCTGGTTGCGTAATAACTTGAATACTGTCTCTGAAGCAAACTATTGAGTATAAATGTTTGTTCCACATCTTCTTAGCTGTGTTACCTGTGTGAGGCACTTAAACTGTTTTTCTTTAAGTTTCTATAAAATGATGGTTAAAGACAAAGGTTAACTGATTTAGCTATGTGGAGTAGATGGTTAAAGGTCCCATTCACATTCCACATAGCTGAATCACTGTATGTAAATCCCCTTGTTCAGTATATAGAAATGGAGCAATTTATAATTTCCACTATTATTGCTCTATATGACACACCTGTGCATTACATAGCTAGACAAAAATACGTTTTCTATGCTCTGAATATTGGCATTTACTCCAAGTTAAAACATTTGAGGCTTAGAATGACAGTGCAAACTCTGGGGCCTTTGGAGCTGTGGTGGTTTGAATAAGAATAGGGTCATAGATTTGAATGTCTGGTCACTAGGGAGGTGTGGCCTTGTTGGAATAGTGTGTATCTGGGGATGGGCTTTGAGCTTGCAAATGCTCCAGTGCTAGGCCCAGAGTCTCTCTTTTACTGCTGCCTGCAGACCAAGGAATAGAACTCTCAGCTACCTCTCCAGTACCATGTCTGCCTGCATGCTGTCATGCTTTGCATCATGATAATGGACTAAACCTCTGAAACTGTAAGCCAGTCCCAATTAACTGTTTTCCTCTATTGTTGTGGTCATGGTGTATCTTCATCACAATGGAACGTTGACTAAGACAGGGGTTCATTCAGACAATGCCTACAGGAAGTGCTGTGGGATGTTCTGTATGGCAAATGTGTTGCTAATTAGTTAATAAATAAAACACTGATTGGCCATTGGCTAGGCAGGAAGTATAGGCGGGACAAGGAGGAGAATAAAGCTGGGAAGTGGAAGGCTGAGTCAGAGAGACACTGCCAGCCGCCATGATGAGAAACAGCATGTGAAGATGCCGGTAAGCCACGAGTCATGTGGCAAGGTATAGATTAATGGAAATGGATTAATTTAAGTTGTAAGAACAGTTAGCAAGAAGCCTGCCACGGCCATACAGTTTGTAACCAATATAAGTCTCTGTGTTTACTTGGTCGGGTCTGAGCAGCTGTGGGACTGGCAGGTGAGAGAGATTTGACCTGACTGTGGGCCAGGCAAGAAAACTCTAGCAACAAGGAACTGATCAGGGCTCTTACATAAGAGGGTGAAAAGAGTTGCCTTATTCTCTGTATGAGTCACTTTTATTGTTGTGACAGAACAACCTCCAACACCTAAAACAATAAACTTGTGGAGAGAAAGGCTCCTTTAGAAAAAGATAAGTCTGTTGATGTAAATAACACCCTAAATGTTTGGGGAGTAGCCAACTGTTTTCTGACTGGATTTAATCCCCACTCAACAAGATGGTAGTCATACTTAGTAATGTCTACTGGGCCCAAATCCATTGCCTTGCTTGGTCATAGCCCCAAGGGAAGATCCTATTACCATTACTCTGCTTAATGAGCAGTATTAAACTTCCCCTTAAATATTTATTTTTATTCTAATAAATTTGTGCAGTTGTCAAACCTCTTCATAGAAAATTTATATAATAGATGCAATAGATAGAAATTAATATAGAAATGCAACTGGTCAAGTTCAGAGAATAAGAGGCAGGGAATACTCCTGTCCTAAATGGGATACTTATATCACATGCCCTACTCCTAAGGATCTGGACAAAACAAATAAGTTTTAAGAAAAACACCTTCCAAAACCTAACGCCTTAGATTAGAATATCAATGCTATTCTAACATAGAATGGTTTGGAGTATTGAAGAAGATATTCTGTTTTTTTGTTATAGCAAGACTTATTCTGTAATTTGATTGGTTAGTTACTTCCAAAGATCTCAGCTGTCTTAATTATAAATAATAAAACTAACCAAGTTCTCTGAACATGACCAATTCTGAGTTCCTGTATTAACTTTCATCTACTGCATCTATTACATGAATGTACTATGATGAAGTTTGTGAACTTCACAAATATATTAGAATAAAATAAATATGTAAGGGGCAGTATTAATCAGGAAAACTAGCCAAGCCTCCAACATTTTCCACTAATATCTCCACATGTGCAATTGTATGTCTGAAGAGCATTTTATCAATGGGAGGGGGTAGTCATACCATGGGCAATTTAATGCAATTAAAGACAAAAAAAAGCAATAAAAGTAAATGTCTGAATGAGGTTTTTAGGAACCAGATGTAAAGCATATTTAATTTATGTGAAGATGTTTACACATAGGTGTAAAATAAGAGAATTTTTTACTCTGTTTTAACTATAGTATATTATTGAGAATTCTCTAATTCTCAATACAGAAAACTCAAATGGCTGAAAAACACTTAAGGAAACACTCATAATTTTTAGCCATCAGAGAAATGCAAATCAAAACTATTTTGAGATTCCATCTTACACCTGTCAGAATGACTATGATCAATAGCACAAGTGACAACTTGTACTGATGAGGATGTTGAGCAAGGGAACACTCCTCCACTGCTGGTGGGAATACTAACTTGTAAAGCCACTATGGCAATCATTATGGTAGTTTGTGAGAAAAGTAGGAATCAATCTATCTTAAGACTCAGGTATGCCACTCTTAGGCATATACAGAAAGGACACTTCACACTACCAGAGGGACACTTGTTAAGCCATGCGTAATAGCCAGAAGTAGAAAACAACCTAGATGTTCCTCAGTAGAAGAATAGATTAAAAAAATGTGGTACATTTAAACAATGGAGTATCACTCAGCTCATAAAAAAAAAATGCTATCATGCAATTTGTAGGCAAATGGATGAAACGAGAAAAAAAATTATCCTGAGTGAGAAAGTTAAATATGATATGTATTTGCTTATGTCTGGATCTTAGCCATTAAACAAATAATAGCCAAGCTAAAGTCCATAGACCCAGAGTAGTTAGGCATAGAGGTAGGGACTAAGGGGGAGCACATGGATCTCCCGGGACGAGGAAAATAGGAAACAGAATAGGTTTTATGGCTGGGTTGGGATGAAAAGGGGAGGATCAAGTGGCATCAGAGCCTTATTCAGCCATTGTCAGAGATGTTTCCTCCTGCATCAGATGGAAACAAATACAGAGACCTACAGCCAGATATTACACAGCGAGAGAGTCCTTGGAAAACACAGCTCTAAATGAAATCTCTCCATCAAATCCTTCCCCTCAGAGCTCAGGGAACCACATGGAAGAGGAGGCAGAAGGAGTGGTGGAGACAGAGGAGATGGAGGACACCAAGAAAACAAGGCCTTTTAAAACTGAGCAAAGTTCGTGTGAACTCACAGAGAATGAAGCAGTTAGCCTAGGTCCTACAATGTACTGCACCAGGTTTTCTGCATATATACTATAGCTTCCAGTTTTGTACTTTAATGGGACTCATTAATGAGTAAATGAGTGGGTCTGTGATTATTTAGCCTTCTCTTGGGTCTCTCTTATTTTTCTGTTGGCTTGGCTTGTCCAAATTTGATATGATGGTTTTTATTTTTTTACATCTTATTTTGTTATGTGATGTTGATATCTCTCAGAAGTCTGTTCTTTTCTAATGAGATAATAGACAGAAAGGGAGTGTATCTAGATGGAGGAGGAATTGGAGGAACTGGGAGGAGTAGAGGGAGGGGAAACTGTATTCAGATGTTATTGTATAAAAAACATCTATGTTTGATAAAAGGAAAAATCTTAAGAGAAGAAAATGCACAAATGAAGTTTTGAGAAACACAAATATGAAGCATATTGAATTTAGGTGAATATATTCAAATATATATATAAATAAAAGAGTCATTTATCCTGGGTTTTAGCCATAGTACAATATGCTAATTATTTATAAATTTCAATAAAATCATTATAGATTTCTTACTAAACACGGTAAACACAAGTTCACAAAACAATATTTGTATATATGACTGATGATATCTTTCTCTTTCATATTCATATAATCCTTAATCATAACTCCATATGTACTGACATGTTATGCATAATAGACCAATTTCCAAAGATAACTTCCTTTATTCATTTTTAATGGGGAGATTTGAACCCATAAGTCCTGAGTAGTTTATCAAGTAATAACACAAGATATTAAAAATAATATTTTGTTAAATCTACTAAGCCTAAGTTATGTTACCCTTTTAATATAAACAGACAAATATTAAATAGGTATTTTGACAAAGAAACTATGTGTAACATGAAGGGCTATGTGAGAGGTGGAAATAATTTAAATAAAAGTATACTTGTGTTATTCCTCTTGGCGCGAATGTTTACAGGCCATGTAAACTTTCTATATCTGAAGTAGAAGCTGTGCAGTGACTTCGGTGACATTTGAAATTCTATTAAATATTATCTCTAAAAGACCTAAATTCACTATGAACACTATTATATTTATAACAAACTACAGAAAATATAGGATTGTATTATTGTTGCGGGATATTTGAGCAACCTGTGTGAAGATGTGTTGCTGTTTTACCTTTCCTGTCTAAGGCATCTGATTGGTTTAATAGAGAGCTGAATAGTCAATAGCTAGGCAGGAAGAGGATAGGTGGGACTTCCGTGCAGAGAGAGGAACTCAGGGTTAGAATCCGGTGTGGCAGGAGATGCCAGTGAAACACTGAGGAAGTTAGACATTATGGAAGATAGGTAACAAACCAAATGTCAGAGTGTAGATTAATAGAAACAGGTTAATTGAAGATGTAAGGGTTAATTGGGAATAAGCCTAAGCTAAAGGCGAAGCTCCCATGATTAATAAGTCTTTGAGTTATTAATTGAAGGCTGCTGGTCCAAAGAAAGGACAAGAAAGACCTATTACATATTATCATATTTATATAGACACTAAAGTGTAGAGAATCATATTTGTCCAAATCATTATAAAGATAATGCAGTTTCACTCTAAAGACAAGTGGAATTTAAATGGTCACTGTAAGCTCATTCTGAAATTATTATATATAAATAAATGTCCATGAATTGCCAATACGACCTTATATATCATAGTCTCTGGTGAAAAAAATGGAGAAAGGAAGCTTTTTCTCCCATATCATTGAGTAACATTATATAGGTGCAGAAATTAACCGTGCTTTGGATGCAGGTGTAGTGGTGGGTCTACTTTTACTGAAATATATGACAGCATGAGTCCTGCAAGACTGCATGGCCACTCTCTCGATCACATGAAGTAAATTACAGACATGAGTTACAAATAGTTAACAATAATCTGAATATTTCACATTGGCTGTATACACTATCTTCCACCCTCAAGCCAACACATATTCACTGGAAAGCATGTGTGATAATGCCTGCCATAATGTTGTGACATCTTTGAAATCTCTTAATGCTTGCTACAGAGATGAATGAAGTTGAGTTATCTGGGATGCAATCCAAAAATATCTGGAGAAAAGGAGTAGGAGGATTGTGATAGGGGAAGAGGAAAATTGAAATGAGGCATATTGAAAGAAGTTGGTATTCTCTGAGCACAACTAAAGCTGATTATATCATGGAGACCAATCCATGTAGTTTTACAATATTAACTATGCATATTTCCTAAATAAACCATATGTGTTTCTATTTCTCTTATACAGCAGAAAACAATGACAGGTTTTGTTTCAGCTTATTTTGAAGTGAGAGGTGTTTCTACATGCATTGGAATTCAACATCAAGTGACTTATATATCACAAAAAAAAATACAAATGTTTCTGCTTACATCTATTATGAACAATAAGAAACATATCTAAGTACCACATCAGTATCTGAGTGTAAATGTGTGACATTAGACAAATACAATCAAGTTTTAACTGACTCAAAATAATAAGGCTACAGTTACAGAGATCAGTTTTAAGTTTGTTCTTATCAGAGATAAAATACTATAATAATCTTAGATGAAAATTTGGTCAGAAATCACAAACACAATGAGTATTTTGTATAGTTATGCAATTAACTCTAAGCAGTGCCATGTATTTTATGCATACATGATATCAGTCAAGTATACATTTAATGAATGTATTAAAGGGAATTTTAATGTCAAGGAAAGGAATAAAATTATCAAAAGAGATTGAAGGGGAAGTATAAGGACAATGAATAGTGCAGTTATGTAACGTCTAGATGACTAGGTAGGTAAGTGATAGGCAGCTTGATACACATCAGTTCTTACTCAGTATCTATATTTCTATACCATATTATGTGTCCCCCATCATTTTGTTTTCTTTTTTTTTAGCACACTACATTCCTATCATATGCAATTTTCACTGAAATAAAACATTGATTCATGGTCATTTGACACTGAATAGAAAATAGCAAACATCATTCAAATACATTGCTTCTAAAATTACTAATTTAAAATAAAAAAGCAGGATATACATTCAAGAGTGCTCTTTTGAGTTTTCCAGTTTTCATAAAGGAGGAGAGATACTGAACAGAGGTTAAATGGTCTTCTAAGGGTTTGTATATTAACATAATACATGACTATTAGTAGTAATAACAAAATCACACTAGAGTTCTATTAATTTAAAATGATATGTTAAATCTAAGTTATAAATTTGAAATGTTTGTGTAAAATCTCTTAATTAATATCCATGGGATAATATAAATATTAACAAAATACAGGAAAGTACTTTTCAGAATCAAGCAGACTAGTGTTTATTTAGAGATTAATTTATTCTTTTTCTATCAATAAAAAGAATTAAGATATTGAACAGAAAGAGATGTAGAACCAACTCTGACAATTCTATAGCTGGTGGGTATTAAACATCAATTTAAATTAATAAGTTATTTTTTTAATTTTACTTAATATAATCCAGTTGATGCAGGCATTTCAATTATGATGCAAAATGACAACTGGTATTTCTGTTACAAGGCCATTACCAAAAATCTAAACTTGTGCGCTGGAGAGATGGCTCGGTAGTTAAGAGCACTGATTACTCTTCCAGAGGTCTTGAGTTCAATTCCCAGCAACTGCATGGCTGCTCACAGCCATCTGTAATGAGTTCTGGGACCCTCATCTGGCCTGTAAAGACACATACAGGTAGAACACTGTATACATAATAAATAAATAATTAAAAAAACTCCTAACTTGCTAGTGTTTAAATTTTGAGAAGTAATATATGGTTTTATACTAATATTACATTATTATAAAATTTGAGAACCAAAAACTAATTGTTTTCTAATGATAAGTCAGCAATTGATAAATAAGATATATAAACATAGAAGACAATCAATGTTATTGCATTTTTAATTTTAAATTAGATTTTAAAGAAAATTAAAATATCAGTCCTTTAAAAATATTACAACATAAAGCATAAAGGATTTAAAAGTAAAAGGTATACTGAATTGTTTTCACATGTATCATTTTATATTTCATAGTTACATTACAAAGATAGTTACTTTGCTCGATCTCTCTTCATTAGAAAACAACGGGCTTTTGCCTTGTCATTTTGTGTCTTGTTTTGCCCTGTTTGGTTGTTGTCTTTTGAAGGTGTGCTCTTTTCTGAAGGGAAATGGAGGAGAGTGGAGGGAGGAGAAACTTTGGTCAGGCTGAACCCTATGAGCGAGAATCTATTTTTACTAAAAATTTGATAGATAAATAGGATAGATAAAGGAATTATTTTCTCTGAATTTGTCAAATACAAATGGACTAGACATTTTTTAGGTATTTATTACTTGTATATGTTGTGTATAGTTATTGTACTTTTGTATATAGTTTTTCTTATGTTAGTTATAAGGTTTTTCCTTTTTTCTTTTTATTAAAATAGAAAAGGGGAAATATGGTGATATTTTATTTTGTACTAAAATGCTATTTTTATTTTAATAAATAAAGTTGCCCAGGGGTCAGAGCTATTAGCAAGCCATAGGAAAGCTGGTCAGTGGTGGTGCACGCCTTTAATTCCAGCACTTGGTAGGCAGAGCTAGGTAGATCTCTGTGTGTTCAGGGATACAGCCAACATTGGAGACACACGACTTTAATCTCAATATCAACCATAGAAGACCTAGAGGTCTGTACAGACAGGCAGTGACAAGGTGGTCATGTGGTTGGATTTACAACCAATGAGAAGGCAGAACCGAAAGTCTTTATAGAGACTTTAACGCAGGGAGTAGCTCTCTTTCAGAGAGGTAGGACCACCGCAGGAGGGAGGGCAAGGTTTTAGCTCTTAGCTCTGACCACTTGGTTTTCTTCTTTGCATTGGTTCTGTGTTTCTTATTTAATAAGACAGTTGGTTACATCTACAAATATTATTAGATTAAATGTGTAAATATAGGAAATCTATATCACATGGTAGAGAAAAATTATATTGACATATAATTTCCTTTATTATGTGTAGTGCAAAGGTAATCTATCACTATAGTTGTTCATTTTTCCTTTTAAATCAAGTGTGTTGTAGTTTATAATTCTTCACATAAGTATTTCCCTCTGTATACCTTATCTCTTCTCCTCTGTTCATGTTCCCTTAGTTTACTTCCCCAGCCTAGTTTCATTTCCATTCTTGTGTCGTTTATAATGCATGGTTTTATTTAGAAATATAGATTTGGCAATCCGAATGAGGGAAAACCTATAGTATTTGCCTTTCTGAGACTGGCTTAATTTGCTTAGTAGGATTTCCTTCAACTGCATCCACTTTTGTATTATAGTTTCTCTCTTTATTATGGCTGATGTAAATCATCTTATTTGAATCTGAAACTGTCAAGAAGCTCACGCTCTCCCTGTTGAAAGTATTTAGTTTATACTACCATAAGTTTCACTTTAAAATAAGTATTTCAAATTTTAATGTGTAAAGATAAAATTTCACTGATAAATATTTCATAGGCTATCATGTATATTTTAAAGAACATAAATTTTCTCATGAGGTCTTGGAAGTTACCCTTTTTATCAAGGAGACATATTCTCCAGGGATTAGGTTGGACTGGGGAATTTAAGGAAGCATTAAGACATTATATTTAGGAAATATCTTATAATTCTACTACTAAAGCAAGACAACATGAATAGAAGTAAAGCATATGCTTACATATTGATGCTTTTTGAGATTTTTACATCATAGATCAATAATTTTGATTGTTTCATTTATTGAACATTTTGGCATTCTAATATTTTACCTGGAAATATTAGAACTTAAGACTTGTAACAATTACAGAAGAAATATATTTTATTTAATTTTTATGAACTCAGAATGATAGTATTATGCAAGTAAAATTGTCAGGTTGTGAATTATCTACTTCAATTATAACTTTTAGTGTACTAGTATAAAAGCTTTGTATGTAAGAACACATAGAAGAACAACAAAAAAAGTTCATTCTTAAAAGGAAGTCATTAAGAAAGAAACCCTTTCAAAGAAAAATGAAGTAAAGCTGTATATAAGTACTCATCAATATAACTTTAGAAAGTTTTTAATCGTTTTTACAATGAATATTGCTTTTTCTTTGTTTTTCAAAGATCTAGGTATTCAGAAACATCATGGCAATAACTCTGTCATGAATCTTTCTGCTACTATTTTGTCTTCTATGAAATTGATTAAGAATCTGCTCTCTTTATCAATATTTAAATCTGTCCTCTGGCAACTTAATATGTGCTTGGACATTTTACAATATCAGATGCTGAATTATTTAATCTCTTATAATAATAAAAATAAATGGTAGGGGCTAGCTAGTTTTGAAGAATAGTTGTACCAGAAAGAAAATAATTGTCTCACATGACTAGTACAGAAGTCAAACACACACACACACACACACACACACACACACACACACACACACACACACACACACACTCACATATGTGCCTTGACCTTCGTATACTTTAGTGGACCTAGAAACTCACAAGGTCTTGCAATCTCTGTAGATTCAGTCCATTGTTGTTTTTGTTGTTGTTCCACATTTCAAATAGAGTGGGACAAATAAGGGAGGGTCAAAGAGAGGACGATTTAACAAATGAATTCTCTGAGAAGTTGAAGAAATACACATAAATGAGCTAGTAATTCTGGATGAAAAACCCACTGTGCCCTGATGCAGGCTGGTTCCACATCTCACCCAAATAAAATGTTTCATGGAATGTAGTATGCCAGAATTATTGAAAGATTATCTATCGGTTTGCCTAAACAGATAAATATTTAAAAATATTGTTAATAATAAAAAACAAATTTTCCATTGATAGATATGTTTCAAAAACTGGATCAGGTTTTTCAGAATAAAATAAATAAGAATATGATAGTTTGAGGATAATAATTTCCTTGGATTGACTAAAACATACTATATTCTGTTCTTTTTCAAAAATTTGTTTTACATTTTTATTTATTGATTGTGTGTGAGTATGTGCATGCACACATCAGGAGAACAGAAGACAATTTTGGGAAGTTTCTTCCTTTCTTCCATCTTGTAGGACCCCAAGATAAAGTCAAGTTATCAGGCTTAGTAGCATCTTAACCATCTGAGCCACCTCACATGCCTTAGGTTCTTCAGCGGAATTAAAAAATGAATGAAAATTGCCTGCAGGTGAAATTTTTTATGATAAATTAGCCAACACTAAAATGTATTCCAATATTAGATTGTTTTGTTCTCTGAATTTATTTTTCAACAATAATATAAATTAAAGTACAAGAAATACTAGCACTGGACTAGTTTTCCTTTTAAAAATTAAATTCACTTGTTTTTGAGCCCTATAAAGATGTAAAAACTATGCATATTCATGTGCTACCATGTGATATTCTAATACATGTATACAATGTACTGTATTCTATAAGACAATGTATAACTGCATCCTTAAATATTTGCCAATATTATATGGTGTAAACAAGCAATCACTTATTCATGCTTATTGAGACATCATCTACATAATAGTTATCTACTAATTTTCTACTGTGCAATATGAGGCCAGAATTTCTTCTTGTTTATAACAATATTTTGCATTCAAAGTGTGTGCATCATTTATATCTTAAATGTATTTTCATATTAATTCATGAATTTGGAAGTTAATATTTATCCTTACACTTTGCTCAAAGTAAATAACAGCTTAAAATCAAATCAATGTCTTTCAGTGCCCACATAGTCAAAGAATTTGGTAGTAACCTTCAGGAGTTTACTTGAGTTGTGGTGTGCTTGAGCCATTTGTAAAATGTGATAGATATCGAGGTCCTTTCTATAGCTAAGATAGCAGGAGCTTGAATTCCTTCCAATTATGTGGCGTTCAACATCACATTTTTCCAAGTTTCTTGATCAAGTTATTTATACTCTATGTATTTTTTGGTTTGGGTTTTTTTTCTTTTCTTCTCTTTTTTTCTGTAACATTTAAATACTGAAAATATACTCATGTTCCTTACTAGTCTGCTTATAGACATTAATCCTGCAATTTATTTATTTATTTAATTTTTTTTATTTTACCTGCAATTTTAATTCCCTTTCCTCAGACTTCATGCAAATTTTGTTCAAAATGTGTTGATTTGTAGAAGACATATTAAACATGTCCATTTACCATCATTCTGAAAATAAATCCTCATATTTCTACAAGGAATTTTCAAATGTCGTCAGCTGCATGGTGATTAAAATTACAAGGAAGATTTTTACTTACAAAAGCCTCATTCAATTTACACAGTTTTACTAGGTTTCTGAATTAATTATATGGATGGTATTGCATTTAAAGACATTGCATTCTTATATGTAACTCACAATCCTAAGTCTCATTTGGAAATTACTTTGTTTGTAACCACCACATCTTATGTGAAAATAAATTTAAGATGCTTTAAATAATATGCTAAGAATGTCAGTGCTAACAGATATTCTTAGCAGCTCCATTTTCTTTCCAACGTAGAGATTGTCAATCTTCACTTTTGGCAGAGATTCTTTGCTAATGTAGTCCTGATTTGAATTAGTAGGAGTTTTTCTTATCTAGTTTTTGTTATATTTTTAGTTGTATCAAAAGTTACAGAGGCAAATCCTCAATAATTTAAAAATCTTTTCACATGTCAAAAATGACTATATATATTTAAAAACGTTTTAAAAATGATTTTTAAAAATAATTATATATTTAAAATACTGTAGAGAAGTTTCTTGTACTTATTAAACACTGGCATTTAAAAATAGTTAAGGCAGGTTCATAACTGAAAAAGCAATTCAGCTATCTACTGAATTGTTGAATTAAGAGTATTAAAATCATTAGTACCAAATTAAACATGAAATTTTTGACTACTTAAAAGCTATACGACTCATCTGGTTCAGTTAACGGTATCATGTATTAGAAATGGCATAGGTAAGGAAAAAGCTCCTGAATTTTCAGAGGTTGTAAACTTTTCAAAAAGATGAGGCATTAGTGAATTACTTCTTCATTTGATTTAGGACAGTGAAACTCTGCATGTGTAAGCGATTTACCCAGGGTACCACATCTTGTAAGCAGCTGAATCAACAGAACCAGGGGCTTTCTTCTCAAAGGGGAGTGGGTCCTGAGGATGCGGCACTGGCTTTTGGGTATAGCTTCTCTAATCCTTATAGAGAAGTGGAACCTGAGGACATGTGGTGGCTTCTGTGTATATATATTTCCCCTCTTTTTTAATGAATAAATAGTTCTATTTATTTATTTATTTATTTATTTATTTATTTATTTATTTATTTATTTATTTATTTATTTATTTATTTATTTTATTATTCCGGGCGCTGTTTCCCCTCCCCAAGCGCCTCTCCAAGCCTTCCTTTGTTCTCTAGCCCCCATCCACTCCTCTTCTCTTTTTGTTCAGGAAAGTACAGGTCTCCCATGAAAATCAGCAAAGTAAGGCACATCAAGTTGCAACAAGATTAAATACCTCCCCACGCATTAAGGCTGGGCAAGGAAACACAATATGAGGAGTAGGATCCCAAAATCCAGTAAAACGGTAGAGATTGCCCTGTTCCTGCTGTTGGAAGTTCTACAAGAGGCCACACTATACAGTGGTAACATATATGCAGAGTGCCTAGGTCAGTCCATGCTGGCTCCCTGGCTCTCAGTTCAGTCTCTGTGAGCCCCCTTGAGACCAGGTTTGTATACATACTTTCTAATCCTGTCACGATGTGCTTTTCTCTGTCAGTATTTCTTTTTATACGTAAAACTCTCTGTTAGATGCTAAGGCTATATAGTTAGTGATATAGTGTGCCTATAATTTACAAGATACTGTTAGTGTATTGCTCATTGTTGCACTAAAATTATCGTTGTTGATTTTGTGAAACGTTTTATATTCCTGCAGGATCGTAGTCTAGGTCTTCTGTGATAGAACTTTTATAGGTTCAAGTCTTATTGAGTATTTCTGGAGTTTAGCGATTTGTTCAGGGAACACTGAATAGACATGGGTTACTGATGAAATATGAAGAATGTATGAAGAATGTAATAAATATCAGACTGATATCAAAAAATTATGGGTCACATCTGAAATATCTGTCTTAACTATGTAAGACCTTGGTTTAGTTTTAAAACATAATTATAATAAGAATTAAAAGCTTATTTCTCTTGTTTTGCTGCTCCCTGGTCCGGCCATGCTCCTTCTTTACTTAGCTTGTTTTTGCAGTTACTAAAGGATATGAACTCACATCTAAAGATTTGGAGCTAGGAGCCTAAAACGGGAGAGAATGTGTTATGTTTGTCTGTTGTATCTGGGTATCTAACACAATATGTTATATAATTATTTTTAATTCCACTCATTTATCTGCAATAGACAACTAAAAAATACTGAGAAAGGGAAAAATTGTCTTCTCCAGAGAGGAACATACCAATTGGCTATCCAATAGCAAATAGTTAGCCCTGAAAACATCCATACAAGTATCATTTTATAGACTGAGCAGCTATACTTATGTATAGATAGAGAAATAGATGATAGATAGATAGATAGATAGATAGATAGATAGATAGATAGATAGATAGATAGATAGATGATGGATAGAAAAAGAGAAAGAAAAATAATTCTGTATGCATGTATTGAAAAAAGAGACCATGAATTTGAAAGAAAGAAGTTAGGGGCATATGGAAGGAGCTTAAGTATGGAAAAGGAAATGGGAAATGAAGTAATTATAATATCTAAAAATAAAATAAATATTTTTAAAAATACAAGTTTAGTCTTTCCAAATAAATGCTATTCTAATTTCCATATGTTATGTATTGCTGTCCTTAAAATTTTGTCAATAATATATTCAACATATTATTTTGCTTATATAAGGGAAACTGGAATATAATCATAATAACTTGATAGTGTTGTGTAGATCTACACCATGCATACATATTTATAATGGTATTTAGAAGTAATGGAATTCAATTTTTTAATTAAAAAAATTTCCTGATGTATCTACCATAATCTTTTTTTAGGGGCTCTCAATAGGATTTTGAATTAAGAGATGTAATACTGAAACTGTATTGAAATAGTTAGTTTTGAGGGTTTAAATGTTTATATTGTTTTTATGTGTATGATGGTTTGCATATATCAATGTATATATGCCATGTGCAAACATTCCTGGTGTCTAAAGTGGACGGAAAAGGATGTCTGGTCACCTGAAACTGAAGTTACAAAAGGTTGTGAGCCACCATGTGGATAATAAAAACTGATTTTTGGAATCTCTGTGAGAGCAATAAATGCTCTTAGCTCCTGAGCCCTCCCTCTACTTCGGAATTTTGAGTGTTATAACAATTAAAATTAAAGCAAACTACAGTATAGCTGCCATTTTTCCCCTCTAGGTGTTGATAACTTTGAGTGAGTTAAATGTGATTTACTGGCAGAATGTCCTGCTAGTGATATACATATATATATATATATATATATATATATATATATATATATATATATATATATATAACAGTTCAATAAATTTTGCATTCTAATAAATAATTTTAACATTTCATGTAACATGATTTAATTATATATCCAGTGCACTGAGCAAATAGCTTATTCACTAATATGCATGCTGTACAAGCCTGGGGATATGAGATCAATTCATTGTCTCCATGAAAAGCTAGGTATGGTGATATGCATTTATAATCATAGGGAAGTGGAGACAGGAGGAAAGTTGAGGTTTGCTGGTCAGCTAACTTAGGCTAATCACTGAGCCCCAGGACATTGTGAGATACTCTGCTCATGGAAAGGGAGTGTAGAGTCCTTAAAGCAACACCCAAGGTTGATCTGTGTTTTCCACCAATGTATTTACATGTGTGCAAATGAAGAAACAAGCATGCATGTGCACACACATGCACACACATTTTGTATCAAAAATATAACTTTTTATTATATTTTAGATCTTCTAAAAATTAACGCATCACATCTATGCATATAGTCTTGTTTTATTGAGAACCCCACAAATGCATGTGTGCTTTGGTAAAATTTGACACCAGTTTCCTCCTATCTAACTACATTTCGATCCCCACCCCAATAATATTACCTCAGGACTTAATATACTCTTTTACATTTTAAATCAGCAAAATTCACTTTGTCCTTCCAGGATATGCAATGGTAACCTTTAATGGACCTCTTTCCTGAAGGCAAGTTACCATGCCACACCTTGCAGCCTTCAGTTTCCAGTAGCTTTTAGAGAAGGATCTAATTTCTATGAGACCCTCTTCCATCCACCATGAGATTTTCAAAAGTCTTGCTCTAACATAGGTCTTATGCATAGTCATAGCCAATGTGAAATTATGTGAGCAACTGTCCTGTCATGCAGGAAATAATGTTTCACTGCAGACATCTGCTGTATTTGTTACATAATGTTCCCACTCCCTCTTCCATGACGGTCTCTGAGACTTCAAGGGGAAGGGATGTGCTACAGATGTCCCATTTAGAGCTGAATGTTTCAGTTTTTTAATTTCTGTAAGTTGACCAATCTGGAATCTTGCTGTTAATTTCTATTACTGCAAACAGAAACTTCTCTGATAAGGGTTCACAAATGCACAAATGTGTGGGAATAAAATAATAACTTAGGGACAGCTAAATATTATTATCCATTTCACATAAGAAGAGTATGAGGTTACCTGTCTGACTTGGCCAGACAGAATTCTTTATCCAGTACCAAGCATGAATTCCATTTGGTGGAGCAAGCTTTAAATTCAATTAGATAGCACTTCATTAGTCTCATTTTTGCTACAGTAGGCCTGTTTTGCCTGTGAAATATTTACTTTATTTTACAAAGTTCACAGCTGGGAAAGATTGTTGAATACTTGTCCTGGATAATTTTATTTTTTTATTTATGTCAACATGACAAAGGCTACTTATCACAAAGCATTATACCAACTGAGAAAAAGCCTTCATTAGATTGTAGGCAAGTCTCTAGAAATTTTCTTGATATACCATTGATGTGTATAGGCTGAAAAATGACCCAGTACTGCCTGCCCTTGACAGGTGACCCTGGTGAACAATCAGTGAGGATCAAGCCAGTAAACAGCATGTCTCCATCACCTAGCCTCAGTTCTTGACTCCTGGTTCCAGCCTTGAGTTCCTTCCTTGACTTCCCTCCATTGTGAAATATGACCCTGGCATGTTATCTGATATACACCCTTCCATCTCCTATTACTTTTGGTTAAGATCTTTATCATATCAATGGAAGTCAAACTATAACAGAAACTGGTACCATCTCTTTGGGACACTGCTATGACAAACCTGGCTATGTTGTTTTGCTTTGAGGAGGATTGCTTTTCCTCCCAAAGACTTAGGAAACATTACAGATGGGTGGAAAGAAATATTGCAAGAGCCAGAGATGGTGAATGACTACGAAGAAATTGTTTTATGTACATAGCAGGGCAGATACACATAGAAACTCACAGTAGTTGAGACAGCATGCACAAGACTTGTGCAAGCTCAATCCCCACTAGGAGAGGGAAGGTGGGCATGATGGCCTACCTCAACTGGGCAATGTTCAGCAATTAATAGATTCTGGGATAGGGAGAGTCTGCTTGCATTAATGGTGTGGTCTTGTAGGTTGATGATGTTCCTGTAGATGGCTATACTTTTCAAAGTATATGACAACACAAATTTGATGTCTCCCATGTTTCTTTTAGTTTTTATTATGTTTTTAAAAGAAGACAAGATGAGTGGATAGGGAAGGGGTTAAGTATCTGGGAGCAGTTGAGGGAGGGTATGAATATAATCAAATTTATTATATGAAATTTTCAAAGAATGCATGAAGCAAATGTGTGAAACAAAACAGCAGCAAAATTCCAAACGATTCATGGAGCATTGTAATGCTCTATTAAATATAGTGATTCTCAAGATCAATGTCCAACAGTATTCATTCATTTTGAAAGAAAATCTGGTGTCTGAAGACCTGGACTGAATCATTAACTGATTGTTCAGTTTCAATCCTCACTTAGCTACTTCCCCCGTCTATGACATTGCAGTCATTGTGACATGACTACAAGAAGAAAGTGGTTATGTGTACAAGTTTAAAACAAACTCATATGAAGCTTTATCATACACAAATACATTAGTCATTTTTTTCACATTGCTCTAACAAAATAGTTAACAAGAACAATTCAATGAAGGAAAGGTTTGTTTTGACTCACAATTGAAGGTACACATGGAGAAAGTTAAGGATGGAGTAGTTTTAGGCTGGATTCATTGTGTTCTCAGTCAGAGAGAAGAGATTTATGAATAGTGCTATTTATCTTGTTTTCTTTTTTTATTTGGTCTAAAACTCCACAACACTGAATAGTGCTGCTCCATGTGATATTTGTCTTCTTACCTCAGTTAATGAAATCAAAAATCCTCTTACAGACATGTCCCAAATTTTTCATCTCAATTTTTTTGATTCTGTCAAATTGGCAGTAGATACTAACCATCACAATAACTTACCATAAGTTACACTAATTTCACAAGTTCTCATTGGTAAAATAAAACAGGAGAGCACATAACTGATGGCTGGAAATTTTTATAAGTTTTATTTTCAATAGTGGATATTAATTGAATAAATTCATTGAATTTTTGTGACATTTGATTACATACATATTTTGTGCATTGATCATGTTGTCTCTTTGTTTTTATTCTCTCCTTCCTACCTAAACTACATTCTCAGCCCTGTCAAACTCTATTTGGGATATTTAAATTAAATACTTCCTATTCATTCCTCTAGTTCTGTCTTCTTAGTCCATTTTCTTTGTCCTGTTGTACAACTGTTAATATTGGTTATGTTGATTAATAATGTTAATATTGCTAACTCTAATTTGTACAAATGTAAGTCTTACTAAAAAGATATATCCTTTTTAGTATTATAGTCAAGGAAAGTTGTATGTAGCCAAGAAAGAATTCAAAATTACCATATTAACACAATAGATTGATTCATTGAAATTCTTATTTTCACATTTCTGTGGATCATTATAATACTTGTACAGAATTTTATTTGGTTTTGTAATAATCCATTCTATCTTCCTTTTTCTTTATAAATCCAGATACTGGGTTAATTCAAATGGAGAAATGCTTCATCTACTTGAACTTAAGTGTGTTAGTTTCTGTACTTAGGAAAGATAAAATTGTCACTCACAAATGCAAAATTTTCCTCATTCAACAAGTAAATGTTTATTGACTTTTTATACTGTGCTGAATGGAATTAAGCAATGTACTATGGAATCTTATAATTTTCCTGATTAAAATCAGTACTTATGGCAATAGAATTGGCATATATACTATAGATATAGTATGTGTCATTTAAGTAAGAAAATAGATAAATGCATTGCTCCGTTTACTAATAAATATAACCAAATGATTTTAAACTTGATTTACAAAGACATATGACCTAAAGACTGCCAACAAAGATTTGGAAATAAGCTTGATTGCATATCAATATTTGTATTTATATTAGATTTGACAAAGTTTTGAGGAAACTATTAATCATATTATGGGATATTTAATATAGGTAGTCACTAGGCAAAGGAAGACTCACAGAAATAAAATTGATAAAGATAACCAGAGAATGTGTGTAACACATAGTTAAAATAAAAATGCCTAGGGCAGAGCAGAGGGCTGAGTGGATAAAACTTTTGTTCAATGTGTACAAGGAGTAAGAGTTCTGATCCTCATAGATGCCAGGTAGGCATCTCAGGCACCTGAAAACCCAGCCCTGGGGATGCAGAGATAAGGAATCCCCAGAGTAAGTAAGTATTAGGAATTCTGAAAAAAGAAGCTCCTGAATTAGCAAGAGACAGTGTCTCAAAAAATAATGTGGACTTCAATCAAGGAAGATGTAGATGTAACCAACGGTCTTATAAAATAAGAAACACAGAGCCAATTCAGAGAAGAAAGCCAAGAGGTCAGAGCTAAGAGCCTCACCCTTCCTGATTCAGGGATCCTCTCCAGCCAAGAGAGCTCTCCGCAAAAGGACCTACTTCCTGTGTGTCTGTCTTTAAAGTCTTCCTGTTCTGCCTTCTCATTGGTTGTAAACCCAAACATGTGACTGCCTCGTCACTGCCTGAATGTACCGCCCTCCAGGTCCTTAAAGGCGTGCGCCACCACCGCCATGCACTTGCTATGACTCTAATAGCTCTGACCCCCAGACAACTTTATTTATTAACATACAATTAAAATCACATTTCAGTACAAGTAAAATACCACCACAGGAAGATCTCTCATGTGAACACTGGTTTACACACATGCACACAAGTTGCATGTACTCTTGTACGCACATGTATGCTCACATACATGTAAGCATGCATAAAAGCAAACAAGCAAAGTACATACACATGTACATCAAGAAAAAGAAAAAATTACAATATTTACTGTTTTGAATGACATCATATTAAACAAGCATGAAATAATATTTTTGTTCAATATTCAATATGAAGACCACAAAATGTGAAGGCATTCCAAATAATTTTATGATTAATCTCTTTTGAAAAACTTACATGTGATTTTTATTTGTCTCCAAAAAGTTAATAATCATACTTGAAATCATAACATACTTTCAATAGAAAACTAAAATCTTTTATGTATATGCACATACTAATATTAACAAAACCATGAATACCTTTAAAAAGACAAAGTAATAATTTTTACTCAGAGAAAATTTACTTTTAGTATCTCAGTTTCTCTCATTAAATATTGATTTGATTACTTTTGTAGTTATAGTTTTATAGTGATGATATTTTCATTGTTTCATAACTGTATCCTATATTCAAATAAAAATAAGATTGCCCCAAATACTAATTTACTGATCTCTGTGTTTGAGGATACATGGAAGCTGAGTGATACAAATCAGTTACAGAACTAAATTCATCTTACTTTGGAAGACAACTCTTGTTAGATTGAATATGAAATAGAAAGATATAGAATTCATCTTTTTTTCTTATCTACACAATATTTATTTGTCTTCTCTTTGTCTAACTGTAAGCCTACCACTTTCCCCAGACTTCCTCGGAAGGATCAGAAAAAAAGGATCACAGAGGGCAACAAGATGTGGGAAAAAGAACTATCAAAGGTCTAAGTGGAGACAACTGTGTCACAAAGACATTGACAAAGGTCACCATTAAGGAAAAGAGCCCCATGACCTCTGAGGGGGCAAAGCCTAGAATCACATAGAAGAGCTGTTGATTTGGAGAAGGAGTTCTAACAAGTGATGAGACTCCCCTGCAATCAGTCCCAATCCCAGAGTCTCAGAGCCAGCTTCCTGAAATATGGCAGCCTCAACAGCAATGAGCTTTGATGCTGTATAGATGTACCTCAAAATGATGTTAGTTAGGAAGCAGCAGCTAGATATGAGTGAAGTCAGAAGACACGTGACTACCAAGCTCCTGATGACCTCCTCTGTCAATGTCCTTGGTCGGCTGGTTCAACACAATCACAGACAATAGATGACTCAGCAGCTGAGAGATGCTCCAGATCGAGGAGCCAGTAGAGATGAATTTGGAGCCGGCATACATTTTCAGCGTTGCGGGGCCAAGGAAGGAGAACTGCTGCCAGGTCAGAGAAGACAAGGAGGACATGAACTAATCTTTAAATGTTTTACATAACTTGTTATAATAGTTTTAAAATTATTTTCATAATTAATGTCCATGATGCTGAGATCTGATTACTACTTCTAAAATTACCGATTGTCCCGGTACAAATTGAATAGGCTATTGAGCTTGAAAATTTTTATTACTTTCAATTTGTCTTTTTTTTTTTCTGTTAGCAAATACAGATTTTAGTACTATTATTTAGTACTATTTAGCTTCCTGAAAAGAGAATTGCAAATAGGACCCTTATCACATAATGGTCATGAGTCAAATTCTATTATTCAGTATTCTATTTGTCTACACTTTTCTCATCCGTCCTCAAAATGCTCATAATTCTCTGAGGAAAAAAATTGGAGATGAAGTTAAAAAGCACGAAGAAAAAAGTCAATTTAGGAAAGGTAGATCTTCAAAGTTTTCAGATAATGAAATGTTATTGTGCACAGCAAAAAAAAAATCTAGGCAAAGAGAGTTCTAACATATATCAATGGTGTATTAAATGAGGAAATTTTTCCAGTGCTTTTTATTCCCTAATATATGACTCTTTTAGCTAGAACTGTTTAGCATATTTCTAATATTACATTTCTTATTATTTACTTGTACATCTTTAATTTTATCTATAATAAGAAAAGTTTGGTTTGACTGTGTCTAATTCTTAATATACCTCTTCCTTCCCAAATACTCATGTTTACAACCAACATACACAATTTGCAGTCACTGAAAGAAAAACATATTTGTCATTTTTTCTTCCATAGCTATATCGACTCATCAAGGGTATGGATTCAATTCATAAATAAGACAAGAGTTTCAAATTTGATGTCTTTCTTCCATTTCTTCTTCAAAAAAAATCCTATACATAAATCACTCTGTGCTTAGACCAGTGAAATATTAATTGCTAGTTTTCTACTTCTAATCATATGCTTCCTGCACATCTGGCTGTCACAGTTTAGAACTTACCAATTGTTTTTTTATATTAAGAACTGTTATATGACATTTATAAAATTTTTCATAGGAAAATCTACTAGTTTCAAGTTTTCAGGTCTATGTGTTTGATAAGTATAGAAAGTTTCATACAAATACCAGTAAAACGAAATATAAATTATTCACATGGTTTCCTCAGCCCTCTTTTTAAGTTCATTTTCTCATGATTTAATTTCATTCATCACATTGATTTTAACTTCTAATTCTTTATTGTTGCATTCATTGTAGCTAAACACTATTCTATTGTATGTCTATAATGGAATATACTTAACCAGTCTTGACAGCATGTACAGATAGACTGTCTGCAGGTTTTAAGAAGTATGAGTAATTACAATGTATATGTGAATACAGATCTGTATAGATCTTTTTAAACATATGTGCTTCCACTTGCCTTAACTAAATACATGAAATAATATCTCTGGGAAAGAGAGTGAAATTATGATTAACTTTACTTAAAATCAAAAAATCTAAGTTCCCTTAAACATTTGTTTTTTGTTTGACACAGAGTTTTATGTATTGCACATTGGCCTCAAACATGCTACTTAGCTAACAATGGCCCTGAAATCCATTTTATCCTTCCCTACCTCCCTAATGATCAGTGTTTGAGTTACTAACATGCACTTAAATGCCCAGTTTATAAAGTCCTAGGGATCAAACTAAGGACATCATGCATGTCAGGCAAATCATCTACTAACCAAGCTCCATTTCCACAGGCAGAGGCAGGACAATTTTCATTACTAGGAATTATAATTAATTCCAGTTCTTCCATATACTTATATTTATTTAATGTTATCAACATATCCTCATTTTAGATGACATGGTAGAGGAGTTCTTATTTCATATGAACTTAGTAGTAGTCAATTGTTTTTCTATGCTTATTATTATTTTGTCTTTTTTTCAGAAAAAAAATGTCCTTTGAGGTATTTTAATCATTGAAGTCCATCATCAAGTTTATGTTCTAAAAATGTTTAACCAGTTTTTGTGACTAGTATTTTCACTTTATAAAAAGAGTCTTAAATTACAGAAGTTTGCCTGAGAATAGGCGACCTCTGGGGGCTCAGCCCTGTCCAAGACATTTATACTGGCCCCTCCAAGGTAATGGGAACATTGTGGAAGAGGGTGTGGAAAGAATGCAGGAACTAGAAGACAAGGTTACACAATACCCTCTGGGCAGATACAGTCACTGCAATCACAAAGTTAGAGCAACTATTGATGCCCACACAAGGTCTGTAGACTCATAACTGAGAATGAGAAACATTGAAGGCTTCTGTGATAAGCTCTTCTCTCCCAAATAAAAGAGGCAGTCTAGACGGGAAGCTATTGAAGATAGTCCTTAAAAACTGTGATAAAGATGCTGAAGTGTAACTTTTCAAACTTGATGGATTCTGTTGTGAGAGAGGACTCAGTTATCTTCAATGGGCTGGCTATTGGGAGTTTGACCACGTTCTACTCAGTATGCCGGCAACACAAACTGCACTTGGAGTATGTTCTTTTCTTTTCTTTTTTTTTTGAATGAGAAGGTGCAAGGGTGGGAAGATGGACCTGGGAGGAATGGGAAATGAATGTGATCAGGTTACAATGTATGAAATTCCCAGATAATTAATAAAAGTATTATTTTAGTGGAAAATATATGTTGGTGGCTGATGAGATGGTTAGATAGGTAAAGGAGCTTGCTGGCAAATCTAAAGTCTTGAGGTCATTTCCTAGGATCCACATGGACTCATCCAAGTTGTCCTCTGACCTATACATAGTTATTGGTAGATTTTGGAATTAATCTACAATGTATTTTATAGATATAGAAACATACTGACACTACTCCCCACAAATACACACACTCTCTTTTATAAAAACACAGTGACCAAAGGCCATTAGGAGCACATCTGAATCCATAACTGATATCAAATGTAGTTCTCTTAAATGCTGCCACAGTGAAGAATGAACGTCATAGGGATGAACTGACTTACAGACTTATAAGAAAGAATCAATAAAGGTCGGAATCAGCTTTTGAACTTGTAGCCATAGAAGATCACCTCATGAAAGTATTTTTTGTCACATATTGGCAGTCTCCAGAAAATGGGCAATTTGAAGAGTAGATATATAGTATTTATTTTACTTTCAGTATGACAAAAATAAAGGTTACAAGAATTATCAAGAGTAAAGAGATAGTGCTTACCACTTTTGAGAATTACTGACAGAATGTGGAGGAATACTTTCTGGAGATTTAATTTATTTTTCTTAATCTATATTATGATAAGATTATAAGCATTTGAACTTTTGAATGGCTTCACCATGAATAATGAGGCACACTGCATAATATTGCAAACACTACTGAATTGTTCTTTCTCAGTGCAACATTATGTGTCCAGTGTCAATTCCTGTATTCCTTGACCAGTTTTCCATTTTATCTTATTATCAATGAATTCAATGAGTCATTATCTCTACTAGATGAAATCTCAAAAATTTACAAGCAGATAAAATTCAAGTCTTGTAGTAGACTGTTTTAAAGCAATGTAAATCTTTAGCACAGTATTCTTTAAACATGAACAGCACTGAACTTTTCAGTGGCATAGTTCCTACTCTCAAAACTTCAAGTCACATTAGATATTAAAATGTTTTTTCTCATCTTACTAATTTTTGTGCCAGTTTATAATTTTATTTTGAAAAAGGGTATCGCTCCATGGTTCAGGCTGGCCTTGAACTCATGGCAATCCTCCTGCCTCCACCTCCAGGGTGCTATGATTACAGGCTGTAGTGATTTGAATGATAATGGCAACATCAGCTCTTATATTAGAATGATTGCCCTGAAGTTAGTGGCACTATTTGGGAAGAATGAGGAGGCTTAGCATGTTGTAGGAGCAGTTGTGTCAATGAGATTGAGCTTGGAGGTGTAAAAATCTTGCAGCTTTCACAGTGAGACATATCCTGCAATGCCTCATGCTTCTGGATTAGATATGAGCTTCCAGCTACTTAGTCCTTCACTGTTTTGCAGATCCACCTGCTGTCATTTTCTAAGCCTTGATGGTCATGGACTCACCCTCTAAAACTAACAAGCCCCACCATAAATGCCTTGTTACGTAAGTTGCCTTGGTCATGGTGTGGCTTCACCGCAATAGAAAACTGAAGAAACAGACTCAAGACAGACTCACAACCAAAATTTATGATTACAGTGTTTTGAAGCTAAATGATTTAAATGATGTTTATGCTAAATATCTCAATTTTCTCATTAAATGTCATTTGTGTTATTGAATCATTATACTGCAATGCATTTTAAGCCATTATTCTGCTTCAGTTAAAAATTTTAAAAAATAAATTTTAAAGAGGAAATGCATTTTCCAAAATGGGAACTGATTACGTAAATTATGGTATAGCCTTATAAAAATTCCAAAATCTTGTATTTAACCCCCTATGGTTGAATATGTAACAGTTTGTTTGTTTATTTATTTGAGTTAAGATATTTTGATATGCTTGTTTTGTCTTAGACACAAATTTATTTTTTTAACTCATGTTAAAATAATAAAAATAAAATTTATAGGCATGGGTATATAGGAATGGTTTAGGGTTCTTTGCAGCATTTGTTGTTGATCTAGAAGAGCAAATTCTTAAAGATTTCTGTAATTGTCTCCATGTTCTTGTATCATTTCTCTTTAAGTCAGGTGGTCTCTATTTTGTTGACAGGATTTATGTATATTACAAAGAAAAAATAACAGTCTAAAGCTAATGATTCTTGTTCTCAAGACATAGGCAACAACGTTAAAAATGATAATATTCTCTTTTTATCTTTAAATATTAATTATAGTGAAAATGCAGCTATGCTATGTTGAATAGTCTATTGATCCTTCCCCAAAATGTTCTTCTAAACTAACAGATTCTTTACAAGTGCACTTGAGAGTGGTAGCAATGCAAATTCACAAGAATGGTAAAGCAGGGATAGATGCCATGTTCATAATGAAATAAAATTGTATATAAATTAAAAAAAAACTTTAATTTCACCCATGGCATAACTTCTATACCATTTTGCTATGATTTCAAAATCATCCTGAGTAATATATCATTTTTTGAGAGTGGAGTTATCCTGGGTGTTGAAATAGAAAGAGAGGGTGAGTCAACTGAGTTTTATAAGATTAGCAATGTATCTTCTGTTTTTGATATTCTTGAGTATTCGATGTCTCTTCCAGAAGCTCCACCCGTTTACCTTCCCTTCACATGTTTACATGTACAGACACATTATTTTAAAATGAGTGGAATAGATACTCGTGATTTACCTTATGAAGTCTTCTCTCCCATATGATCTTTTAAAGTTACAGAACATAAACTGAGCAAAGAAAATAACAAGAGACTTGTTAAAGTGGACAAGGAAAACCCATGAGCCCTCAACCCTACATAAAGAACCGAAAGCAGGAAAAACAGTCTTTTCCAGAGAATAGCACAACAATTGGCTATCCAATACCAATGGTCAGACCTGAAAACATGCATACAAGAACCATTATATAGACTGAAGAGATTGCATATAAATAAAATATACATATTTGAGAATATATATATATGTATATACAAATTCATATATGGATGTAATAACAATTGAAAAAAGGAGTCCATGGATTTGAAAGAGAACAAGAAGAAATATACAGCAGGAAGATTTAGAGTTGGATAAATAGTGTAATTTTATTACAATCTCAAAAAAATAATTTTATAATTAACAAGGAAAAAACAAATAAAAGACTAGAGTAAGGTTCTCACACTTGGTTCTGGTACATAGAATTTCAGTAAAAAAAATTTTCTTTTATTTTGAAGTTATTTCAGAGATGAAATCATAATAATATTATCTATAAAACACAATTTGGAAGCATGTAGACCAAAATTTGTTGCAGGACACTCAAACAATATAGAAAGTAGACACAGAAAGAACTAGCTTCCCTACCAATAAGTGTTTCAGTGGCTAACCATAGCTTTACATGTTTTTCTTTGGATTTTCAAGAAAATTGAGACAAATTTGCTCATATCTGAAACCAGTTAGTTTAATTTCTCTTTCTTGATCTTCCTCAAGGCAAAGTTTTTACGAAGTCAGAAACATAAAGGAGACAAATTATTCCACCAAATACACACAAGGATTTTTTTATATGTAAAGCTAAATGTTACAGTGCATAAATAGAAAAGGTCCAAACAAGCTTTGACTCTGAGATATCCATACATAAACTCTCCCGAGTTCTTTTCAAATGCAAATTATAATTTTCCATATTGAACTGATCAGATCTGCATGATGGAGCTTGACTTGTTTTTCATGCTCTTCTGGTTATATAGTCAAGCCAGATTGTCTAACCAGTTATGTCAGAGGAAATCTGTCTGTAAACACATCAGAGCTGGAGGCCAATAGGAGGTCATGATTAATCTCTGACTTCATCAGGGTCAGTGAGTAGGAACTACAGTAAAATTAATCAATTTGTGGGCCCTTTAACCAGCGCTTTGATAGACACGGCGCTTTTTACCATCTGGCTTAGTTACATTTTCTGATTTAAAGTGCCCCAGAAACTGAATCAAGATAGTAATCCAGACAGAAGACATTTCAAGGCTTGGTGGAGGGAACCTGTGGCCAGGCTCACTTAGGTGGGGTCCTCTGTATTCAGTTATCAAGTGCTGTTGACTTGCAGACATCACTTCTTCCCTGGTTGTTAACCAAAGAACGCTTTTTAAGTTGGTGGTTGTTGTTTATGTTAATTTATCTCTTCATTCATGGTTGTTTTCTTTTTCACTCTGTTCTCTTCGGAGGCTGCTTACATCATAGCGAGCCACACCATTCTATCAGAATGGACTAAGGAGCACAGGAGAAGTCAGCAGAGTAAAAGGATGACTATATTTGCAAGGTGATCTTGAAAGGATTATCCAGGGAGGTTTTTGCTTGTATTATTCATAACTCACTGCAATGACTTATTTGTACCTCTTACAAAGTTGTTTGATATCGAATTATTTCCAAATAGAATATTAGCGCATGGTTCAAATAACAGTAGGAGAGTATATTTTAATAATAACCTACTGGATGACATTGGAAAATGTAACTAGGTCTATTTCTACAAAACTAATAGTGTCCAAGCCATCTCTACAATGTTACCTCATTAAGGCAACTGCTCTTTACAACAGAGGAAGACTATTATAGAAGAGCTCAACAATTAAAAATGTAAAGCTATTGAGCCCAGTCCCAATGGATATAAGTACAAGAAGGGCACTTGTGCTTCCACCTGGAAGAGGGACCAGAAATGCTGTAAGAGCCAGAGGATCAGAAAGTTTACTCTGAGCTTATGTCTCTTAGTCATGTTGGAAGCTACACCCATAAATTCTCACTAATATGACTGCCCAAACCTAAGCTGAACAAGGATGACACCAAGGCACACCCCAAAACGGACAGGAAAAAGCCTATGTGCTCTCAACCTTATACAAAGAACAACAGGCCACTAAGAAACTCTGAGAGTGGGAGAGTCTTCTCCAGGGGAGAGTGCAGAAATTGGTTATCTAATACCAAATGGTCAGCCCTTGAAACATACACATATGTGGCATTAAACAGACTGAGCATATTATATTTAGTAATAAAAATATTACTGCAGATATAAATGCATAATTTGAAGTTTATTTTTAGCTAATATATTATACATGTAGTAATAATTAATGAAAAAAGTCATGAACTTGAAAGAGAGCAAAGAGGTATTTGAGGTTTGGAGGGAGGAAGAAGGGAGAAATGTAATTACATTATAGTCTCAAAAAATTGTTGACAAAACAAAACAAGAAAGTTAAGCATATGCTCTTTTTGAACCATTGATCTTACCATTTTTTCATCTTAATTTTATTAACATTTAAAGTCATACCAATATCATTTAGGTTTCATATGTATATCAATTTTAAGCTATGATTTGAATTATATAAATTTTATAATAATTCAAATTTACTGTATGTAATATTAGTTAAAACAAACTTCATTTTATGAATTTATATCTCCAATAATTTTTTCATCATTTCTTTTTAGCCTTATTTGTAGTCATTGTTTTTACTCTTTTATTCTTTGGGGGCCTGCCACCTAGCCCCTCAATAAATCACACAGAGGCTTATTCTTTTTTATGAATATGTGGACTTAGCTTGGCTTATTTCTAGCCAGCTTTTCTTACATTATTTCTTTCCCAGATTTCTATTCCTATTTATTCTCTCTGTCTGCCAGCCCTGCCAACTCTTTCTCCTGCCTTGCTATTGGCCAGTCAACTCTTTATTAGACCAATGAGGTGTTTTAGACAAGCAAAGTAACACAATTTCAGAGTTAAACAAATGCAACCTAAAAGAATGTAGCATATCTTTGCATCATTAAACAATTATTCCATGCCATAAATGAATATAACGTATCTTAGGGGTTAGAGAGATGGCTCAGAGGGTAAGAGCACTGGCTCCTCTTCCAGAGGTCCTGAGTTCAATTCCCATTTTTTTTGGTTTTGTTTTTATCATCCACATGATAGCTCACAACCCCCTACAGTGAGATCAGGTGCCCTCTTATGGCCTGCATGCATACATGTAGGTGAAACACTGTAAACATAATAAATAAATCTTTAAAAAAACACATCTTAAAATAATATTCCACAACACTTTTTAGATAGTGAAGGAATTAAACTCTCTCACTTTCACAACAGAGTTTATATTTTAGTTCACTGAGAAGGACAGAACATGTACATATCTCTCTGACAAATCTTCATTTATCCACAGTGATCTTACATTCAGGGACAAGGCCTGAGCCAGCCTCACATGTCTCAAGGACAAATCCAACAGTTTCTTCTGAGTCATATCCAAACTTGCCCAAGCTTGTGCAAGTGTGTCCTCAGCCAATTAAAAGTATACTAATATAACCGCTGCTTGTTTAACCAACCATATTTGAGAAGATTTAATTGTCCCTAAAACTCCCCTTAACTGCACTTAAAAGGAGCCTACATGCTCCTCTCAGGTTGTCGCCATTTTGTACAGGTGAACGACCCCACATGCATGCTGGAATATTAATAAATGGTCTTTGTTTCTACATACTATTTGAGTCTGGGTTTTCCCTTCAGCATTTCCTCAGACACTACAGATACAATTTTGAGATTATACAGCCAGATAATTAAGTGTAACAAATTTGATAAGCATAAAATATATCCAAATATTTTAATCCATTTCCTAGGTAGTAAACACGCACAGCATACATTTGGTAATTTAATTTTCTGAGTTAAAAACTGTAATATTTAGTTCCATGTGGTATCACAAAAAAATAAAAAATGTATCAAGGTTAGTGTTAGATAATCTGGCACAAACTGTTTACATATACACTCTTCTGAAAAATACTTTTTGAATAGTTTCTTGAGTTATTTTCTTATATTTACCGTGTCATTTTCTTCAGATTGAAATTGCAATAAATTTAACTAAACTCAGTCCATTCCTGAGGAGAAAAAAATGGACAAAGAAACTAAGTTCAAGAATCAATAACTGTAGTGTTTCCAAGCTAAAACCAGACAGAAATTGTCCTCTTTGACATGTGTTTGAATTTCAAATGATGAATTGGGTTGCAAGAACATGAGCTCATAAAATCATTCTCTTCCTGCTTCATCTCCTCCTACCATATAATCAACATTTCATTTTCCTTTTTTTTTTCTCTATCATTTCAGTACTTTACAGAAAATAAGCACAAGTGTTTGTGTTAATTCTTTTTTTCACTCTTCCAGCAGAGAAACTTCAGACATGACTCACAGAGGCAACATCTTCAGAATAAGAAACTGGGACAAATGGAAATTACATTTGATTTTTAAGAAATATAGTAATTAACAACATAGGAAGTATTTGAGGACACGATGTTTTGGGTTTTGTTTTTTTCCTTCTCCCGCTATTTCCTTGCACTAAGATCTCTGTGGAACTGTTAATTAATCTTGTCTGAATTCTGCATAAGATTACTTTCTTCGGCATATACTACATTCCTATTGCCATCAATAACTTTGATGTTACAAACAGGATGTGACTTCTTTTTATGCCACTGGGAGAGATAGATTTATCATTGGCCTTCTGTTGTGTGCATCTTTAGATTTATAAACTTGCCCTTTTTATCTACTGTGTGCAACTAGGGATTATTGCCTTTTCTATTAATTTCGGGGAGGCTCGGAGCAGATAAAATATTCTTCAAAGCTCATAAACTGAGCTTGATGATGGCCAGGTGGATGGAAGTTTGCCAAATGAAGAAAGCATGCAGTAAATTACCGAATTTGTGGTTTGAACAAGGAAGAAACAAAGCTGTATGAGGAAATAATGTACAACGAAGTACGCACTTTAGTAGATATCATTTAGACAGGGGTCTATGAGGATGAGATCAAACTATCTTCCAGGAACAATAGCAAAATGCCACTGTACAGAAAGGAATAAGGAGATAGACTTTAGTAGAGTACAACTTGAAAATAAGCCTTATGGTTTAGATGATGCGGAGAAGCTCTGAAATGGAGAGACCCTCATAAAGAGCTCCATGGGCTAGCAGTGTTTCTGATATCCAATATCTTGTTTAGATATCCAATAGTTCTGATATCCAAGGTGTTGTCTTACCTAGGTGGATGAGATATTGAGGGGCACATAAAATGTCTGAAAATATCATGCTCTATAAAAGCTTACACAGTTAAAGCAATTAGACGTGTGAGGATTTCAATTGAATACTGAAAGGATTGGACCAGTGGCCAGGAAAAGTTAAACCACAAGAGGGCAACTTTAGGTCACGTGATGCCACCTTTTACTCAGTACATAACACAATGTTTTGTCAAAGGCAAATGTTTGCTACAGGTTTATTTGAACTAAAGGTTAAAAAAAATTGTGTTTCACATATTTCTTGATCCAAAGGGGCTAACAAGTGACTTGAAAAATACAGATTCTGGGTTCTGTAATTTTTTTTGAAAATTTATTTGAAATTTGTGATTTTGTTTGTTAGTCCCTGAAGAATGCTGTCATTTCAGTGGGGATAAAGAAAAATATGGCACTTGCTGAGTTGTCCAGGTTAGCAGAGCAAGACCTTTGTACTGTACCTCCCAATGAGACATTGAGATTGAGATAGTGTTTGTACAGTATTACCTCACCTATCCATCTATTTCTTTTTCACTTTTATCAGTTTTGAGAAATTATGTTTACTATATTCATAAAGTGAAAATTGCATTATGGAGGAAAATCTCAGCCATATCTTTACCCATGACTCCCAAAATACCAAGAAGCCCACGTTCTACTCTTTCTAATGGGGAAGAGAACAGGGGAAGTCAGAGGAAGGGTAAGTGATCTCCAGGGCTTAAAGAGCATGAGACATGGAGAACATGCAAGGTTTATCATGGTCTGTTTGACCTGCTGAATACCCAGTGATTTGTAAATGATCCTCTTTGGGACCAAAATCAAGAATCCATGTATCTGCCTAGTGATGTTAGTGGACTTCATTTCTCTTCTTGTGTTAAGGTTTAAAGGGGAATCATGGAAGGAACAAAATTATTTTCTGCCTCAAAACAGAAAAAAAAAGAAAAGAAAAAGAGAGAAAACCTCTCCCAGCCTTTCCTCAAAAATTCCTTTAATTTCAAATAATCATCATACAAAGTGTCATATTAAGGTGCAACAGTCAGCAAACTCCTTCAGTGTATTAGAAATAAGTTCATGGTCTTAAAGGAAAGAGTCAACTATTCCAACTGAAGTGTCTGTACAAGGCAAAGTTTACTCTTGATAAGGAGGATGTGGTCATAAAAATGAACACAGAGAAACAGACTGTGCATTTGGAGTTTATTCCAACTTAGGATATAGCTTTGACTTTCCCCATTGGCTGGAGATCCTAACTCACAGTCCTTTATTTTAAGTTGAAAATAGAAAATAGATTATTTCCATATAATATACCATGACCACATGTTCCCCTCACTCTACTCCTCCCAGTTCCCTCATACCTCTCATCCCATTCAGATTTACTGCTTTCTGTCTCTCATTAGAAAACAATTAGATTTCTAAGGGATTATGCTAAAATAAAATGAGATAAAATGAAATAAGCACACAAGAGTAGGATAAAAACAAATAAACTGAAGAAAAAGAGCCCACCAAAAGGCACAAGAAACAAATATACAGACACAGAAGCCCACTTTTTCACACACTTAGGAATCCCATAAAACCATAAGCCATAATATGTACAAAAGACCCAGAAAGCAGAGAGAGAGAGAGAGAGAGAGAGAGAGAGAGAGAGAGAGAGAGAGAGAACAAAATAACCAACCAGCAAACAAAAGACTGACATGCCATTATGAAATAAGGAATCTCCAAAGATGCTACTGGGGATGTAGCTAATCCTTAAAAGTGGTCTGTTTGAACAGTGAGAATCCCTTAGAGAAAAGTAAACTTTCATTTGCAAGCAGTTACAATCTGGGGATAGTTTCAGGATTAGGGATGGGGCAGGCGCCCACTTTTCATTTCAGTTCTAGAACCCTATATGGTGCAGACTCTTGAAGGCCCTGTGCGTGCTGCCTCAGTTACTGTGGGATGGTCTGTATGTTAAATGTGATGCTCTGATTGGTTAATAAATAAAATACTGATTGGCCAGTAGCCAGGCAGAAAGTATAGGCGCGACAAGGAGAGATGAGAATTCTGGGAAGTGGAAGGCTGAGGCAGAGGGATGCTGCCAACTGCCGCCATGAGTACCAACATGTAAGATACTGGTAAGCCATGAGCCATGTGGCAAGGTATAGATTTATAGAAATGGGTTAATTTAAGATGTGAGAACTAGATAGCTAGAAGCCTGAGCCATTAGGCCAAACAGTTTAAATAATATAAGTGTCTGTGTGTTTATTTTATAAGTGGGCTGTGGGACTGCGGGAGGCTTGGTAGGACACGGAGGGAAGCTCTCCAGCTACACTCAGTCTCTTTGAATTCATATCTGTGCCAGTCATGTTGTGACTAGAAGGTCTTGTTTCTTTTTCATCCCTGATCCTATCTGGCTATTAAATTCTTTCTGACTTGGGTTCCTTAAGCCCCAAGATGAGGAATTTGATAGAGACATCCCTTTCTGGGATGAGTGTTCCAAGGTCTCTCACTCTCTGCATATTGTCTAACTGTGGCTCTCCGTAAGGGGAAGCTTGTTTGATGATGGCTGAGAAAGACACTGTTCTATAAGTATAGCAGAATGTCATTTGCTATGTAGAATAGTAGTATTTGGTCTTGCCTTAAGTCCCTGGAATATCTAGTTTAATGTCTTGGTTACCCAAGCAGCATCAAGTATGGGTTTCATCTTTTGGAGTAGGCCTTAAGTCAAATCATATATCCATTGATTACTCCCACAAGCTTTGTTCCACTGTCGCAATTGCCTATTTTGAAGCTAGAACCCGTTGTAAATCAAAGAGTTTGTGGTTGTGTTGGTGATTACATTTCTCCTTTGGTAGTATGTGCACTGGTAGGATTTGCTGAAGGAGGCAAAGACAGGAAGATCATGAGTTTTAGGTAAGCCTGGGATCCCCATCTTGTCTCTAACCCATGCCATCTGTTGTTCATTTTATGTCCTGGTAGCTCCTGACACATCTTTTGATCACCATTTGTCATAATAGTGTCAAATAAGAAGGACCAAATTCAGGAAATTTATACGAGAATACAGTATAACTATGTTGGTCCGATCTTGGCATGACAGAATACACATATTATTATTGATTACTCAAAAATTCAGATCCAGATTATTATGCAAATGGAAATCCTTCTGTACAGTGGGAAAGAGTATAGGTCCATGTATTTATTACTAGAGTATATAGAATACTACAGTCTGTAAGATGTTCTATTAGAAAATCCCATACTATTATTTTGAACAAGATTGTATGGACCCAACTATATAGACTTATAAATAATAGCTGTTCCCTAGAAGTAAACAGTTCACCAGGCTGTATGGCACATGTAGGAACACAGAAAATTTTCAATGCAACTTCTTGAAGCCTTGGTGTGAAACACTATTTTTGCTGAGTACTTATTTTTACTTCTGATATAGTAGATCAGTGTCAGTATTGGATCCTGAACTGAATTCTTAAGCAGGTAGTGTATTGACCCCAATGGTTAATGACTTTGAAAAAAAATATGGAAATGAATAAAGAAAGAAAATGTAAAGATTGGTGCTTAAGTTACAATACTCATCAAGAAATGGGTGTGTATATCTGTCACAATGGACACATGTATGACAATATCATGACATTATGAGAATCCTCCCTCCACATCATATTTGAATCACTTGTCAAGACGATCCATCTCTTTTCAGATACTCCAGCATTTGTTCAATAGGGATTGATATTTATACTCTAGCTATGCTAATAGTATATGCCACAAAGCACCAATTGTTAGATGACTATTTGGGCAGAAGTAAATTTAGCATCTCCTGAAAATGCGAGAGCACCACAGCCCAGACAATGACTCATTGAAATTCAGCTTGACAAGTGAAATGAACTTATCAGATGGCTATCAACAGTTGTGCTTTCCCTATAATCCCTACACCAAACCCAGCAAAATCTTGTTTTAGAGAACTATAATTCTACATAAGAATTGATAAAAACCTGAGTTCAGAGCACAACCTGCTGTTAAGACAGAGGATGAGCAGAGGATGAGCCAAAAACACAAAACAGACAATACCACTCTTGGAGGCAGTGGTGCGTGTTCTCTCCTTGCCCTTTCCAGAGATTCCGCTGGTTTCACACTGTCCCACCATGTGAGGAATTGTATCTAGAGTTTTCCTGCCTGGCCTACAGTCAGGACAAACTCTCTCACCTGCCAGTCCCACAGCCACTCAGACCCGACCAAGTAAACACAGAGACTTATATTGGTTACAAACTGTATGGCCGTGGCAGGCTTCTTGCTAACTGTTCTTACAGCTTAAATTAATCCATTTCTATTAATCTATACCTTGCCACGTGGCTTGTGGCTTACCAGTTTTTTACATCTTCCTTGTCCTGATGGCGGCTGGCAGTGTCTCCCTCACCCAGCTTCCTGTTCTCTCCATTCTCCTCTCTCTTAGTCCCGCCTATACTTCCTGCCTGGCCACTGACCAATCAGTGATTTATTTATTGACTAATCAGCAGCAACACATTTGCCATACAGAACATCCCACAGCAAGGGATGTCCTTCATTCCTTTGTTTCTTCATTCTATTATTTGTTAACTAATTTCTTTCTTCCTTCATTTCTTCTTTTATTGCATTCTTTCTCTGCTTTTAGTCTGACTTACATAAATGCTAAATGCAACTTGATTCAACATGAAGCTACTCAGGCTAATTAGTATCACTACATGGATAAACAAGAGGCAACGATGTTTCTATCTTCTTGATATGGCAAGAACTATAGTGTATATTTTCCCTGCCAGCAAATTAGTAATGGAGGACTTGCATCATAAAAATGATGATATACTTCAGATAATAGATATTGTTTTTATTCTTATAGCAAGGTATTTGATCTAATATGTTTGTTTTATCGCTAAAGGAAAAAAAAAAATCCATGGGCCAACATTTTTTATTCATTGACTATTGCTACATGGTACAACCTCAGAAGTAGCAGGCCTTAACATGATGAGATAAACTATTGTATTTTTTATATAATTTTAGAAATAATATCTTTTGTACATATTACCTATACCAAGTAATAAATACTTCAAATCATTTATCAATGACTAGTGTTTTTCTTCTATAGTCTGAGACTTGGGGGGAAATCTAAATGTTTTGTCTCATCCTATGACTACTTGATATACTGTTTAAGGTCTAGAAAAGAAATAGCTCCATTTATAATGAAAGCACAATCACAATTACATTGTTTTATAAAATGAAACTCACAAATGGCATTTTGGATGCCTCATCACACCAGATCAATAGAAGAGTAAGAGAGAAAGGAAGTTTAGTTGCATAGAAAGATAAGAATGATGCCCCCAAAAAGACACAAAGAAAAAGAAATGCTGAATATTCAATTTTTGTGCCATCTCCTACTAGTGGTATGGAGAGAGAAGGCACTGCAGTAATAATTACTCTCTGTAAAACTATCGGTGTATTTTAATAATAACAAGTCTATTTCTAAAGACAAAAAAATGTGTATTTACATAGCTTGAAAACATCTTTTCCTGAGAGTGGCTAATTACAAAGAGAAAATAAGTGCCATTACAGTGGAGAATCCTGACATGACACCTGCTGCAGGCCGCAGGAATATATCATAAATGCTCAGCTGGATATGGCAAAGTCACTACCTGGAGGGATCAGGGAATTCCTCCAGAGGAAGCCAAATTCCAAGGAGTTTTTGGTGTTACTTGGCTTGTTACATATCAGCTGTATTCTGTTATAAAAACCATGTGTGCCTTCATAGTTTTCCCAATTGACTTTTCCCTAAGAAGGGCTAGCAATGTGAACTGATGACTCTGTGGACATACACATTCCAGGTATTTGGAGAACAGCCTCAGGAAAAGGCTTCCTTTGGTATCAGATATCTCCCTTAGCTACTTTCAAGGACTACAGGAAACACCGCCCAGGTAGGTACCCAACTTCCGAGGATAACAGTGATAACAGCCACCTGAGAGTCTCCTGACTTAAGGTAAATTCCACAAGGAGACACCGCCCAGGTGGGCGCCCAACTTTCAAGGACTAACAGTGATAGCAGCCCACATACAAGTCTCCTGAGTTAAAGTAAATTCCACAAGGGGACACCGCCTAGGTCAGGTAGACATTAAGTAATAGCTTTATACAATTTAGCTCAGACCCTTCCTTCTTACAGCTTTACTAACTTTAGACCTCTAACTCCTTACCTAACCACTTCTAGGATTATTTAGATAACCTGTGTGCTAACAGCTATGCTCAGACAGAACTCCCAGTTCAAGCCTCCCTGTAATTATCATTATTGGCAGCATCCAGCCAGGTCCATCTCCAGTTAGAGGAAAGTACCTCATCAGAGATACCTTTGTTCTCTCTAAGAACAGACTTAAGTATCCAGACTACCTGTCTGAGAAGGCCTGGCAGATGTGCCATTTAAGCTTTACTTCCTCCTTTCCCAAACCTTACCTCTAGTTCCAGATCTCCCTTTACTACCACCAGATGCATCTCGCTGTACATTAATGACTGAGTACACTTTCCCCCACCTTGTAGAAAAACAGCAGATAGTTTAGAGCCACAGGAAAAAGGAAGGCAGTTTTATTTTCTCCCATTGACCTAGCAACTTACAGATTTTTAACACTTTTTACCAAACATATTTTAGATTATAGTTGTGCACATAAGATCCCTTTTCTTAGATATTACCCAAATTTAGCCTTTAGTTAATTCATTAGTCACTTCCCCTTTGGGTTGTAAATGATAATTAACAACTATTGCCCCTCTTTGTGATTCTTATCACCCCTCCATTTGATCCTGATAGTGGACTGCCTGAGGAAATTCAGGCTGGGTGTCCTGGGTGGAGGGGAGGATTGTGATTTTTTTGGGGATATATAACTGTAAAGCAAGAGACCAGGTGGAGAATTAAAGCAAATGGACCAAAGAGCTTTTGTGTGTAGATTGATTTGCCGACCTTGAGAATAGATTCTCAGCTAGTTGATAGATTCTTCCCCAGACCCTGGAAAAGAGACTATTAGGGGCTGAACCCCAATAGTCTCCGTTAAACACTCACCATCCTCATTCTCCAGTTAATGTCCTCTATAGTAAGATATATCAACAACACATGCCATTTATCCTGCCTGACACACTAAACAAACAAGCAAACAAAACACTTGGCCTCTGTGGTATTTGTATAAAAGTGCATAACTCATTATGATATGAGAAAATACTAAGGCAAGATAAGAAGACAGGAACTAGATCCCCGTAGGCAGTAAGGGCAAGGCCCATTGTGGACATGAGCTAGTCTCAAAACACATGCAACTCCTGAGGGTTATGTATGACATGTAGACTCTTTACTGACTCAGCCCTTAAAAATGAACAATCTCAATAAATATCACTTTAGTGTCCATGCAAATCCCATCACAAGAGCTATACAAAGCATCAATCGGGGACACTTGGTGTTAATTCCATCTTTAGACTTATCGTTAATTCCTTCTTGCTTTTCCTTAATAAGTGTACATTGACTCTGCTTACTCTTTGTCGATATTTCCTTATTCTTCTTGGATGTGAGACAATAAATTCACAAGCCGTTGTCTGTGTTGCTATAGTATGGTTGATTATCTAGGACAGTCTCTCTCAAAGAAATTACACCAGTAAAATTAAGGAACAATTTATAAATGATCATGAGTGTTTCATTGAGCCCTATGTTATTGTCATTATCACTTGTTAAATGCAAACATGAAAGGAATATGTGTTTTATTTGGTGAAATAAAGAAATGTACTCTGCTGCTCTATTAGAGGTCCATATTATACACTTCTGTTTTCTTTTTGTCCATGATAGAAGTTTGCAAAAGGCATCCAGTAGCAGAACAGATTGTCTAGATTGTCTTGAAGGTTGAATGCTTATGTGCTCTCCTTGGATTTGGACAGAGTGGGAGCAATATGAGACAGCAACTAGAAGATTGATACTTCTAAGTAGGATGACAGCTACATTTGTTTCCTGGAGATCTCTTATAAGCATCTGCTCTCTGTCACAGTAGCTACATAACAGTATGCTTTAGTGCACTGGTGAATTCTATTCAAATAGTTTTGTTGCATTGTAAGCTGTTCTCTGTCCCTGGCTGGGTTGCCCCAAGCTCCATAACTCCTTATTTTAGAGTTATTTGAACAATTAATATATCCAAAAAGAGCAACCCAAATCGCTGGATGAAGAAGTTTATATGCAGTATGTAGTGATGTTATAGTGGTGATGGTGATCTCACTAAATTAGTACACAAGATAAAAGCATATATATATATATATATATATAATATATATATATATATATATATATATATATATATATATATATATATTTACCCCTAGAAATAACATCAAGGACAAAACAAAGTTCAAACTGATTGGAGTTTTCCTAAACATTTCACTATGAAGGAATGTGTTCAAAGATAAAACATAACATATAATATAACTGGTGACATCTTTGTTATTGACTTATTAAAATAGGATACACTCATATAGCACAATAGTACTTTTCTAGGCTGGCAAGGTCTAGATCTTTGAGGGCAACCATTCAAACTGGAAACCTGGTGAGAGTTGAGTCCAATGAGTCCAATTCTTTTATAACCCACCAGGTGGCCTGGACATTGAGGAGGGTTTTTGTTTTTGTTTTTTCAGTTGTTACAGTCTTAACTCCAAACTCTTTACTCCTCAGGAAACTTAAATCATTCAAGGCTTTCAGATGATTAAAAAAAAGCCCACTCATACTGTGGAGAGTATTGGGTTTTACATGATTCTAAATAAAAAAAAAGCCACATTCTAAAAAAGAAAAAAACTTTCTTGACAACATTCAGGCTACTGTTTTAACAAATAACTAGATTAAATGGCATAGCTTATAAATTAAAAAGCATGCTCATGTCTGAGTGCCTAGTTCCATAATGATAGCTGTACCATGTGTCTCAGTTACTGTCCTATTGCCATGAAGAGATACCATGACCAAGGCAACTCTTATAAAAGAAAGCATTTATTTGGGAGCTTACTTAGAGTCTGAGAGAGTTAGTCCATGATCAACACAGTAGGAAGCATACAGACATGGTGTTGGAGCCGTAGTTGAGAACACTACATCCTGATCTGTAGCTGGCAGACAGAAAGAGACCAGACCCTGATGTGAGCTTTTGAATCCTCAAAGCATACCACCAGTAGTCCTGAAACAGGACCACACCTCCTAATCCTTCCTAAACTGTTCAACTAACTGGGTACCAGTCATTCAAGCATATGAGTCAATGAGGGCCATTCTCATTCAAACTACCACACTGTGTTACACTAAATTGCATGGATTTCTGGTTCAGTTTACTCCACTAGACAGGTGAAAAACTGTTTAAAACTAATACAGAGCTATACCTTCAGATGGAGTCAACACTATATACTTCGGCTTGGTTATACAAAGAAGAACCAGATTCCTGTATTTGATCCCCTGATTGAAAACAGTATATGAAACTTTTGTAGTAAAGTTATTAATAGCGTTAATTTTTGTCAAAATGAATAAGCAAGGTAACTTCCTGCTCAATTTCATGCTCTGCAGTTCTTAGATAACAACTTCTTGGTATGAAGTCATCAATCAATCACTTTACTGAACTTTATTTTCAAACTGTGAATTGCTTTTTTTTATTTTTTCATTACTAGAACATTTTCATTTCTTCTAGAATAGTCTTGTTCCCTCACTTCAAGAGTGAGTGGAAACTGACTCTTGATACTTAAGGAACAACATTATAAAACAGAAAGAATCAAAGTAGATAGAAATCAACCTGCTTATCGATATGTCTCATGAGCATGTTGATTTATCTGTATTTCTTAAGGACTCAGGTAATAATCATCCTGGGCCCAAGACTTTGAAAATATGAATATAATCCTAAGCCACTTTAATTTGACATGAGAAAAACTAGCAAAATATTGAAAAGAATCAATTGTCCAGTTATTGGTGTTGTGTTGTTGTTGTTGTTGTTGTGTGTGTGTGTGTGTCTGTGTATGTATGCAAGTATGCATATGGTGATATTAATGATACTTTATCAAATTAAACTAAAGCAGGTGACAGTCTCTGTTAGATTTTTGCACTTTCTATATTTTGTTTTTTGCAAAACAGAATCTCTTAAAATAAAGCTGAACACTTTATTATGTAGAATTTGAGGCACATGTATGTATGTCTAACATGTCTCTTTTTTTAAAAAAAAACATATAATGCTGATTAGTATCATTCTGGAAAACAACAGGGACATTTTAGTTGTAAAAAACATTCTGAGTTTTATTTTTCTAAACTTAAAAGTTTTGTGTATTGCTGGATGGTCTTTATGTATGCTGTAAATGTGTGTGGCTGTCATTGGTTAATAAAGAAGCTGCTATGGCCTATGGCAAGGCAGAATAGAAGCAGGCAGGGAATCCAAGCAGAGAGAGAAGGAGAAGAAGGTGGAGTCAGGGGATGCTGAGTGCTGCTGGGGGAGCAAGATGTAATGGGACACAGGTAATGCCACAAAGCCACGTGGCAAAACATACATGAATAGAAATGACTTGAATTAAGTTGTTAGCTAATTACAAGCCCGAGCCATAAGCCAAACAGTCTGTAATTAATATAAGCCTTTGTGTGTTTATTTGGGGCTGAACTGCTGCCAGGTAGGACAGAAACCTCCGCCAATAGTGTTTATATAATCAAAATAAATGTTAAGAAAGATAAGGTATGTCATTAAAACTCAGATATAAATGCATCAGCATAGGCGACGGCCTTATTTTCCATCTCCTTGTTTTATGTAGTGACAGTATAATATTTTAAAGCTCACATAACAGAAGGGGATATTGTCTTGTTCCCTGTAACATGGGAGCTAAAACTATACTAGAGCAAGATGTTTGATGCAGGGTGATACTGTCATTACTTAACTTGTACTACTCTTATGAACATAAAATCCATTTGCTAAACTATGTGTGTCATGTTACCCCAAGAGTAGTTGTATTGACTCCCTTGATTACACCGAGGCCACAATGGTTCAATGACTAACCCATACCATCACACTTCACTTTCCACAGTGAGACAATTTCTCTGGATGTATTCACATTTGCTAAGCAACAGAAGACTATATAACTATTAATAATAATTTGGAATGATTTGTATGTGGTAAGCCCTTTATTCCTAAAAACAAACAACACTTTTATTTACAGTGACACAAAAAAGAACCCCAAACTCCTGTGTGTGAATTAAAAAATACATGTTACTGTTGGGTATTTGAAAAGAGACTGAAAATCATATTCCATCAACTCACATTGGAGAATGGGTTCCATATCATTTCACTCTTGGTTATTGTTGAGACGGGCCTGTTCAGGAGTTGCTCAAAGCCAACTGTGCAGCAAACAACCCCAATCTTAGGTCAGCTATTGCAGGCCTCCCTCCCTCATCTTGAATCATACCTGTGTCTAAGAGAAGGTTGGGGCTCAGGTGCTAGTAGCTGATTTTGCCTGGTCAATTCTGCTTCAAATAACAGCTTTCCTACTCCTGGGTCTTCAGGGCTGTAAGATCCACCTAGCATGGTAAACTGAGTGTCTAGGATGAAGGAACTGCAGCCTTTCAGAGAAGTCTTCCACACACCAAGGGGAAAAGCATGGAGGAGCTAATCTAGTTACACACAAAGACTCTAATCCGGACACGTTTTGTGAGCTCAGCTGCTTAAAATGGAGGAAGTAAAATAGACTCAGCCCACCAGGGGATCTGAAGAGGGTGATGACTTTCTTCCCTTCCCTGCTCAGCTTCGTCTCCTTCTCTCCCCCTTGTGTCTCTGCTTTTCTTCACTTTCTTTTTCTCTTTCAAGGAAGCTTCACTATGATGTTTAGGATGACTTTGAAATCTTAGGCTCCAATGAGACTCAATCCTCCAGCCTCAGCCATATGCCAATCTAGGTCTAGCAAGTCAGATTAATATAAATTAGGGAAAAATTTTTCAAAACTCATCTGATTATACTCTTAAATTGTCCTCCTCATTATATGTATTCAATGCTCTCCCTTGTGTAAATTCCACACGCCATTCCACAGTGGTCAATGGTTTCAGTTATAGATGCAGACTAAAGTTCAGGATTAGCTGGGAATAAAAAGTGAATCTAGTTAGTAACATTAGGACTAAACCATCTTAATGTTGCATGATTTCATGTCCTGCTTAAGGGTTTTAATGTCCATGACCCATGGAAAAGAATGATTTCACTGAAGGTAGTAGGGAGGAAAAATAAATACATATTTAAAGTGTTTTATAAGTGGTTCTGATATTCGCCCCTGCCCTCCCCTCTCCTCTCTCTGTTTCTCCGTGTCACTATGCCTCTCTCTATGTCCTTCTATCTCTGTCTCTCTCCCTTCCTCCCTCTCATTCTCTTTCTCCCCGACCCGTGTGTGTATGTGTGTGTGTGTGTGTGTGTGTGTGTGTCCCTGTCCCTGAATCAGTTCTTCCTTGACTTTGCTCATGTCTCCCTATAAATATCCTCCTAGTAACACTCACATCACTATGCCCACTAGGAGATCAAAGAAGAAGAAATTGCTATCAGAGTATTATCAGGTTCATCATATTGGAAGACCAGAATCACTGCTCCATTACATTTCATTCTGATACCTCTGGTCTCAAGAGTATTTGTAATTACTTTGAAGGAAAGAGTAGTAATGACAGAACACTGTTTTAATAATTAATTCCCCAGGAAGCTTTACAAGCAAATCATGTAAATTGCTTATGACATTTTCTCTAGCTGTGTCATAAAGGCAAATTGACAGAATGTGGAAAAGTTGAGAATGATAACTGAAGAGGTGAAATTCTTTAACAAATATTTTAAATGTAATTTGAATGTGTTTCCAAGGGCAAGAGTGTATACATAAAAATTATACAATATATAATATGTAATATATGAACTACATAATTATATATGTTCTTTATACAGTGTAATACTATGCTAGTAATATATAGGACTTTATTTGTATGAATATTTTTATTTTACACACATATATATATATCAGATATATTTATATATAAGTGCCTTTTTAACTTAGAGGGAGAGGAAACTTGTTACACATAGATACTACAACCAGTAAGTTGTAATTTAATAAGTACTGCATTATATCGCAGATAATATTTTTCTATAGTTGAGGTGGTATTGTGTTCCCTGAAATATTGTGCACCCTAATAAGCTTATCTGGGGTCAGAGACAGAACAGTCACAATATTAAACATAGAGGATAGGCAGTGGTAGCACATGCCTTTAATCCTAGCATTCTAAAAGCAGAAATCCATATGTTCAAGCATACAGCCAAGCATGGTGACTCATGCCTTTAATCCCAGAAAGTGAGCCTTTAATCCCAGGGAGGGAGGCAGAAGGCAGAAAGATATATAAGGCATGAGGACGAAAAACTAGAAGTATTTGGCTGGTTAAGCATTCAGGCTTTCGAGCAGCACAGTTCAGCTGAGAGCCATTCAGATATGAGGACACAGAGGCTTCCAGTCTGAGGAAACAAGATCAGCTGAGAAGTTGGCCAGGTGAGGTTAGCTGTGGCTTGTTCTGTCTCTCTGATCTTCCAGTGTTCACCACAATACTTGACTCCGGGTTTGATTTTATTAATAAGAGCTTTTAAGATTCCTGCTACATATAGTTTTTAATTTTAAAACATTATTAAATATTGAATAAAATATTACTTTACTTACTAATTCATTATCATTTCATGTCTCCTGTATTATGTGATTTGAATTCCCTATATCTAAAATGAACACACACACACACAAACACACACAAACATCCATTTTATTGTTATATTATTTACATTTTAATAAGTGTACCAAAAGAGGAGAAACTACTTCAACACAGTCAAATACCATTTGTCATGCATGTTTCAAGTATAATTTTTCTTAAATGTTATTATTTGCTTTAATGTAAGTTTTATGAGTAAATGTGGAAATGGTTGCCTACTAAACACAGAAGTAGATAATGAAAACTCATTATAACCAGAGTTAAGTGAAAGTCTTTATAAAGTTTACAATATATAAGGTATTCATAGAACCACATTCTTGAAAACTTAAACAGTATGTCAAAATATCTTTAGTAAAAGCATCTGATTTTGCTGGGCAGTGGTGGTGCATGCTTATAATCTCAGTACTATGGAGGCAGAGCCAGGTGGATCTCTGTGAGTTCAAGGGCAGCTTGATCTACAGAGTGAGATTGAGGATAGGCACCAAAACTACACAGAGAAACCCTTCCTCAAAAATCCAAAAGAAAAAAGCATCTTATTTATGGCAGAGACTATGTAATATTTAACACATTAGATATTCTTTACATCTTTGTTGTCCCAGATTTTTATATTATATGGTGTATTCAAGAAAAAGAGATGACCCAACAAAGAGGAAGGACATTAAGTGCATGTTGCTAAATGAACCAAGCCAGTGTGTTTTTTGTAAGTTGTATGACCCCAAACCTTTTAATTCCTAGAAAATACAAGATTAGAGATACCCACAGGGTTTTCTGTCCTAAACAGAACATTTGTGTTATTGATACCCAGTCACATGGAACACCACTGAAAGAGGGATAGGAAGGACTTTGGGAGCTGGAATATGGGGAGGAGTACTGTGAAGCAGTGTTCTGTATGTTATATAAGACTTATGAAATTATGGATATGCAAGAGTTTTGACCACCTACTCCCCAAAGTAAAAGAAAAGAAATAAAAAAATGGAAAAACGTGTATGTGTGTGTGTGTGTGTGTGTGTGTGTGTGTGTGTCTGGTTGGAAAGAAGGAAGTCTGTTGAAGCAGAATGGAATAAAACCAGAGTGAAGGCATTATTATGATAACAGTCATTGTACACAAGTATGAATAAAGAAAATGCTAATAGAAAACAATGAATCCATTTTAACAGAGAATCATCGTTAAGGACCTGTGATATTTATGGCTATAGCTTAGGGAAAATATAACCACGTAAGATAAATGTCTAGAACTAAAGTGACTCTGGCAAGAATTTTTGTAGATGTCACTTGACAACCAAGGAAATGCTTCCTACTATAATCATCTAATGTGGCATGTCATCTGTAATAAGGAATATATTCCTGTTCCATGTATTTCTTTAATTAGTGAGAGAGGCTAAGTACTTTTCAAACTTTTCATCATAAATTAAATTGATGTTTCTTTTCTTATTCAAAACTTGTGACACATGAATATAAAATAAGAGTCCTTTATATTAAAACCTGGTGATGATTTCTTATAGGTTATTATAGAATCTTTTCAAATCTTGTACTTAGAAGCACGTACCCTCTTAAAATTTTTTTCAGAATTTCTTATTTTCTGTAGGAAGGCTTATAAAGAGAAATGGATGACACAGGTGAAAGATCATTACCTATAAGTATTCTAATATGTATCATTGTCAAAATAATGCCGAGAGAAAGATGAAAGACATTCACAATGTCATCAGCTATGTTCATATCAGCATTGTTTGTAATAGCCAGAACCTGGAAACAACCTAGATGCCCTTCAACTGAAGAATGGATAAACAAAATGTGGTACATATACACAATGGAATACTACTCAGCAGAGAAAAACAATGACATCATGAGGTTTGCAGGCAAATGGATGGATCTAGAAAAAAATCATCCTGAGTGAGGTAACCCAGACTCAGAAAGACAAACATGGTATGTACTCACTCATAGGAGGATACTAGATGTGGAACAAGGATGACTGGACTGCTACTCACATCACCAGGGAGGCTACCTGGAAAACAGGACCCCAAGAAAGACACAGGGATTGCCCAGTGATGGAGAAATGGATGAGATCTACATGAACAGCCTGGACATGAGTGGGGGTAATGAAGGGCGAGGGTCGAGGGAAACAGAGCTTGGGGGAGCGGGAGATCCCAGCTGGATCAACAACAGAGAGGGAGAACAAGGAATAGGAGACCATGGTAAATGAAGACCACATGAGAATAGGAAGAAGCAAAGTGCTAGAGAGGCCCACAGAAATGCACAAAGATACCCCTACAACAGACAGCTGGAAATGGTCGAGAGACAGCCCGAACTGACCTACTCTGGTGATAGGATGGCCAAACACCCTAATTGTCGTGCTAGAAACCCCATCCAATGACTGAGGGATCTGGATGCAGAGATCCAAGGGCTAGGCCCTGGGTGGAGCTCCGGGAGTCCAATTAGCGAGAAAGAGGAGGGTTTATATGAGCGAGAATTGTTGAGACCAAGGTTGGATAAAGCACAGGGACAAATAGCCAAAGGAATGGGAATACATGAACTATGAACCAATGGCTGAGGGGCCCCCAACTGGATCAGGCCCTCCAAATGGGTGAGACAGTTGATTGGCTTGATCTGTTTGGGAGGCATCCAGACAGTGGGACTGGGTCCTGTGCTCATTGCATGAGTTGGCTGTTTGAAACCTGGGGCTTATGCAGGGTCACTTGGTTCGGCCTGGGAGGAGGGGACTGGACCTGCCTGGACTGAGTCTACCAGGTTGATCTCAGTCCGTGGGGGAGGCTTTGCCCTGGAGGAGGTGGTAATGGGGGGTGGACTGGGAGGATGAGGAGGGGGACGGGACGGGGAAGAACAAGGGAATCCATGGCTGATATGTAGAACTGAATTGTATTGTAAAATAAAATAAAATAAAAAAAATGTCATCAAACACCATAAGCATAAGTTTCTGTCCATTAAGACCTGAAGTAATTCCTGTGGATGCCTGAGTGTCCCTGCTTCATAATGCAGTGTGAACAATGACTGGGGAGATGAGAAGAGTTCATGCCAATTCGGTCTTTACCAAAGCCATGGTAATCTCAGAAATATTTATTTTCTTGGTCTTTAGAGCTACTGCTTTACCTCTGTGAGTAGTAGTTTCTTCCATCTACTGACCTGCAGTCAATGTTTTCCTGTGTCCTGCCCAATCCTGCAGCCACTCAGACCCAAGTAAACACACAGAGGCTTATATTACTTACAAACAATATGGGCTAATGGCTCAGGCTTCTCACTAGTTAGCTCTTATAACTTAAATTAACCCATTTCTATTAATCTATGTTTTGTCATGTGTTCTATGGCTTACCGGTCTGCTGGCATGTTGTTCCTTGGGCCGCAGGCTGGAGTCTCTCCCTTCTCCTTTCTCTTCCTGTCAATCTGCTTGGATTTCTGCCTGCCTAGATCTAAGCTGCCTTGCCATAGGACAATGCAGACTTATTTATCAACCAATCCGAGCAACACGTATTCACAGCATATGGAAAGACATCCCACAGCACTGACCCAACTTCATATTTACTTTTATTGTTCTGTGATCATACAGTTTTACTTTGTAGTGAGGAGTTTATGGTTTTATGTGCCAGAAAGTGCATGCAAGTAAATTATTAACGATCACATATTCTATGTAAATAAGCCAAGTAAAAGAGTAAACAAAGTAAAGAAATAACAGAAGTTATGGACAATATTAATTTGCCATCAGTGCAGTTCATCCCCTGAATAATTAAGTCTTTCTTCAGATATGAAAATACAATTAAAGGAATAGGCAAACTGATAGTCTTCAGCCTGAGGATTTGCTTGCATTACCTGAATATGAATTTCAGAACTTATGGTGATTATATTTGTAAGGAGCAACATAACTGAGATAAGTGAAAAACTTGACCTTATCAAACATTTGTTACAGAAAACTTTATAATATTTAAGTTAGATAATAGGTATTTTGAAGCTTAACCATAAATAACAGTTCAGTTCATTCCTAGTTTAGGTCAGTGCAGTATAAAAATGCTGAGGCTATTCAAACTTTTAATTTATAGAATCATTTTTATCAATTACAATCAGTTAATTTTATAGACAAAATTCTATTTTTTAAAAGTTCTATTTTATCTGAAACTCAATTTAAATTTACCAATGATATATACATATATAGTATGATATATATGTATATATATAATCAAGGAACTGATTATAAATCAAAGTATGACATTACTTCAATTAATAACAGTGATATAAAAACTGATAAAATACCTAAAATTTTTGCCATCTTGGACATTATTTCTCTTTCTGACCTCAATTAAGAAAAATATAGTACTAAAATAATTTATAATTTTAACTTTAGTATAATATTAACTCTCACTAATTTTTAATGACGATGTATTTGTTAGATTACTAACCTTAAATGAATTTTAGAATAAATTTTAGCAGTGAATTTTAGAATAACACTGTTGCGGTTAATTTATATTTCAGAACCCAGAGAGGGTATAGTTATTTTAGGCAGGTCATGTTAATATTTTTGGTTTATTAACTTACTTCAAGGTATTGTCGAAAGGAGTTAACAACCAAGTGAACCAATCCGCAGGGTTCTGATTAATGAAACAGGAAGCAGGGTTATTAATCTTAAACTGGTAATATTACCCCATTAACTGAAGTGGCTCATAAGGAACTGTCCTGGCAGGGTTGATGATTTCTTTGCAAGGAAACAAATGGTAGATCATATCATTACCTGGAGAGCACTGAATCGGAGCACAGGGATTGTGATGTTCCTTAAGAAATATTTCCATCATGCTGTAGTACAGAGATGAATCACCTGTCTCTGCCCTCGAGAATTTTCTGTCTGAGTACCTAGGACAAATCATGCAGAATGGGATTATTTCTCTTTTGAATGATGGCAGGAAAACCTAGAAACACCACACCACAAAGTTCTATTTGCAGTGTTCGTCAGTGCAATACAAACTCTCATTGCAAAGAAACAAAAGTCTCTTGTTGAAATTTAAAATGGTTTAGATTGCATTCACTTTTACTTGGTTCATGAAATGATGTGATTTGGGGATAGGCTGTAGGAAATCGGTTTTTTTCTAAAAACATTTTAGTTTCATGAGCTTTATTTAATATACTGTACCCTCATGTATATTTTGAAAAATTCTGTGAACATGATACATGTTTCCATCACATTTATATCCATTTAAAAACTTATTATTTCCTTACCTTGTCTCTAAAGTCTGCTACTTTCTTGGTCACCTTTTACCTTTTCCCCCCCTTTTTTATGAGCCTGGGTCTTACCTGTTCCTTGTGATTCTCTGGCCTCAGACAGACACTTACAGTTTCTGGGACTCCTTTGGGCCTGGCTAGTGTCATTTATTATTTTTGAAGTTTGCTTTCTTTGAATCATCAGGAGATTTTTGGTCTTATTTTATGGCAGGGTTCATGCTGAAAATGAATTTAGAAGAGGAGGAATGTCATGGGTGCAGATAATAAAGAAAGATTTCACACTCAAGTCTGCACCTCAGCTGGATCTTGGGAGACTCAGATGGGCAAAAGAAGAAGGAAGTTAACCTGAGTACTGAAATTAATGCAACCAAAGCTCAGGAGTAGTGCTAAAAGACACTGATACTGCTCTTTAAACACTTTAAACACATTGTGACCAAGTGCAGGTTAAAAAAAAAATGCTGCTTGCAATGAAAAGAAAGCCAGACTATGTCAAGAAATTCATGTATTTAGAGGTTTCTGAATTGTTCAACAGTTACTTTACAGCCCAACTCTGAATTTTATATTGCATTGTTTGTGTTCTCTATTAGGATTTTATCAAAATGATGTACAAAGTTACAAAGTGATTTTCATTCAAAGGAAATTCAATAATGGAAAAATACCCTGATCTTTAATATAATGAATGATTTTGACAACTAAGTAGTCTTGTCTTAGTGCTGAGAATGTGTTGGAAGAGACTTTGTCCTGTTGAGTTTGAATATGTCTACACAGAGAAAGTAGGTGATTGTTTCATATTAACTTTAATAATTTAACTTTTAACAAATTTTCCCTGGTTTAAAATAGAATGTAACAGCTTTTTGAGTGATTAATGTACCAAGTAAACACATCTTTAGATATTTATATCTATGAAAAGTTTCCTATTTCTGAGAGATTAGGTATAATGAACAGAAAGGTACAATGATAGGTTTTTATCAAGTTTCTGTCATAAAACAATCATTTTAATCCCTCTTTAATTTTTACTTGTCTTTTTTAACTTTTAAGTTGTAACATTTTAAAATTTATGATTAATAGTTTTGAACTGAAACCCCATACTATTAAATAGATCTTAAATAAGGAATTACTGGTAGTCGTTTAATTTATACTTAATTATAACACACATAGTATTGAAGTTATCCTGTTCAGTTTAGAAGCTGAAAATGTATAAATACAATGCTGAAGATTTTACTATTTAAAAATGGACTTGGGTATCATGTACTTAAAAATGTAATAATTTTAATTTATATGTAAATTTTTAATTTTAATGTATAGTTTTAATTTATTTTTTCCATCAAAACACTAGATTTTTTATATCTACTGGATTAGCAAATTATTTTATAAGTTAGAACACATGAAGGCTTACCTGTGCATAAACTTTTTGACTGCATCCCCTTTAATATGTGATGGAACTCAGTGTGTGCATGTGTTTGTGTAGTTTTGAGCATCCTTAAGGATGATGCTGGTCATTATTATCTATATTTTAGACTATTAAAACAAATCATTTTAGTCATACAGGGTAAGCTCTACATTAATTATTATGATATAAAATTGAACAGAATCTTCAGCTAATAGAAGACTAGTGTTTGATACTAGTCATGACAGAACATCTGCTCTAATTGGAAGTTTTATAAGTATGAAATTAGAAAAATATTTAGGCTACAAGATATAGAGAAATTACACTTGTATGAATTAGGAAATTCCTCTTTACTGACCTGGTTTCACAGTGCTGGAAAGTGTTATCTACAATACTGAAGGAGAAAAGTTATCAACACTACTACCCAGTTGTAATCACTACAGCCTGCCATAACTATCCACCTCACAAGAAGTGCCCACTGGTACAACAGTGCCATTAGTACTCTGGGGGTAACTACTTCCTGGTTAGATTTAAGACCACTCTACATGACAGAGCTCAGACTTCCTACTTTTAATCTGGCCAATATCCGAGAGCAGGGGAGGTCATAGACCTTAGAAGAGGCACTATTATGATGGTAGTTCCTATAATGTACATAAGCTATCTTCTAATTACTTCTGTTTTTTTTTTTTCTTAAATAATTTTTATGTGTATGGGTGGTTTGCCGGCATGTATTTCAATGTACTATGAGAGTGCCTAGTGCCTTCAGTGGCAAGAAGATGGGCAAGATGATGGTGTCAGATCCCCTGGAACTGAAGTGACAGTTGTGAGCCATTATGTGGGCATTGTGAATAAAACCCAGGTCTTTTTAACTCCTGAGTCATCTCTTGAACCCTAAATATTGTATCATAGATTGGTGCGGTTGTCCACCCTCATCAGAGAAATGCTCTTTACAGTATATTTCAAGCAAGAGACCCGTACCTGTTCAGAATGCAGAGGATGTATAACTGTAGGCTGCTCAGTACTACAGAAAAAATCTAGATCATTTTCCCAATGAAGACTGTGTGCATACATTTTAAGAACCAGAAGTTATGAATTCTGTGCAGCATTGCTGTCTGGACACATTAGGGCCACTGTCATCATAATTTCCCTGATTGCCTGCTTAAGATTAACACAAGAAAAAGCCTGTTTAAATTCCAGTGTAGATTGGGGAATGGCTCAGACAGAAATCCATGTCTATGAGGAGCTTCTGAAGCTGATGTTTTCATGGGTAGAGTATATATATGATGTGGCCCCTGGTGGGATTTCTGTAATCTAGTGGATGGCCTTGTACACGTGAACCTAAGAGTATCACTGTTTGGACACCGTGGGCTCTGAAAAGAGAATATGAAGTTCAGAGGTAGATGCGGAAAGGAAAAGTTTGAGAGGAGTTGATGGGAGGGTAGGAAATCAAAGTGATCCAAAATCATTGTGTACAGGTATAAATTCTCCAAGTCTGAATTATCAAAAAGGAGTAACCGCCCACCTTTTCCCATCTCATTTCCTCAATCAGATCACTTTTACCATGAAAGCGTACCCTATTTTATTCCTATCTTCTCCCAGCAGTGAGGGGAAAGGGAGATAAAAACAGGAGAGAGGGGAAAACAAAACAGTAAGAATCTCTAAAAAATTATAAGGAATCATACTACTATTTTAAAAATTCTACAATCCATGTAAGTCTATGTATAAACACACACACACACACACACACACACACACACACACACACACACACACACACACACTTTGAAAATTTCTCATGTGAATGGACAGTGCTCCCTCCAACAGCCAAAGACCATCTAATAAAACACCCAACACCTGGATGTGAAACCCTCTTTTGAGCTATTGGTCAGGACTATTATTTTTTTGAGATTCCCCAAACATGACAAGCTATTGCTATGCCCCTACATTTTCCTCCAGATTTGGAAGGTAAGTCACTATGGCTGAAGTAACCATGCATGTCAAATACAGGGCACAGAGGGCCCCGGGCTAGAAATAACCTGAAACACTCCTCTCAAAGGGCTGGATTTCATGGTACCAGAAAGAACCCTGCCCTCTTCACAAGGAAGGAAGGAAACCACAGTTATACATAGCTGCAATATCTATGAACCACAAAGATGACCAGCATGGCATGATAACCCTTAGGGTCAGGTAGTAGCATGGATACCTTGACAATAACCAACAGCTCTCCAGCTGGATTTAATACCACTCTACAGGAAGGAAATCATACCTTGGAATGGAAACCTAGCCAACTACTCCTAGATAATGAACTCATGGATCTTGGAGGAGAAACTACATATGGAGTACTTACTCAGTTCATGTAGTAAAGCAAAATGATACACCTCCTTTCAAAACAAAGATTTTTTTAAAAAAAATTTCCTAAGTATTAGCTAGTTCTAGATCTCAGATATATCCACAGACAATGCTATTCTCCACACACAGTCTATTGCCTAGTTGTACTGCATTGCCATCTTTCATAACTGCCTTGAGTGTCGACTTAGGTTTATGTGTAGGTGATGGGTTTGAGCACATATTGGTGGAAATAGTTTTATTAAGATAGAACTCTGGTTACTGAATCTCTTGCCTCCTCAGACTCAGAGCTAACACTGATATTGTACTTTTACAGACTTTTTAAAATAAACATTATGCAAAGAAGACAAAACCAAAATCTCTGAAAATGTGTTTTTTTGCTGAGCACAACATCCTTGAACATGAAGAGGTTGAGCTGGTGCCTGCATGGAGCTTTTACCTCTATGTTCTAGTTTCTTTGGTGCAGGAAGGTACAGGCTATGTTAAAAAAAACACAACAACAACAACAAAAACATGGACAGGAATCCAGCCACAAACCTTTGACCAACAATCTGTGCACCCTACAAGATGTTCTGGGGCAATGGTGGCACAGAACTTTTGGGAGTGACCAACCAATGCCTGATTTAACGTGAGGCCTATGCCATGAGAAGGAGCCCATGTTCTACACTGCTTGGATGGCCAGGAACTGCAGACTAGATAGCCCAGAGACCTAAGATAGAACCAAACATGACTGGTCTAAAAACAAACAACAACGATAACAACAAAACCAATAAAATTATTCCTAATTATGTTCTGCTATACTCATAGATCAGTGCCTTCTCCAGTTCTCATCAGAGAGGCTTCTTCTGGCAGAAGGTGGGAGCAGATGTAGAGACCCACAGCCAGACATTGTACAGAGACAGAGAGTCTAAATTGGTGGTCTCCAAAAGGGGATGAGGAAAGACTGTAAGAGTCAGAGGAGATGTATTATACCAGGACAACATACCCACTGAATCAACTAAGCAGGGCTCACATGGGCTCACAGAAACCGAAATGGTAAGCAGGAGGCATGGATGGGTCTGTACAAGGTCCTCTGTGTATATGTTGTGGTTTTTAGCTTGGTGTGTTCTGGGACTCTTAACTAGGGAGCAGGTGTGTCTCTGACTCTTTCGATGCTCTTGATACTCTTCCTACTATTAAGTTGCTTTGTCTAGCTTCAGTGAGGGCTGTTGGCTTGCCCTCACTTGTATTTTGTTTTGCTGTGTTTGATTGTTGTCTATTGGAAGCCTGCTCTTTTCTGAAGGGAGACAAAGGGGTCATGGATCTGGGGAACAGGGGAAGGGAGAGGAGTGGGAGGAATAGATGGAGGGAAATTGTAGATATGTGAGAGATGAATCTATTTTCAATTAAAAGCTGCTAATAAAACTCAACAACAAAAAAAGAGACTTTCTAAAAAAAGTAAAATGTGTTTTAAATCAATGATGTTGCAAGAAAAACATCTGGAATCTAAGTTGAAAAAGGAGTATCCTGTAACACATGAAGTTCTGGTACCACCATATATGTTAGGATGGGAACTGTGACTCCACCAGAGGCCTGTAAGGGGGCTCTCCTCTGAAAAAGCCAATTTAAGTTGGACCATCAATAGAAATGGAAAATTTAGAGTCTTCAGGAAGAAGTTAGCTTTATAAATGTCCCTGGGATTCACAGCCCAGTACAGGGTTTTAGAGATTTTAAAGATGGTGAAAGAAGGAAAGTTTCCAGTGACCTAAAGATTAGACTGTGGAGGGGGACAAATTCCTTCCCAGGTGTCCTGGATGTTTTTGTGTGCCAACTTGATACAAGCTAGACTCATCAGAGAGGAAGGAGCCCCCGTGGAGGAAATGCCTCCATAAGATCCAGCTGTAAGGTATTTTCTCATTTAATGATGAATAGGGTAGGGCCCAGCCCATTGTGGGTGGTGCCACCCTTAAGCTAGTGGTCCTGGGTTATATAAAAAAGCAGGCTGAGCAATCCAAAGATTAAGGATTTAAGATTTTACTTTCATGACTACATGAAAATAAATATTTCTACAGTTATATCAGCTGCTATGAGAAGATCTCATATGCAAGAGAAAATTTTCTAACCAACATCTTGAATTTTGCTTTGTGAAATTTTAAAGAGAGAACACATAGACGTCATGTCATTTCTACTTAATTTTGAGATGTTTTTAGTGTTGTTTAAATTGACCAGTTTTCAATAATTTGTTAAATGAAAGTAAAACTGATAATACCTCTTTTAAAAACTCGATCAAATATGTGATGTAACTTGAAGGGAAAACTTTCCATTCAATCACTCTATATTTAAAGAACTGGTATTTGTGATTTTTTTTTAAAAAAAAGAGCCAATGATTTGGAGTTCATGATGCCTGTAATATCAATTAACACCATTTTCATAGACCTCGACTATTATCTTCAAGATTTGTCATTCAAAATGACAGTCTTCATAAGTCATAGAGCTCTTATGAATCATGCCAAAGGAAAGTGGAATAGTGGGTAAAGGAAGATGTTTGGCTTAAAAGATGATAGGTTAAAGCATAGTTCATAGCTCAATGACTACATTTTAGTAATTTTACAGATATTTATTGAGCATTAGACAAATACCAGTATGTATAATGTTAAAGGAATAGTAGATATGGTAGGCAATGTCTTAATTCTCATAGTATTTAGCACAGGGAATGCAAGTAAATAAGGAAAAAAAAATGAACAATAACTTCAGGAAGTGTCAAGTTCCATAATGATGATAGGCAGAGTAACCTTACTGATAAATGTGGCCATTAGTCTGAGTGCTCAGAGAAGGCATTTCTAAGGAGGAAATGTAATAGGAAATCTGAGGAGATACAAATATAAGTCACTCAGAAACTCAGAGAATGTGTTTTTTCCCCCCAGAAAATATCATGAGTAAGAATCCGTCCTGAGGCAGGAATAAACTTGATAAGCTCTAAAAAATAAAACAGACCATTTATGCGTAGGAAAGAACATGAAGAAGTTGAGTGCTGAGATCAGAAGGGATGGAATTCAGATCAAATGAAGCCTTGCAACTTAAAATAAAGGACTAGAGCTTAATTTGATGTGAAATGGGAAGAAATGCAAAGCCTTAGGCAAGTTACCGACTCAAAATTACATGGTTTAGAAAGATTATTAATCAGATTATTTATAAATTATGACTGTAGAATTTCAATATGTTGATTTGAGTTTACTGAATATTTTTATGAATATATGTGTTTTATTGAAAATAGATTTTTTCAAACAATATATTCTGATTGCTGCTTCCCCTTCCTCAATTGCTTCTAGATCTTCCCCACTTTCCTACACACCCAAATCCACACCCTTTCTTTCTGCCTCTCATTAGAATACAAGGAAGAATTTATATAATAATAATAATAATAATAATAATAATAATAATAATAATAATCACTGCATAATTAAAAGAGGTTTTCCATTTCTTTAGATTTTTCCTTAGTTAATACATTTTTTAATTTCCTGTTATTCATGTTTTGACTTCAATTAGTTAATACATTTTTTTAATTTCCTGTTATTCATGTTTTGTCTTCAATATGTCTGAGGTCTCTAAAAAATGAGAAATCAAAAACTTCTTTTTTGAGAACTAAATAGTTCTCAAAAGAAGAAACACAAATGGCTATTACATATTTTTAGAATGTTCTCTATCATTAGCCATCAAGAAAATCCAAACTTAAACTGTTTTGAGATCCCATCTCACCCCAGTCTGAATGACCATCATCAGAAAGCAGAGGGAGGTCGGGCGGTGGTGGCCCATGCCTTTAACCCCAGCACTCGGGAGGCAGAGACAGGCGGATCTCTGTGAGTTTGAGGCCAGCCTGGGCTACCAAGTGAGTTCCAGGAAAGGCACAAAGCTACACAGAGAAACCCTGTCTCGAAAAACCAAAAAAAAAAAAAAAAAAGAAAGCAGAGGGAGGAAGCAGGGACAAATAACTCCCAAGAATGTTTGATAAAACCTTAAGGAAATATGTTTTCTTTCCTGAAATTATCTATAGCATATATTGTATAAAATTATATACAACACACACCACACAACACACACATATATATTTTTCAATTAAATGACTATGACACTTGGGCTGAGAATGCCCCCCAAGACCATTTGACTATCTAAAAATATAACAACAACAGCAATAGTATCAAGCATGAGAAACCTCTCTTTGAGAAGTTGGTTGGGGGTAGTCCCTGTGACTCTCAAAACAATATAAATTATTGATACAGTTATTGGCTGTCACTCAGTGGTTAAAAACAAGCCCATTTTGCAGAAGACACCATGAATTTCAAACACAGGACTCAGAAGATTAGGGCTGGATATACCTTGAGAGCCTTCTTCCTGCAGTATGACTTTCGTAGTGCCAGAAAAAAACTATACAAGATGCTAAAGGAGAGAAGCAATCAACAGTTCCCCCCAGCTATGACACCTATGAACCACAACAATAACCAGCATGAGAAGTTAGCCCTAAAGGTGCAAAAATGGCACTCAGACATTGGCGGTAAACAACAACTGTCTATGTGGACTTTAGGCATACTCAATAGGAGGGAAATCATGCCTGGCACTAGAAACAGGTAAATATCCAGGGCTAGAGATATCATGTGTCTTCAAAGGGAATGTATTACAGCAACTTTACTAGACCAGCACAATTCCTAACTGCATTCTCAAACTTATGTTTATATTTAACTGTATTTCTACCCCTTGCAAAGAATCTTCTCTTTACAGCAAATGAAAATGACTATTGAAAACTAGTGGTCAGGATGCAGAGATTAACATATTGTGGGGAACCCAGGCCCAACAGACACATCTGCAACACATAGCTGTAATTCAATTTCAGGAAACAGCACAGAAGTGGGCAGGAAAGACTGTAAGAGCCAGAGGATCAGGGAGACCACTGTGAAATTGCATCCCCTGGAAATGACACAGATGCTACAAACTCATGAAACCTCAATGTATGATTGCTAAACAAGACCCAAACAAGACAACAATGTCAATAGATGTAATGTAAATGTAAACTCAGAAGGGAAAACTCACAGGATCCTATTTCTAGACAAAAAAACTACAAGAAAATAATAACTGCTGAGAAAGGGAAGTCTTCTTCCAGGAATGAACCCCTAAATTATTATGTAATACAAAGTGGTCAGCCCTGCAATTCATACAAACAGCAATAATAAAGGGATTCAGCAAGCAGTATGTATGTATTTTTGCATATATACATATCACAAGATAAGGAGGTCATCATTCTGAGAGGAAGTGAAGGGGCCTTGGGCAGGTTGGAGGGAGGAAAGGGAAGGGAAGGGGAAAAGTGATATAATTATATTTTTATTAATTTTTTAAGAAAGAAAAATGGCTATGGATATTGGCAAGTGTGTGGGGAAAGCAGAAACTATTATTCATTTTTGGTTGTTGTGTAAGTTAGTATAATCATAGTGAAAATCGCCATGGATGCTTCTCAAAACCTAAAAATAAGACTACCATGTAAAACAGTATTAATACTCCTTAGTATATACTTAAAAGGACTCTGTATCCTACTTCAGAGATAACATACTCTCACATTCACTGCTGTTTTATTCACAGTATCTATGAAATTATAGCAACCAAAATCTCCATAAACGGATGAACGATTATGAAAAGTGGTATATATACAAAAGAGAAGATTATTCAGATGTGAGGAGAGATTAAATTATAAAATTTAAAGGAAATTTACTGACACTGGAAGATGTATCCATTGAGACATCCAAGGTACAGAACATAGATGCTAGCTTCAAAATTTAGATGTGAATGTTTAATTTGGAGTGTCTATAGAGTCCAGGAAGCTAAAAAGGGCTCATGATGTGGAGACAGATCTCTTTTTTTAATATTTTTATTTTATAATTAACTTAATTTCACATACCAGCCACAGATTGCCCTGTCCTCCCTCCTTCCGCCCCCCCAGCACTCCCCCCCAATCCAACCCCCATTCCCACCTCCTCCAAGGCAAGGTCTCCCCTGGGGAGTCAGCCCAGCCTGGTAGACTCACATAAATCCAGTTACTCTGAACCTGATAGAAGAGAAAGTAGGAAGTAGTCTTGAAAGCATTGGCACCAGAGATCACTTCCTAAATATAACACCCGTAGCACAGACACTGAGAGAAACAATTAATAAATGGGACCTCTTGAAACTGAGAATCTTTTTTAGGGCAAAGGACAAGGTGAATAAGACAAAACGACAGCCTACAAAATGGGAAAAGGTCTTCACCAACCCCACATCTGACAGAGGGCTGATATCCAGAACATATAAAGAACCCAAGAAATTAGACATCAAAATACCCAACAGTCCAATTAAAAAAATAGGCTATGGAGCTAAACAGAGACAGATCTTAGGAGAATTGAAAGATATCAGACTTAGAAGTAGGGGTTAAAATAGTGTGGATAATGCAGGAATGGGACCAGGAAGACAAGAGAAGAGTGTGTGGGAAGGGTTAACTGCTGTGGATATCGCTCTGTATAAATAAAATGCTGGTTGGTCAGTAGGCAGGCAGGAAGTATAGGCGGGACAAACAGAGAAGAGAATTCTGGGAACAGGAAGGCTGAGTCAGGAGATGTTGCCAGCCACCAGGATGAGGAGCAGGATATAAATTACTAGTAAGCCATGAGCCATGTGGCAAGGTATAGATTAATAGAAATGGGTTAAGATAGAAGAACTAGATAACAGGAAGCCTGCCACAGCCATACAGTGTGTAAGCAATATAAGTCTCTGTGTGTTTACTCGGTTGGGTCTAAGCGGCTGCAGGACTGGCGGGTGAGAGAGATTTGTCCTGACCATGGGCCAGGCAAGACTGGAGAAAGCTCCAGCTCCAGTTAACCAAAACTAAGGGTATATTTTAAAAATCCATATGGACACTCAATGCTTTGTAAGGTAATTAATACAAGTGTTTGAACAGAGATGTACTCTGTAAGTGGATTATGCTGCTCACAGAATCCATGGGGTAAAGACAGGGGTTTAAAAATAAATGTACCTCATAGTATCATGTATTTACACATTGGTCCCTAGTTAATGTTGGAGAAGTTTAGAAAATTTGGCCTTGTTGGGGGAAGTATGTCACTGAGGCAGCCTTTGAAGTATAAAGGCTCACACTAGTTCTAGCATCTGTCTTCTTTATGCTTTCATCTCATGGTTTTAGATATTTCTCCTCCTGTCACCATGCCTGCCATTTGCTATCATGCTTCCCTTCTATGAACCCCTGGAACCAGGTCTTCTGCACATATGTTATAGTTTTCAGTTTAGTATTTTTCTTTTTTAATTTTTTTCTTTATTTAGAATTATTTTTATTCATTTTACATACCAACCACAGATGCCCGCCCCTCTCATCTGTCCACCCACTCCCCCAACCTAATCCCCATCCCCTTCTCAAAAGAGGTCAGGCTTCCCATGGGGAGTCAACAAAGCCTGATACATTCAGTTGAGACAGGTCCAAGCCCCTCCCCCGAGCATCAAGTCTGTGCAAGGTATCCCACCATAGATAATGGGCTCCAAAATGCCAGCTCATGCATCAGGGATAGATCCTGATCCCATTGTCAGGGGCTCGCCCCTTAAATGGACCAAGCTACACAACTGTCTCACTTATGCATAGGATGTATTTCAGTCCCATGCAGGCTCCATAGCAGTTGGTCTAAAGTTCATGATTTCCCACTAGTTTGGTTCAGTTGTCTCTATAGATTTCCCCATCATGATCTTGATGCCCCTAGCTCAGAGAATCCCTCTTCCCTTTCTTCAACTGAACTCCTGAGAATATAAGGGAACAGGATGGTAGCGCTGGGACAGGGATAGAGTGGGAGAGCAATAAAAGAGGCATCTTGATAGAAGGAGACATCATGGGGATAGGGAGAAACTTGATGCTAGGGAAGTTCCCAGGAATCCACAAGGATGACACCAGCTTAGACTACTAGCAGTAGTGGAGATGGTACCTGAACTGGCCTGCCCTGGTAATCAGATTGGTGAATATTCTGTCATCATAGAGCCTTCATCTAGTAACTGATGAAAGCAGAGGCAGAGATCCACAATTAGCTTAGTATTATGATGAGACTCCTGAATGCATGAACAAGTAGTTCTCTGATTCTTGTGCCTTCTCTTGGGGCTCTTTTCCTTCTGTTTGCTTGCCCGGTTCAAGAATCTATATGATGGTCTTTGATTTTGTTTTGCTATCTTATATTTTGTACTGTTAAAAAATTAAAAATTATTTTTATTTTTTGTTTATTTTTATATATATTCTCCCCCCCCTTCCACTATAGCTCCTATGTGTATAATATATGGCTTCTGGGTTTGTAGTTTCTTGGGCTTCCTGAGTATGCAGACATGTGGGTGTCTGCATCTGTATCTGTATCTGTTTCTTGTTCCTTGTCTTAGCTCTTTTCCTTCTGTTTTTATTTTCCTATTCTAGTATGTTTGTTTTTGTTTCATCTTATTATAATTTATTCATTTTTTTCTGTTATCTCTTAGATACCTGCTTGTTTTCTAATAAGAAAAAGAAATGAGGTTGTCTCAGATGGGCGAAAAGTTGATGAGAGATGTGGAGGAGTTAGAGGGAGGTGAAATTGTAATCATGGTATATTGTATGAAAAAACTCTATTTTCAATTAAAGGTATAAAAAATAATTTTGAAACCAAAAAAAAAAAAAAAAGAAAAAAAAATGAGAAAGCAAACAGGCAATCATACAAACAAATAAAACATAAGCCGTAAAAAGCACAAGAAATACAGACACACAAACACACACCCACAATCCATAAAAACAAAATCAGAAACTATAATATATAAGGAAAAGACCAGTAAGTGGTGATATAGTGTGTCCTCCAATATACTGTGTCTCCCAATAAAATTTACCTGAGGATCAGAGGAAAGAGCAAGCCATTATAATATACAATAGTCATGCAATGTTAGCACATGCCTTTAATCCTATCACTTGGGAGCAGGAATCAGTCTGGATCTATGTGAGTTCAAGGCCACACTGAGAACAGAGCCAAGCATGGTGGCATACGCCTTAAATTCCAACACTTGTTAACCCTGAAGGTCTGGAGGTCTGGACAGACAGACGGGAAGTGACAGAGCTGGGCAGGAAGAGGAAGTGATGTAGCTGGACAGAGAGAGCAAATCAGATAGCAGAATAGCAAGGCATATAGGCATGGGTAGACAGAAAGTAGCTCACTTTTGGAAGCTGCAGAGTTGGTGAGGTGAGGTTGGCTGTGGCTTTCCCCATTTCCTTGATCTCTCAAGTTTTCATCCTCATATCTGGCTCCATGTTTTTTATTTAATAAGACTGTTTAGAAATTCGTCTACAAGTAAGATGTAAAAAGATGTCAAAACAATGCAGTATGAAACAAAACATCTACAAAATGAACCCTTGAGTTCATTTCGTGTTGGTCATCCACCATTGGGCATGGAGCCTAATCATTAATGGTGGTTAATATGCACCTCCTTTTTCCTCAGAGCTCAACATGCTCAGTGGAAGATGAGATGGAAGAATGTAAGAGCCAGATGAGAGGAATGACTCCCAGGAAACAGAACCTTCAGACACAACAGATGCACATCACGCAGAGGTTTTATTCTCGTAATAGAAACTCTAAAGAGAAAAAAATGCTTTAATGAGAAAAGGGAATTGTTAAATTTAAAAATGTTTGTAATTTTAAAGTACTAATGATTTCTCTTGATAATTTCATCCTTTATTTTCTAAAAATTTAAAGTTCTAAATATAGTAAAAATATAGCATGACTATGGCTCAGAGAACTAAATGTGAATGTTCTAGTGTGGTTTGTGATGCAATTATTTGGTGATAAGGGAGTCAAATGAATCCCTATACTTCATTTCTAATGACTTCCTGGCATTTGGAACCTGTTTTCTGAGTTAACAATCTAATGTCTCCAAATTGCACATTGTTTTTATTAAATCACCTTTTAACTTTTTAGTACCTTCTCCTAATTGATGAGCCTTTTAAGTAGACACATGTCTGATAGAGTTTATATAATTGCCATGAATTTTAAAACTGTAATTAGAGCATTTAATGAGTTCTGCATACAGTGCTTCTCCTCCTTTAAAGAATCAGGGTTTCCATCTGCTGCTGGTAGAAGTCTCTGATGAAGACCGGATAAGGGATTGATCTGTGAGTAAAGCAGAATATCATTAGAAGTCATTTTATTGATCATTTTTAAGACCAGTTGTGTTTGGTTTTACCCTAGTTCTCTGTACTATCTAGTCACTGGAATAGATGCAGAGATGCACAGACATTAAGCAGAGAGAGAGAGATCTTAAATGGGAGGTCTCCATTTAAATGGGAGGCCTCCATCAGATCCCTCCTCTTAGAGCTCAGGGAATCCTGCAGAAGCGGAGGCAGGAAGATTGTAAGAGTCAGATGGGGATGGAGGACACCAGAACACGGCCCTCTGAATCAACTATTCAAGGTGCAGATGATCTCACAGAGGCTGAAACAGGAAGCACAGGGTCTACATAAGTCTGACCCAGCCTGCTGCACATATATTATAGCTATTAGCTTAGTATTTTTACGGAACTCTTGACTGTGAGAACAAGTTGGTCTCCTACTCTTTTGCCTGCTCTTGGTCCACCTTTCTTTCTGTTTAGTTGCTGTTTCCAATTTTGATATGGTAGTTTTTGCTTCTATGTATGTTTTATCTTGTCATGTTTTGTCATTATCTCTTAGAAGCCTGTTGTTTTCTAATGAGAGACAGAAATGGAGTAGATCTGGAAGGGAGGGGAGGGAGAGAGAAACTGAGAGGAGAGGAGGGAGAGGAAACTATAATCAAAATATACTGTATGAAAAAAATAATCTGTTTTTATAAATGGGGGGAAATAATTATGTGTCTCCCTTGTGGTTGTAAAAACATACAATCACCAAAGCAGGATGCCACAAAGTCAGATTTTTGCCACAGCTACAGCTTTGTGTGTTCACTGTGTCACTAATAAAACCTCATTATCAGATAGGGTAAGATTATCTGCTACCTAGAGTTAAAGACAGTAATTCTAGATAGTAGATACATAGATAGAAAAATGCATCCACACACACACAGGTGATGCACAGATGAGAGAATGACAGAACAAAAGATGCATTGGACAAAGCTGTATATGTGCTTTTGTGACTGCTAAGGCCACCGTTAATATGTTTTTATTTTCATCAACTTCTAATTACAAAAAAATTTCATATCTGTTTATTGTGAATGCTGAAGTTAAGGTGCCCAAAACAAAAGCAATGTCCTTTTGTCTGCTCATTAACACATTCAGATGTATGAAAATAAGTCACTTCTAATAATTAATAAAGAGATGCTAAACTGCCATCTTAAGAATTATAGGAAGACATTTCAAGTAAACGAAAGCCTAGATATTCCTTTCAGGCTATATTTGACTTCATTCCTCCAAACTTGTGAGGATCCAACTTAAAAAAAAAAAAAAAAAAGAAAAGAAACTTGATTTATGCCTTAGAGAACAAAGTATAAGCCAAGGATAATTCATTGACCTGACAAGAAGTACAGAAAAAGAGAAAAAGTCAATGGGATTTGGTGATAGTTTATCACTCACGGTGACTGGGTTTATCTCTGGGCCAAAATCAATAATGTTCAGGGGAAAAAAAACAAGTTAGGTGGAAGAATGCACAGACTGTCTTATAGTTAATGTGTCTATCCACTTTTATTTTACTCTTTTTAATGTAGTGAATCATTCTTAAAAATATCTTCAATGACTTATTATGTAAAAAAACATAATTTATCTTTGAATAATGAAAGAAATAAAGTTCACAGCAGATTTTCATTCTTAAACCACCAATATACCCATTCACATTCATAAATTAAAGTTGACAAGATATTTATCTTAATTATTGTTCAATATCAAGATTGTAGCTCTGTTGTGCTTTGTTCATAATACTATGTCAATTGAACTTTAATGAAAATTCTGATGAACTATTTTTATGATAATCAGGCTAAAACTATAAAGACAGAAATTACTACTGTCCATTAGTCATGGATATTTCACTGAAAAGATGACTATGTTTTTCACGTAAAGATAAAGTCTCATGTTATTTTTAGTTTTTATTATGAATACAATATATAAGGAAAGGGGAGTCGACAATCAACATTCATGTGCTGACAAATTTCTTCGTGGCATAGTACATACATTTTATTTTCTTCCAGTTATTTCCTAGCTTTGGAGCTGATCATAATATGTAAAACAATTTTACACATTGGTAAATACTTTCAGTTTTTATTCTAGTATAATATATGAATCCCTTTATAACTTTAATACAACTGTCTCAATATCTGAAATATAGTATATTCGGGCATCTATGATCATTATGAAAAACATAATAGTTTCTTGTAAATTAGGAGATTGGTGAAACAAGTCAAAACTCCAAACATATCTGTCATTTTCAAACTCCTGATTCATATGTTACATACGCTATATAGGAGCAAACAAACACACTCCACAACCTTTAATCATAAGCATAAGAATGACAGAGTAAACCACAGGGGATATTGCCCATATATTAGTATTTCCCTTGCTGAGAATTCTATGGAGGGTGCATTTTACCCTCTTTGTTAGCTATCAGTTTGGGATGCCCCCATCCTGTATAATCTGTGAGATGATAGATAACTTTTGGGTCAAAGATAAGAGATGCCTTATTCTTTACAGAAAGTGGACTAGTTCCCTAAGTCCCAATTTGCATAGGATAAACAGCAAGAAGGCTAGATAATACCATGCACACAGAATGTTAAGGCTGGGAAAACCCTATGCTTAGAAGACCTAAAGGTTCTATACTCAGTAATTGACAAATACGTTGATTAACATGTGTGAATTAAAGGTTATACATAACTCTTCACATTGTTTTCTATAGAAATATCCTTGAAAACATAGTCCAATACAAATGGAAGTCAATGTTTCCTTCTATAAAATGTACAAATATATCACAGATCCAGATCAAATTATTTTTCAATAATCGGAACTCCACAAATCTCTAATCATTTTCAGATTCAGGAGCCATTTCCTGTCTTCTATGTAATATCCCCAGGAGAACCTGCAACTCCATGAGGTAAAACTGAGTTGTTCTGTGAAGTTTTTTTTCACCCAAGTAGCTTGCAATTATTATTCAGAACTGTTTCTAAGACTATGAAGTTTTTGATACTGAAAGGATTGTGACCTACCTGCTCCTGTGAGGACCTAGAAATAGAAAACGGAATCCTAGATAATTCTCAGACAGATTTGCCAACATAAACAAAGGAATCTTAATCTGAGATGTGTATAATTTAAACAGATGTATTTGGCTTTTATGGCAATACTGATTGATCTATGCTACTAGAATTATGATAATGAAGATGAAAAAGAAACACAAAATTTTGAGCTTGTTATCCACATTAGTAGGGTAATAAATAACAAAGTCCTGTAAAGACATGACAAATTGTTATCTTATAAGCTTTATTCAAAGTATTCTGGATTGAATCTTCTGTTCCAGATTCAAGGCCTCTGTAATTGAAAAGTTTAATAAAGCCATTGATTATTCTTGATGTGATATTGGATTGGAAAATCTATAGCTTCCTATTCAAGTTAAATTAAGAATAAGATACAGTTTTTTTCTTCTTTTCAATCTGAGAGACACAAGATTCATTTGAAAATGTCCCTTAAAACTGTACTAAATTTTCAGTACCATGCTATGTTTCATTTGAGAGTTCTGGCTTTGTGAATATCTCATAGAACAAGGCACAGATTCACTGCTTCAGCAGTATGATGCCCTGAAATTGGACATAATGTGCAAAAGGTAGCTTGTATACTTGAAATACTGCCTGTCTATGTGTTTTTCTCTCTCTGTGTACATACACATATGCATATAAATGTTTATTAATGTGTAAACCTATGTGTATATTTGTAACTCTACGAGTATATGTGGATGTGTTTCTCAAATTCTCTCTCTCCTTTCTTTGAGACAAAGCTTTTCTTTAAACCTAGGACTCACTGATTAAGCTAGACTCCATATTCCTCTGATCTTCCTTTACCCTGCCTCCCCAATATTGGGATTGCATATGCAAGCTTCAGCATCAGGTTATTTTCAATGGCTAGTGGGGATTGAACTAATTTCCCCAACCACAAAGCTTTCTTAACACACCTGTGCCGTGGTGGGTAATAGGTAAGGCTCATGTGCATTCAGAATCAAAAACTTTAATGAATATTTAGGACTTCACTAGTTAGAGGTTGCTAGAATGTTTTTTTCCAGGTAAAAGATGAAATCACTGCATCTTGTATCTATCGATAGACACACACACACACACACACACACACACACACACACACACACACACACACAATATATATATATTATATATATATATATATATAATGTACATACACATGATTATGGTGATATTTTATTTGTACTAAAATGTGATTTGTATGTTAGTAAATAAAGTTGTCCGGGGGCCAGAGCTAATAGCAAGCCATCGCAGAAGCTGGGTGTTGGTGGTGCATGCCTTTAATCCCAGCACTTGGTAGACAGAGCTAGGTAGATCTCTTTGTGTTCAAGGATACAGCCAGCATTGGAGACACATGCCTTTAATCTCAATACCAACAATAGAATACCTGGAGGTCTGTGCAGACAGGCAGTGACGAGGCAGTCATGTGGTTGGGTTTATAATCAATGAGAAGGCAGAACAGAAAGTCTATATAAAGACTTTAACACAGAAAGTAGCTCTCTTTTGGAGAGGTAGGACCACTGGGAGAGGAAGGGTAAGGTTTTTAGTTCTTAGCTCTGACCTCTTAGCTTTCTTCTTTGCACTGGTCCTGTGTTTCTTATTTAGTAGGACCGTTGGTTACATCTACACATGATACATATAACTATTTTAGGTTATGAATGAAACATACTTCAAACTGAGGAATTCCATTTTTCTTTTCTCCTAGATGACATCTACCATCTTGTTTAACAGGTAGAGCAATATATAACTCCACCTAAAGTCAGGGCTCTGATACAATCAGCCATGCCACGACCTAGATCATGTGATCTGGCAGAATCTAATGTGTTTCTCTGTAATTGAAAATGGTTAACTTTGCAGAATATGGTACACTGCATAGTTTCTGCCAAATAAGTCCAGATTTGATATATAAAAATTTTACATTGGTAAAATATACAGATCAATTAATGGAGGATAAAACACCATGATGATTTTTTGTATGGATAGAACAAAAATGTTAAAATTTTAATTCAATAATCTCAGCAGAAAATACAGAACAATAATGACAAATTTCTCTTTACACAAACTCTCAAAAAAAAATGGAAAAAAAAGATAGCTGTCTCAATCTGATGGCTTTTTTTGCAGATGGCAGTGGCCAGATAGTTAACATTATATTTTTTTTAATTCTTTGCTAGAACTTCTAAGTAACTTTTAACAGTGCCATTATTATGGAATTAGTAATTTATATGGGAGTCATGCTATCTTTGTTTTTTCATATTTCTGATATGAGACTTGTGCAGCTGAAGTTAGTTCATTGGTTAAGCTTAGGCTTTGATTGTGTTCTATTGCATTTTTATTTCAAATATTCATGTCCACCTTCATTTCTCTGTGGTGTTGTTTGCAGTGATCAATGGAAAACCTAGACTCAGTTAAGGCTGAGCTGTCTTTTTTTTTTTTTTTTTTTTTTGTGGAACTCGTGTTTGTGTCTGAAATTTTCTTTCAAGGTCAGGTGTTATTCTTGTCAGCTAGGATCTACTGTCTGGGTCTGTAGCTTTCTCTATGAATTATGAAATTCTCTCCACACCTTTATGCCCTTTTGCCAAAGTCAGATTTGGTTTCTACTCTTGGTCTAGCGACATTTACTGAAGCCTTTGAAAGAGAGATGTGGAACTTTCCCTGTACTTGTGGATTCAGAGGAAGCTGTGCACCAGGGTGGGTACAGGACTAATTTTAAGCTTGGGTCGACAAGTGCAGGGGAAGTTCCATACCTCCTAGCAGCTTCATTAGAAATTGAAGTGTGGTAATATTGTATCCCCCAATATATTGTTCACCTTAATAAATTTATCTGGGTTCAGAGAACAGAGTAGCCTATAGATAGACATAGAAGCCAGAAAATGGTGGCACACCTTTAATCCTAGCATTTTGGAGACAGAGATCCATTCAGATATCTGTGAGTTCAAAGCCACACTGGAAACAGCTAGGCATGGTGACACATACCTTTAATCCCAGGAAGTGATGGCAGGAAGCAGAAAGATACATAAGGCATTAGGACCAGGAACTAGAGCCTGTTAAGCTTTTAGGCTTTTGAGCAGCAGTTCAGCTTAGATCCAATCGGGTGAGGACTCAGAGGCTTCCAATTTGAGGAAATGAGATCAGCTGAGGAATTGGTGAGATGAGGTTGGCTGTGGCATGTTCTGTTTCTCTGATCTTTTAGCGTTCACCCCAATACCTGGCTCCAGGTTTGGTTTCATTAATAAGACTATTTAAGATTCATGTTAAATTGAAGTGCACTTAGGGTACAGACTGGATTTAACTTGGACAGAGGACCCAAACTGAGTTTCCATTCTCCATGTTAGGCAGCTCAAGGTTGCCAGTATCTGCAGCTCCAGAGAATGCATGCCTTCTTCTGGGCTCCATGGGCACTTCACTTATGTGTCATAAACACATACCACAGACACATAAATTGTTACAAACAAACACAATACCAATACCAATATGACTTCAAATATTTCATTTATAAAAAATTATTAATAATACTTTGTAGTTTAAATTTAAACCTATTCTTAATGTTCTCATTCTTTTTGATTTAGTCCTGCTGAACAAAATATTTCCTTTTTTGTGTTCATGAATGATGTATGTATGTAAGTGAGCACATAAGTTTATCAGTACAGTTGCTTGTGCATGTACACATTAAAGCCAGAGTGTAGCTAAAGTTTTTCTGCCTGGCCCACAGTCAGGACAAATCTCTCTCACCTGCCAGTCCCACAGCCGCTCAGACCCGACCAAATAAACACAGAGACTTATATTGGTTACAAACTGTATGGCTGTGGCAGGCTTCTTGCTAACTGTTCTTACAGCTTAAATTAATCCATTTCTATAAATCTATACCTTGCCACGTGGCTCGTGGCTTACCGGCATCTTCACATGCTGTTTCTCATCATGGCGGCTGGCAGTGTCTCTCTGACTCAGCCTTCCACTTCCCAGCTTTATTCTCCTCCTTGTCCCACCTATACTTCCTGCCTAGCCAATGGCCAATCAGTGTTTTATTTATTGACCAATCAGCAACACATTTGCCATACAGAACATCCCACAGCACTTCCCCCCCTTTTTTTTTTCAAAAAGGAAGGTTTTAACCTTAACAAAGTAAAATTACATATAATTTGGGAATTTGGGCATAGCTTCTCTTACTACTTCCTGCTGGAGGGGGGCGCTGTATCTTATGGGGACACAAAGAAAATTTTAGGATCATGGAATAGTCCATGAGGCTGTATGATCTGAGCCAGTTGCCTTGAAACCATTCTGGATGTTGGATCATCTGGGCCATGGTGTCATCAGAGACCTTTCAGGGGGACTTGGCTGGTCAAACCTGATGTATCTTAATCTGGAACAAATCCATGGCCTCTGGCTTTCGGCATCTTCACATGCTGTTTCTCATCATGGTGGCTGGCAGTATCTCTCTGCAGTTAAGAATCCCAAAGACAACACAATCCAGATTCTCTGTGTAATATTCATCTTCATGTGGCTTATTTTTATATTAATTTTACTGTCTCTTTAAAGACTTTATTTTTTAAAACTATGTATTTCTTTATATAACTGTATATATTCCTTTTTCTCTCTCTTCCAAGCCTACATACATTTTTACACACATTGTAAAGCATTACATCTGAATCTGTCTTATTGTGAATCTATTGCTTTAAACTGCAGCAGCTGTGGCTGCTGACTCTGCCCACCTCAGCTTCCCAACATGGCTACGTTTACCACCAGCTCTGGGAGCTATCGTGGGTCTATGCTTTTATCCAAGCAGCGTGTAGTCCAGAAACCTCTTTTTTTTTGTACTAGCAAACTCTAAATCCACCATGCAGCTTAATGTGCCACTTGCAGAGGCCTCATTCCCGCCACAGTAGCTCAAACCGGCAGCTGACGCTCATTTGAGAGAGACAATTAGGAAGCTGTTTTTAGCTCCGTTTTAGAATCTTTTTTCTCAGTTTTTAGGTGGAAACTCTTGCCACCACATTGGACGCCATTTGTATCTAAAGTTTTTCTGCCTGGCCCACAGTCAGGACAAATCTCTCTCACCTGCCAGTCCCACGCTCAGGCCTGACCAAATAAACACAGAGACTTATATTGGTTACAAACTGTATGGCCGTGGCAGGCTTCTTGCTAACTGTTCTTACAGCTTAAATTAATCCATTTCTATAAATCTATACCTTGCCATGTGGCTCGTGGCTTACGAGCATCTTCACATGCTGTTTCTCATCATGGCGGCTGGCAGTGTCTCTCTGACTCAGCCTTCCACTTCCCAGCTTTATTCTCCTCCTTGTCCCACCTATACTTCCTGCCTAGCCAATGGCCAATCAGTGTTTTATTTATTGACCAATCAGCAACACATTTGCCATACAGAACATCCCACAGCACCAGGGTTCAATATTTTTGCCGTAATTTGCTTTGTTTTACTTTTTTTTTTAATTTTTTTTTTAATTTTTATTTTGCAATACAATTCAGTTCTACATATCAGCCATGGATTCCCTTGTTCTCCCCTCTCCCGCTCCCCTCACCTTCCCCCCACCCCACTCCCCATTCCCACCTCCTCCAGGGCAAAGCCTCCCCTGTGGAGGTTGGATAAATCACAGGGACAAATAGCCAAACGAATGGAAACACATGAACTATGAACCAATGGCTGAGGGGTCACCAACTGGATCAGACCCTCTGAATGGATGAGACAGTTGATTGGCTTGATCTGTTTGGGAGGCATCCAGGCAGTGGGACCAGGTCCTGTGCTCATTGCATGAGTTGGCTGTTTGAAACCTGGGGCCTATGCAGTGTCGCTTGGCTCAGCCTGGGAGGAGGGGACTGAACCTACCTGGACTGAGTTTTGTTTTACTTTTGAAACAGGGTCTCTTATGGCATGTAGGCTTGCCATTGTGGCTAGTCTGGCTCTTCAGTGAGCTGCTGGGATCAGCCTGTTTCCACATCTACAAAGCTCTGCTCCATTTCTCTTTTAGTATCTGAAATTTATGTTTACACAGCAAGCCCTTCCCTCACTGAGTCATTTTCCCAGGCCTTCCTAGTTGTTTAATATTTTTGTGTTTAATTAGAATGCATGTGATGAAATTCTGTCTTTTGACCTTAGTTAACCTGTTTCTCATAGGGAATTAGTTACAGTAAATAAACTGTTTATATTTAGCTGAGTTTTGGCTAATTAATGTTCATTGGAAGATGTTTACATATATGTAGTTATCAGAGATTTTTAAGGCTTACTTTCCTGGATTTAGTGCAAAAAATGGGTTTCTGTTCACTTTTTTGCAGGCTTTTGTTGCAGGATATTTTATCACAGGGTGATTGTTTATTTACTGGAAAAGAATATTTCTAGCTGTGGTGTGACTCTAGCATACATCTTTAATCCAAGAGCTTTTTGCTTGAATATTGTGAATAGGATTAAGTAAAAACAACATAAGTCAAGAGGCAGGGCAAGCAACCAGTTGGCAGAAAAAAAATATAGAATGTAAGAGGAAGTCAGGAGGAAAGATAGAGAGATGCACAGGAAGTTAAAGGGAGAAGCATCTGGTTGGAGGAGTTTTTGTTTCATACAGCACAGAAGAAAGCTCTTTTTCTGGGATGACAGTGGAGGAGGAAGCAGCTGGATGCTTTCTCTGCCTCCCTGAGCTAGCAGGTTTTCACGACAGCATATGGCTGTCAAGTCTTTATTGACGACCTGAATGATAAAGGCTTAATATAATAACAATCGTTTTTTTTCCCTCCATTTTATTTTGAATGTTTTCTATTCTCATGTCTTTAATTTTATTAGATTTCTTTTCTGGTACCATCTAATCTGCATTGATGGTACCACAGGTAACACTCTGGAAACTCCCTCACAGACATGAGTGCAAATGTGTCTCTAAGGTGATTCTTAATGCAGTCAGCATGACCATAAAGATTAGTCATTGTAGAGGTCACATATCTATCTCTGTGTCTTTATATATACTTAATTTTAACTTTACAGCATGAAAATAAAAATGGTTGACTATTCAGATCTTACATTTTTAACTTTGCTAAATATGCCTGATGCAGTTTATAACTTCATTTTCCTCAAATACCAAGAAAATAACTTTGAATATTTGCTCAATTTATTACCTGTAAGTTATTTCTCACTAATGAGTTTAAAAACTTTTTATAGTCATCATGAAAATGGGGTATGTTTCTTTTTCTTCCATGTGATTCTTTTTCCTAAATTCATGTGATTTCCTCACATATCTGCACTAATGACCCTAACAGGTGACTGACTAGGATCATTGAAAGTCTCTAAGTATCTCTTCCCTCTTTGCCATTGTCCCTGTACTTATGTATGACACCCCGGGAGGGGGGACTTTTTCTGACTCCCACAGCATCTGTTATCATCTCAACTCAAGAGGACTGTCAGATGCATCCAGTTTCCCAACCTGTGTGGTGACACTTGAAAACAAGCATAGTGGTTTCTTACACCCACCACTTCCCCTTTGTTCCGACTATTTACTGACAGCGAACTGTAGACCATAATATTTTCTTTTTCTGTAGATAATGTAGATAATGTGCTCATTTGCACATACTTAGAAAATTTATCTCTTCCACTTATTTTGTTTCTACCAATATAAGGAAGAAAAAAAAAAGGAAGGTTTTGATTTTAACATAGTAAAATTACATGTAACAAAACAGTTACCAAGCAAGAGTTACAGTTACAATATCTAACCTATTTGTATTTGGAAAAATTAGAGAAATTATTCCCTCATCTCTCTGTGCCATGTTGAAAAGCTGATCAGGGTGGAGCCAGCAGCCAGGGCCACCACTTCCATCCTAGCCATGTAGCTTAACATTTTTCAAATCTCTCCTGCCCCCCCCCCAAAAAAATGACAGGTATACAATAAGAGCAGATTCAGATGGGAAAAACTCTAAATGGGTTACAGTGTGTTTAAAAATATACGAAGGTTAGGGAGCGTAAAGAGAAGGTATAAACAATCATAATATACATATATAGTTTTAAGATAATAAAATAAAGTCCTTAGAAAGGATTTGCCTATAGACAAAGGACACAGTCAATAAGGCAAAACAACAGCCTACAGAATGGGAAAAGATCTTCAACCCTACATCTGACAGAGGGCTGATCTACAAAGTGTATAAAGAACTCAAGAAACTAGACATCAAAATACCAAACAATCCAATTAAAAATGGGCTACAGAGCTAAACAGAGAATTCTCAGCAAAAGAATGTCAAATGCCCGAAAGATATTTACAGAATTGCTCAACATCCTTAGTTATCAGGGAAATACAAATCAAAATGTTTCTGAGATACCATCTCACACCTGTCAGAATGGCTAAGATCAAAAATACTGATAACAGCTTATGTTGGAGAGGATGTGGAGCAAGGGGAACACTCCTTCACTGTTGGTGGGAGTGAAAACTTGTACAATCACTTTGGAAATCAGTATGGTGGTTTCTCAGAAAATTGGGAATCAATCTCCCCCAAGACCCAGCTATACCACTCTTGGGCATATACCCAAGGAATGCTCAACCAGGCCACAAGGACACATGCTCAACTAGGTTCATATTAGCATTATTCGTGATAGCAAGAACCTGGAAACAACCTAGATGCCCTTCAACTGAAGAATGGATAAACAAAATGTGGTACATATACACAATGGAGTACTTCTCAGCATTAATAGACAATGACATCATAAAATTTGCAGGCAAATAGATGGAATTAGAAAATATCATCTTGAGTGAGGTAACCCAGACTCAGAAAGACAAACATGGCTTAGACTCACTCTTAAGTGGATACTGGATGTAAAGCAAAGGATAAACCGACTACAACCCACAGCTCAAAAAAAGCTATCTAACAAGGAGGATCCTACAGCAGATGCATGGATCGCACTGGGAAGGTGAAGTAGATGAGATCTCCTGAGTAAACTGGGGGTGAGGAGGGGCAATAAAGGGTAGGGGATGAGGGATGAGAACATAAGGGAATGGGATGGTCGACCTGGAACAGGGATGGAGTGGGAGAGCAAGCAAATAGATACCATGATAGAGGGAAGACAACATGAGGATAGAGAGAAACTAGGTACCAGGGAAGTTCCTAGGAATCCACAAGGATGACCCCAGCTTAGACTACTAGCAATAGTAGAGAGTGTGCCTGATCTGACTTATTCCTATAATCAGATTGGTGAATACCCTAACCTTCACCATAGAGCCTTCATTTAGTAACTGATGGAAGCAGATGCAGAGATTCACAGCCATGCACCAGGCTCCAGGAGTCCAGTTGAAGAGAGGGATTCTATGATCAATGGGCATTAATGAGTTCCCCTACAGCTGATTTTACTGGCAGCTGTGAACCACTTGATGTGGGTGCTAGGCACTGAACCATGATCTTTTTAAAGAATAGCTTAAAGAATAGTATGCACTCTTACTGCTTAACCACCTCCCTAGCTCAATGAGTAATATTTTTTATCTTTATACATAAAGCTCCGTATACCTGGAATTAAAATGAGCTATAAATGTCAAAGCAAACTAAACTTTCTTAATTTAAAAATACACAGTTCATAAGACAATTGACTTTACTGGTCCTGCCCACTTTTGTTGTTCTTAGCTTTCACTAGATTAAAGGACAGAACAGGAAAAGGTCTTCACCAAATTTTTTGATTAGACAGAAAAGGGGAAGTGTTGTGGGACAACTTTCTGTATGCTGTGAATGTGTTGCTTCCATTGGTTAATAAATAAAGCTGCATTGGCCTACAGCAGGGCAGAATAAAGCCTGGTAAAAAATCCAAGAGAGAAAGAAAGAGAAGAAAGGCAGAGTTGGAGCAGATGCAGCAAGCCACCGCCAGAAGAAGCACAATATGAAAAACAGGTAATGCCACAAAACCATGTGGCAAAACATAGCTTAATGGGAATGGGTTGAGTTCAGTTGTAAGAGCTAGCTAGCAAGAAGCCTGAACCATAGGCCAGACAGTTTGTAATTACTATAAGTCTTTGTATGTTTACTTGGGCCTGAGGGACTGCAGGACCAGGCAGGACACAGAGAAATTTCTGAATACAACTTAGTGTAGTGTTTGGGGGTCTTAGTTAAATATTTATGTAACCTTAGTTCAGTAAAAACTCTGACAAGGAACATTCAAAGCTAGAAAATGAAAAATCATGATTTTATAAGAAATAAACCAAGGTAATATTCCTTCGAACTGTACGTATAAAAACAAAAAACAAAAAGAACCTTGGAAATGGTTGAAGTTTTTATCAGGAGCTGTTTAATACAAATGAAGTGTTGTTACTAGAATAATAATAATGAATCATTATTCTGACACATGAATAGATGCTTTTGATTATCTGTAAATGACTTAATCATTTAAGATACTTCCTGACTACAAAAATGGAGTCTCACATCCTGACAAATTCAAGATGATTGCTTTTTTTTTGAGACAATTGGTTTGGTATCTACCACTCCAAGATACAAATAACAGTTATGGACATATTTCAATAAAGTTAATTTAATATCTACTCAAGATCATGTTGATATTTTAGTCTAAAGTTAAAGAGAGATGTTTTTGAAGTTTGCAAACTTCTGAATAATCAAGACTCTTCTACCAACTTTGAATAGACAAATCATGTAAATTTTGTTTATTGAACAATGCCATACATGATATGCAGCCACTATTGTTTTCTAAAAGAGAGGGGACTTGCCAGTATGCAAAGTGATTGACAGCTATGATGTCCTATTACATCTTTTTGTTCTATTTTGGTGGATTTTAGTGATCCACCAAAACATAGTCTATAATGTCTAATAAAATATTATTAACTAGCAATTTCTCATGATATTAAACAGAATGAAAAAATCATAAAAAAATGTGATGTGCTTTCTCATACATTATATTATCACTTGCTATTTTACTGATTCAAATTTTGTGCTGCTTTGTTCTTTTAGTTGTATTTCTGTTCCTTCTTGGCTGAATGTAAGATAATCACATGGAAACTAGCCAAGATTCTCATATGCTTGAGACAGCATTGTCCAAGTCTCCCAGGCACAGAACATTAAATCCGTTTTTAGTAGACTACTATTTCTATTATGCTTTAAAGAGAACATGGTATTTTGTCATTGTCTTTCTCAACATTTGACTTGTTCAGTAAAATAGATCATTAATGTTCCTGTTCTACAGGTAAGAAAGACTCCAAGGCATAAATGAATCCCCAAAGATTGCAGTCAATAGCCAAATAACTTCAGTCCAAGGATTCATGACTGATCTTTTACTCATAATAGACTAAAAGTTGTGTATCATTTTGACACAGTTTAACAGTGTATGAATGTATATTATAAGCTGACTAACATGACCATTCTTCAGTCTGAAAATGTATAATATTTTTCTTATTCAAAGGATAAGTTTATTATATAACAATATATCATAGTGTGAAAATATAAACAAAAACAAAACATATACCAGTAAAAGTGATATAACTCACATATTCATATTTTTTTCAAGAGTAACTGAGTAGCATTTGACTAACTAGTTTTAATGACTTTTATAAAATGGCCAGGCCAGGGACTGACTACCTCAGGCATCTATTATTATTCTGTGGACATACATATTTTAATGAAATACAGCAGTTTACTTATTTTCATTAAGTTATGTGGTAATTACTTAAACACATATAACATCTCTAAAGATTTATGCTTGGTAGTTTTTACATTTTTAAATGATTGCTTGGGGAGGGTATGGGCAAAGAAGTAATCAGACAAACAAGAAAAATTAGTTAGAAAGCCTAGAAAACAGAGAGCAAAAAAAGACATATCAAATTATAGCAGTTTAGAGAAACATTTGGAATACTTTGAATGTGACTCTTAAAAAGGAATTTGAATGATTAGAAGCACTTTGCTTATTTATTTACTTGAAATATAGTATCATTGCCAGAGATCTGAACCTGTAATTGCTCTGGTGATAAGAATAGGGGCAAAGAGGGACATGAGCTTTAAAATGAGCTTCAAATTGTTGATTTATAACATACACTGTTGACTTATGAAGTATGAATCTATTGCCTGCTACTACTTTCACACCACATTCCTGAACAAGCCTTGAAAGTAGTTACATGATGCCTTAAAAACCATCCATCCTCTTCACCTATTATTGAATGATGAATTCTCCCTAGTAGCATGCTTTTAAATTCTTCCATCTATTCACACTATCAGCACTATTATTCTGAAACAAGGCCTTATTTCTCAGTCTTCTAAGACTTTAGGGAAAATTATTATTATTATTATTATTATTATTATTATTGTTATTGTTATTGTTATTATTATTATTTGCTTAGTAGAATTGTCTTAATATTGAGCAAGTGACATGTTGTGGAATTATTGGCACAGAAGATATGTTAGCATCCAGACCATGCAAAGTTCTAAGCACATATCCTTTAAAGGATATGATTATGTGGCTATGAATCAGACACTTGGACCTTACAAGTGCCATCTTCTAACTTTCTAATCATTTCCTTATGGAAATGATGCTAACAACTTATTATCCTCTTATCACACTCTAGGGTATTTTCGAGTATTCAGGGAATGATTTAGAATTGCAACTGCATCCTATCATGATGAGCTACCTGTTCAGCTAGTTATTTAAGGAAAGATATTTCCAGAAAAGTATCCTGGCATATGGTATAACTAGTGAATCCATCACATTGCCACTTTTCCTATTGTTTTATGGGCAGAGGAACAAGGCACATTATAACTACAGGGAGCGATAATTCACCAGAGGTTCTGTTTTTAACTTAGCCTACACACTAAATTATGAAGGCAAATTGTTTCTTGGTGTAAGACAGAATTTTATGACGTGCATAATTTTCTGTAAATGTCCTTTCAACTGAAAGATGCTACAAAAAACACAGAGAGATCTGTGTGGAGTTAGGTATGGGTAGAAGGGTGTTGAATGATTTATGTAGAATTATGATTGATGTTTTCTAAGCAGTTATGGAAAATATTTTAACCAAGACTCAACAAATGTTAAAAAGAAATAAATAAAATGGGCATAGGCAGTGTACAGGAAGATTACAAAGCATAAATTTAGTTGCTAAAATGTTCTCTTATCTATCTAAATCCTTCCCTCCCTGTGCACTCATGTCTAACATTTTTTAATTAAGCACCAATATTTCCATTCCTCAAAAAGCTATAAGACATAAAATGCAAACACTCCTAGCAAAGGCAAATTTACACTCAATTTCACAGTACTTTGTGAATGTATGATAGCATATGGTATGTGACGAGGTTACTCCTGAGCCCTTGGCCACCCTGAGAAATCCAAATCCTGATAAATCTATATCCAAAAGGGCCAATGTTGGTTAAAACTTCATTGATCATACAATTTTGCATTTGGATTATCAGCAGAAGTGAATTAGGTATCAATTTTTCACATGAAAACAGACTGAAAAAAAAGATGTAGATCTTCAATTTTAATTCTTAATGATTTTTCCAATGCCTTCTCCAAGCCAGTTTCCTTTTTACTCAAATGAAATCTCTGTAATCATTTTAACTCATGACTGCATGGATTATGCATTTAAGATACAGAGAATCAGTTTGGAGACGATCTGAATTTCTCCACCTTCTGTCAAGTTAAGTTTAATAAGCCTACCTTTGCAAAGTTCCTGGACTCAATGCTGCACATTGAAATAATTCAACCTTTTAAAAATGCTGTGTCAATATTTTATAAAACTTGTTGTAGCATGAATCTTAAAAGTTCTTATTAATAAAATCAAACCTGAGGCCAGTTATTGGGGTCAATGCTGGTAGATCAGAGACATATGATGGAGCATTATCAGTTTTGATTTGTGCAGGTATACCCATAATGGCCATAACTTCTAGCAAATGAGTGATTACAGAATCAGCTTTTTCAGAACTCAAAGCAGTTGCCCATTGAAATCCTGAATAAGTATCCATAGTGTGGTGTACGTATTTCAATTTTCCAAATTCTGCAAAGTGAAACACGTCCATCTGCCAGATTTCATTCCTCTGAGTACCCTTTGGGTTACATCCTACTTCACAAATGAGTCTGTCAAATACACTAAGCCTATAGGCTGAAGATGATGCCCCAACACTGCAGGGAAACCTCAGATGATTGTCCAGGCAGCTGGCTGTTTCTGTCAACTCACAATTTTTTGGAAGTTGCTTGCATATACTTCCTGTTTTTATTTTTTTGTTAGTTAATATTATTTCCTTCTTGGGTCTCTGAGGGAGTTGAAGATTAGTTAGTTATAGTTGAAGATTAATTAGGATAGAAAGTGAATTAGATACAATAGAATAGATAATGGAATTAGTTTCTCTGAATTTGTCAAATACAAATGAACTTATATTGTATATAGTTATTGTACTTTTGTATATAGTTTTTCTTATGTTAGTTATAAGCTTTTTCTTTTTTTCTTTTTCTTTTTTCTTTTTTTTTTTTTTTTTTTTTTTGGTTTTTCGAGACAGCGTTTCTCTGCGTAGCTTTGCGCCTTTCCTGGAACTCACTTTGGAGACCAGGCTGGCCTCGAACTCACAGAGATCCGCCTGGCCCTGCCTCCCGAGTGCTGGGATTAAAGGCCTGCGCCACCACCGCCCGGCTTTTTATTAAAATAGAAAAGGGGAAATATGGTGATATTTTATTTGTATTAAAATGTTATTTGTATGTTAATAAATAAAGTTGCCCTGGGGGTCAGAGCTATTAGCAAGCCATAGGAAAGCAGGGCAGTGGTGGCGTACTCTTGTAATTCCAGCACTTGGTAGGCAGAGCTGGGTAAGTCTCTGTGTGTTCAGCGATACAGCCATTATTGGATACACATGCCTTTAATCAATACCAATCATGGAAAACCTGGAGGCCTATACAGACAGGCCGTGAGGAGGCAGTCATGTGGTTGGGTTTACAACCAATGAGAAGGCAGAACAGGAACTCTATATAAAGACTTTAACACAGGGGTAGCTCTGGTTCGGAGAGGTAGGACCACCGCAGGAGGAAGGGTAAGGTTTTAGCTCTTAGCTCTGACCTCTTGGCTTTCTTCTTTGCATTGGTTCTGTGTTTCTTATTTAATAAGAAGGTTGGTTACATCTACAACTTGTCTCTTGAAATTTAAGGGGAAGTCACTAAAGCAACAAGTAAGATGAAAATACTCAAGCCTAACAATATTTTAAAGTAAAAATTAAAACTTAAGTGTGTGCTAAAATATGTTGATGGAACATGCACATATCCCAAGTAATATTTGGAAAAAAAATAGAGCTATGGAAGCACAATTTGTTAGAAAACACTACATGAAAACAATTAAATAAACACTCTTAATAGTTCTAAAAGGAAAAAGAAAACCTGAGGACAGCATGACTTTTTAAATATTAAATTATTAGTTTATTTTTGAGAAATATCCGAGACAACAACATTTATGAGACTTTTTAAATAGTGAATGTTTTTAGCAAAACCATTATATCTTATGGAGGAAAGTTTAAATTTTTATTTAGATTTCACATATAGACACAATGTCCTTAGCCACACTTCACAAAATGATTTGCAACATTTTTATATAAAAATTAATTGTACAACAATTATTATCCTGTATGTTTTTCATATTTTAAAGTATATAAACTTTATTTAATATGAAAATATGAGTAACTTATGATATATCTTAAGGGAAAAAACTTAAAACCATAAACTTTTGAATTATATTTACTTGGTGTACAATGCTTGACTTTTTACAGATAATCAAACTTCAAAATGCTCAAAATACCAAATAATCGCCTATGTTAACATAAAATAGATTTTGCTATTTGTTTTTTGAAACAGAGTATTACTCTCTAGCCCTGGTGCGCATTGTCCTTTAAATTCAATATTATTTTACCTTAAGTTTCTGAGAACCAAGTTTCCTTGCTTGTTCTACTATGACCAGTTTGTACCTTTCTTAAAAATACCAATTAGTGGAATAATAATGATGATAATAAGTAATAATAATAATAATAACAATACCACATAGATTGATAGACTTTGACTTGGAAGTTCTGTTTTATTTTTAATTATTTTTGTGTGTGTATGTGCAGGTTTGTGTGAATGCATATGGACACATGTGGTGATATATTGTGTACCCTAATAAACTTGCCTGAAGATCAAAATATAGAGACAGCCACCAGATTAGAAACAGAGGTCAGGCAGTGGTAGCACACACCTTTAATCCCAGGAAGTGATGTCTGGGCAGAGAAAGGTATATAAGGCATGAGGAAACAGAAACTCACTCTCTTTAGGCTGAGGATTTCATAGAGGTAACAACTAGAGGCTGGCTGTTCTGCTTCTTTGAGGTTTCAGCTTTCACCCTGATATCTGGCTCTGGGTTTTTATTATTAAAAGACCATCTTAGATTTGAACAACAGACACACATTCACATTTGTACAGAAGCACATGAATTTGAGAGTCTGTGCCTGCTGTGATATACTTTTAGCAACATAGGGACAACCTTAAGTGTTGTTCCTCAGGCACTGTCTCCTATTCTTTTAAGGAAGATTCACCCATTGATTTGGAATATGCCAAGTAGGCTAGCCTAACTGGCTTGGAAGCCCCTTGGATCATTCCCACCCACTGAGATTGCAAGGATGTACCATCATATCTGGCTTATTTTTACAGAGGTTCTGGGAATGAACTTAATTCCTCATGCTTAAAAGCATGTACTTTTTCATCTGACTGATTTCCATGATGATGTTAAAGAGCTTCCATTTTCTATTTATCTCTATTAACACTACAACAAGTGATTTGAAGAGATCAAAATTTATAGGTAAGTCAAATGTGAGGATGTTTTCACTTAATCAGGGTTAGGCTTACAAACATAAATAAATATTCAATATGTGACTCTGCTTTCAGAACTTCTTCTATGATGATTGAAGAATATCAACCTAAAATGAAGCAGCATTCTAACACAGTATCCCTTTGATAGCCTGCATTAGAAATTTAGAGTTCGTTGTTTGAACTTATGCATTTCATAAAAGCCTTCTGAATCTATAACATCTCGTACTCTTGTAGTACAAGCTTGGGTCAAACTCATTTTGAGCTCCTGTTGCAGAGATATTTGCCATTGGGTCGTATTCATTTGAGTTGATAATGATTTCTTGACAAATACACAGTGGTATCATTATAATTCTTCAGAAAAAATCTCAATTATAAAAACTCTATTAAAATAAAATACTCATATATTTAAAGTATTAAAATAATTCCTTCATGAAATGTATTGCATGAAGTAAAATTATGTATTCATAACTCATATCTAAATTAGAATGTAAATATGTTAACTTGATGATAAATATGTGGAAATATTAATAAGATTTAGTCAAACTTCTTGCATATTGTTGTAGCAATTCTTCATTACTGAAGAATACATTTTAATGATTTTGAAAACAGGGACATTGTTTTACCCTAGATATGTAAATACCTAGGGAAATTTTATATTCCTAATGAGAAGACTGTAAACATTGTAACTACAGTATTTTCTTAAATTAATGAGATGAATTCAGAAAAACAAAAATATTTATATCTCCATTACTAACATCCCATTGATGTATATCTACAGTCTTTTCTTAAATTAATGCTACAGTCTTTTCTTAAATTAATGGGATGGATTCAGAAAAAACAAAAATTCTCCATTACTAATATCCCATTGAAGTATATATATAAAAAAAATCTTTCCCAAAAAAATACTAACAATTCCCTCGATTCCCTCAGCAAAAGAATCAAGGAGACTCATAATACGTTAGCAAAATTTTATAGTTTTTTATTCCTGGTTCTTTTCCTTTCAGGACAACATAAAAGGCTAATTACTTCAATGAAAGAGGACTTGCTCTTTCTCAACCATTAAAATTTTTAAAAGTTCTTTGAGGCTACTTCAAGGGTCATATGGACTTTTAGATAAGAGTAATTGTCTAGCTTAACGCTATGGTATAGACAATCATCTTCCAAACAACCATGTGTTAAAGGCTTGGCTCTCTATTCATGGTATGCTGTTAAGTCCATGTGTAAACTTCAAGACTTAGGGTCTGGTGGGAGGAAATTAGGTCACTGAAGGCACAACCTAAGAATGATGTATGGGCCGGGCGGTGGTGGCGCACACCTTTAATCCCAGCACTCGGGAGGCAGAGCCAGATGGATCTCTGTGAGTTCGAGGCCAGCCTGCTCTACAGAGTGAGATCCAGGAAAAGCGCAAAGCTACACAGAGAAACTCTGTCTAGAAAAAACAAAAAACAAACAAACAAAAAGAATGACGTATCATTCTATGATCTGTTGGTCTCTTGCTCCTTGTCATTATAATCTAAGTCTTTGGGTGAATCATTTTATTGCCACCCCAACAGAGTTAGGTTTCCTTTAACAGGCATAAAGCCAGAGCCAATCAATCATGGGATCAAATTTACAATATTGTGAACCAAAATGAACTATTTTATAAGTGGATCATTTTCGGTTTTCATTGTCCTAAAACAAAGTTGACTAAAATTTGATGTATCTTCAGTTTTTCCATGAATTCGTTAAAAATATACCACCCATTGCTCGTTCCATGTATTGAGGCATTCCATTATTAGAATCAATACCGTTTTCTAATATGTTTTTTTTCTTAACTTTGCAATTTTTAGAATATATTTCTATTTTAACCATGTTTTTTCTTTTAACCCTCATAGTTTATGCATAACCTGTGTCAGGCTGCTTCAACAAACTACACATTTTTTCTTTTCTAATGGTTCTTTTACAAAATCATCGAAGAAATATCCCCTGAATTTATTCTCTAGCATAAACTTTACTCACATTCACTGCCATTTTCTTTATTCATCTTTTCTTCCTCCTCAGATACAATTTTTTTAAGGTTTTTAATATACTTTTCATGGTTAACAAGAATTTAATATATACTCCCTTATACCATGCATATTTTAGAAGATTCTTTATTAGTTTTCAGAGGGACTATGAAATATTTATTTTGTAATTCAGAACAATTTTCAGAGTTTGCTTCATATATACATATACATATATATATATATATATATATGGTATGAAGATAAAATATTAGTCAAATTATTAACTAATCTCTTTCAGAAATGAATAATATCATTTATATCCAAAACAATGTTAATGAGTATCAACCCTTTCCTCACAAAATGTGCCACAATAATACTGTGTCTGAATTTCTTTTTTTTTTTTTTTTTTTTTTTTGGTTTTTTCGAGACAGGGTTTCTCTGTGTAGCTTTGCGCCTTTCCTGGAACTCACTTGGTAGTCCAGGCTGGCCTCGAACTCACAGAGATCCGCCTGGCTCTGCCTCCCGAGTGCTGGGATTAAAGGCGTGCGCCACCACCGCCCGGCTCTGTGTCTGAATTTCAAGGAGAGCTTTGTGATCTGAAATTCAAAACTGAGTTTTCATTTGTTTTAAAATTGGAGTCTTTAGGAATAAAATAATGAAAAAACACATCTCTTCAAAGAGGTAGTCCAAATATTAAGTTTCTTATAGAGACAGAGAAAAGGTCTGGATCCTTGAGGAATGCTAATGTTCCCCAATCACCAATCTCAATATAGCCATTGTGTGACAAAGGGCAACTGAAAGGAGAAAAAGTCTGCTGTATTTGCTTGGGCTGTTTTTGTGTTATTTGAGATGTTGACTGGACTGAAAATGATGTACCAAGTGACCTTACTGACCTGTCTCTCACTTTGTCCCCCACTTCAGATAGTGTATACCTCCTGCTGAGCCATTCAGTGTCAGGTACAAGAGCATACTTTAGTAATATATTTTAAAAAACCCATAACAACACATATAGGAGCACAATAAATATTCACTAAGAAATAATGAAGTCAGCGGACATACCCAAAAAGAAATATGAAAAGTCATCTTGTCCTATCTATGATAAAAGAATTCTGTTCAAGTCGAGTACATGGCATATGGCATGATTTCAAAACAGAAAAAAAGCCAAAATATGGATGATCCATCTTAGAATAATATTTATATTAACAACAAAAAGACTATGACAGCTAAATATCATAAATAATCCATTTCCTTATCACTGAAGAAAAAGATATTTCAACCTTTAATTGACTTGCTTATCAAACCAGTTAAAGTCACTTCCTTTACTTTTTAACAAATTAAGTTGTTGAAGACTGATGGCTTTTACCTTCCATCTGATATCCAAAGAAAAAGACTCACTACTAATTATATAGTTATACTCTGATGAATGTGAATTTCACATAAAGCTGCTTAAATGGAATATTAATGCTTCAAATTGCTTCATTTTTTAAAAAAATTCAACCTCCTTGCAATTGCTATATCATTATACTTACTTTCCAGACAACTATTTCTTTTCTTGTTATTATTACTTTACCTTGCAATTATGCTAAGACACAAAAATGCTTCATTGAATTTAAATTCATGGAAATTAAAGAACATGAAAGTTGAATTGTTGCTCCCAAATCGCATAAGCAATCACTGAAAAAAAAAAAAAAACTTCACATATATCCTGAAGTTGTTTTTTTTCCCTCTTAGGTTAACAATGTTTGTCTTAGTTTACAAACTAATGAATGCTAACTTTATATTCACCAACTTTATTCTTCTTTCCTTCTGAACTCAATTTTTAAATTAGAATACCCCAGCTCAAGGTAAATAGGTACTGATAATATTTTTTTTTCAAGACAGGGTTTCTCTATGTAGTTTTGGTTCCTTCCTGGATCTCACTCGCTCTGTAGACCAGGCTGTCCTCGAACTCACAGAGATCTGCCTGGCTCTGCCTCCTGAGTGCTGGGATTAAAGGCGTGCACCACCACCACCCAGCTGGTACTGAAAAAATTTAAGAAAGGATTAGTAACTAGAAAACACATTAGCAAACATTAATTGGGAACTAAATATGCAAGTCAGAAGGCTTTAGAAGAAATTATATCACTTTTATTATTGGGAGAAATAATGATGACATAAAAAGGGAAGTTACCTTATTTTGGTTTCATTTGCCTACACTTGGCAACATACATTTTCCTTTACTTCCAAACCACCAACCTCAATGATCTAAAAGAACAAAATCATCACTCATTATCTAATCTGTTAATCATACCCCACAGACACCTGCTCAGTCATGTTCATTGCTGCTTTATTCACAATAGCTAGGAAATGGAAACCCTCAATACCCTGCAACCAGTGAACTGATAATGAAAATGCCATATGGGTAAGCTATGGAATATTATTCAGGTATATGAAGAAAAATGAAATGAAGAACTTCGCTAGCAAATGGTTAGATGTTTTAAAGATCATATTGAGTGTGGTAACCCAGACCCAGATAGAAAAAATGTCACATGTTCTTTCTCATTAGAGGGTCTTAATTCCAAATCTTCAGACATGAATTTCTATATTGGAGTAAATGCAGAAATTAGCAAAGAAAAAGAACACCATTGCCTGGAAGTGGAGGAGCAATAGAGGGAACACTATAGGATACTAGCAAGAGTGAGAAAATGGGAGGGCTTTACTTTAGGAGGGGGAGGGGAAAGGCAGAAGTAGGAGGGAGGAGGGTAAGTAACAGGAAAGATCTTGGAGGAGTTGTGGTGAGTCAAGCTACTATTTTCTTAAAAGATAAACCTACAGTACATGTAAATATCTGTGTAGTTGTACATATGTAGCTTGGAGGAAGTTTTCTTGTCTGAGCTGATGGGGCTCCCTCCAAGAGCTAAAGCCTACCTGCCAAAGAACCCCAACATGATGCATGAGAAGCAGTCCTTTTAAGTTGTTGGTAGGCGTTTTTCTAAGAGACTTCCAAGACAATACAAGATATTGCTATTGTCTTTGGCCCCACCCAAGGGTGGAATACAGGTTCCTACTGTTTAAGAAACTTTGCAATTCAGAAGTAGAGCCCAGAAGCTACTGAGTTGGAACTGACCTCAGTGCCTCCACCCTGAGATCTAGCTTTTATTAGTGCCAGGGAAATCTTTGAAAGTAAGGAAGCAACCAGCAGTCCTTCTCAAATATGTCACCCATGAACCACACAAATGACCAGCAGGGCATGAACATCATGAAGGTAGATTAGTGGTTGCATAACTTGGCAGTAACAAACAGATCTTAAACTGGACTTAATACTCTCTCTACAGGAGGGAAATAAGCCCTGGTATTGCAATCCTAGCCAATTACCTAGGGCTGGTTAATTAATGGATTTTGAAGGATAACCTACAATACATCGTAAGCTAGCCTAATCCCTAGCAACACTCTGAACATATGTCTCCATACCCACAGATAAGTGGAGTCCCCATCCCTCTTCAAGAAAATGTGTCTTTGCAACAGATGGAGACTATTACAGAAAATTAAAACCAATCAAAATGCAGACTTGCAGAGCCCAGGCCCAATGGATACATCTACAATCCAACTCCTACACCTGAGGCTCAAGGATCATGTGGATAGGGGAGCAGTAAGATTGTAAGAGCCAGAGGAAGAGGGATTTTGCTATGAGAGTGTGTCTCCTCATGCTGTCAGAAGTACATCCATACTTTCTTATCGGTAAGACTGCTTAAAAAGGAGCTGAAGGAGGACACCAAAAGTCTGCCTGTCAGCGCACACAGGGGAAAGACCAAGAGGCTTCAACCCTACACAAAGTAATGGAGACATTTAAAAAATACTGAGAGCGGGAGATGTTATCTTTTCCATGGAATAACAATAACACACCAATAGATTATCCAATGTTAAGTTGTCTACCCTAAAATCATCTATTTGGGTGACATTTTAACATGTATGTGTGTGTGTGTATGTGTGTGTGTGTGTGTGTGTGTGTGTGTGTGTGTGTGTGTGTGTGTATAACAACAATTGATGAGTGATGAGACCATGGATTTGAAGGAGAGCAGTTGATGCCATGGGAGGGTTTGGAGGAAGGAGGGGTGGGGGGAGTAGTAATTATCAGATCACATTACAATTTGAAAAGAAAAATAAATTCTAAACTAAAACATAAATCCAATCAATACAGTTGAGCTTGTTGCCTGACAGTCTTTCTCAGGAGCAGGTGAAGATTAACAATGGGCCCATGTCTGTGTTTCTAGCCACTTTTGTCAACCAATTTGTACCATTTCTTCCCTAAGGACATGTGGCCTCAAAGTATGAGGGTTGGGCTAGTGTCTAGGTTAGGAAGAATTAGAGAAGAGAGCTCCATCTCTACTTCGATGAGATGACGGAGTCATCATCCATGCTGTGCGCTGACATTCCAGTGCTGCTTTAAACTCAGGCCTGTTACCACTCACTCATTTTACTGTAATTATTCCTAATACAATAGCAGTGGAACTTTGGTTGGGTCATACCTAGGTCTGACATGGTTTTAGGAGGAGGGCATAGATATTGTTTATGTCATCCACAGAGAAGAAATTTTAGCAGCACAAGCTCAAGTTATTTTTTCATCTCCTTTGTGAACTGGAACTCTGGGCCCTCTGGTGAGGTTATAGATGCAATAAAAGAAGAAGTAATGTGTCAAAAGTGGGGACCATGGGCCTTTGGTGCCACTTCTTTGTGAAAATTACTTGTGTCTTCAAAGCCTGTTCAAAAGCAATAATGCAATGATAACTTCAACTGCATGATCTATTGCCAGTGTGGGTACTAACTGTATGCTTAGACATATCTGATAATGCCTGTTTTATAATGGCAATCATAAATCATATGGTAAATTGGTTTTAAAGACATTTAAGGAACTGGTATATACACAGTCATCTCTAAGTATAATGCTTCTAAGCCACAAGAAGACAATATAGATGGTTAAATCAGAACTAGTACTTAGTGATGAAGAATTTAATCCACTGTAACTTATGTCTAAGGGTTTAGGATGGCTAATTTATGCATATATGGTATTTTTAATGCCTAATATGAAATACAAGCCTCATGGGTAAGGTTCAGTATCTATTGACCACTTAGGGCTAGATCACTAACATTTCTGATGAGTTTGGCCTTACTTTATTGTAAATAGGCAAGTGAAATTGTATAAGATTTCTGATGAAGTATAGATTCTTGAAGGTTCAAGTCCTATATTCTAGCAAAACATGATATAAGAACTTTTTAGGATAATGCCCACACTTAACATTGTCTATATAAAGTTAACATCCATGCTAAATAAGTAAAAACATTTATTATTCTAAGCTGGAAATCAGCTAGTGACTTTTGGTAAGTCATTTTTAATGTAAAATTTTTGAGAATTTCAGATATGAGTACTACATATATACAAGCATATACATAAATACAAAAATACATATACACACCCTATATACATACACCCCACATGCTCCCTCCAACAAAACCTCTAGTTTCTCTTTCATTCCCTCCCAATTTCATGACCTGCCCTTTAAGTATTTTTCATATATGTATACAGAGAAACAAAATCCATTTAGGGGTGTCTGTATGTGTTTAGGGTTTAGAGTTGACCACTTGGGATTGGAAAACCTATCAAGGGGCTAGTTTCTTGGGAAGACTGATTAGTCTACTCTTAGCATCCATCAATGTTTTTGGCTTTCATCTAGGAGTGGGGCCTTGAGAGAATTTTCCATGAATGCTGGTATATCAGTTTGTGTTAATATTTCTTGTATGTCATACATATATAGAAGACACTATCTCCTAACAGAAATCATAATCCTCTGGTGTAGTGGAGGGCTGTTCTGACTATGACTTTAAAGAACCACCCCTAGAGATGTAACAGGTAACTGTCCTACATACCTATGACCTTGAAGTACCTGCCCCTGGGGCACGGCTCAGGGCGACCCTTAAAACCAAAGACTGCTCATTTCTCTCTCTCCTGGTATAGTGGGTAGCAGTTCCAGCTTTGACCTGGAAGTACCACCCCCATTGAGGCTTCGGTAACTCTCACACCTACAAGGCGGAGCCAAGAGAGGAGGACCCCTGAAGACCGGAGATCTGGGCCAGCTCTCTTGGTTCCTGGATCAGGGATCCTGGAGGTAGACAAAACAGAGTTCTCCAGAGAACACTGCTGAATTGCGCTTTACCTTTCCCAGACCCTGTTATCTATCCCTTCACTTGTAAGTTACCCCACAAAATAAAGCTCCCTTTTAACTATGTGGAGTTGCCTTAATATTTAAACCAATATCCTAGGACTTGGATGCTGGGACAGTCTGAGATAGAAGAACAGCATGGGACCATGCCTCACCTTTCCAGGACCCTGCGACAGACAACTCCTCTGTTCTGTCTTGTGTGTTTTCCTTTCTTAATAAACCCCTTTGCTCTTTAAGCAGACCCCAAACATTTCTCACATTACTCTGGCTCTCATAATCTTTCTGCCACCCCTATCTTTGATATATCCTGAACCTTAAGTATAGAGGAGGTTGTGTGGTAGATGCAACAATTGGGGTTGCCACTGGAGCGTCAGTTGTTCTCTGTATTTTGACAAGTTGTGGCTTTCTGTAAAGGTCTCTGCCTCCTGCAAAAAAAGGTTCTTTAATGGGGATGGAAAGCTACACTTATCTGGGGGTGTAAGAAAAAGTACATTGAGTGCAGTTGGAAATTATACTGGTTTAAGAAAATGGAAATAGTAGGCTCTCCTTTACGGTCAATGGATTCACCAGCCATGGATACTTAGCTAGGTTTACAGTACCAGGCATAGATTGTTTCTTATTTAATAAGACTTAAGTTCAATTAGAAGTCTGTTGATTATCCCCACGATATAAATGCCAATATTACACTCTTGGGGATATATTATTATGATGGCCATATGCTTTACAGCTGAGGGGAGACTGCTCATTCCTCTTCTCCATTTGCAGCTTACACATCACCTTTGCTACTATGGGAGCAAATCCTCAGAGAGGAGACTAACCACATCAATTCCAGGTCAATTCTTCCCAGTCCTATATCTGATGTGTGTGATGTCTTCTGCAATAGGCTACTTAATATGAGGTCAGTCAATTTTTTGATCCTCAATTTCATTACATATAAAATGGATCTCAAGTCTTATTTGCAGAAGACATTCTGAAAATGAGTGTTAGAAAGATACATGGTAATTATCTGTACTTTATATGTCTTCAAGATATGTAGTGATTTCTAACCTTAAATACCAGTATCGCTTTCCATATTTTCCTAAATAATAATTTTACTTTGACATAACAGGTAGCCTAATAATAGAAACAGTGGTGAACAGTGAAAACCTATAACCTCTCAAAATAAACTTCTTATTTAGAAAAGCAGAAAAATGAAAGACTGTGATAGAGAGATTGGAGGAGTGTGGATTTGCTCCTTGAACAAGAATGAAATATAATGTAGAACTTTAATTGGTTCTTTGAAAGGATGCTGATGTTCAAGTGTGTGAAACTTACATGAATTCTGCAGTTTAGTTAATAGGTATGGCTCATTATGATTTTATGATATTGATTAATATATTATGATTATACAAATTTTAACATTATTTCTCAGCAGGCAATTGGTCTACATGAACGTTCTCAACTTTTCTATATGAGGAAAAATAAATCAAAATAAAATAATTATTAAAGGATTAGGAAATGCAGTTTTGTCAGAAAGTTATTTTAAATTTTGAGTTATAACTATGTGTTAAAATAACATGGTTCAGGATGGCTTTTTCAAGGTAGGAGATCCCTATATTGTCCAGTCTGGGATGAAACTTGCAGTTCCTCTGTCTTAGTCTCCTAAATTCTGGGATTGGACATGGACGCAGTGATGCCTAGCTGTTAAGGATATTCTTACAGTTTGATTGACTTGAAGATACTCTTTATTTATCAATAGTGTAAAAATATCCTAGCAACAGTTCTTTATTGTTTGTATATTGTTAACATCAGGAATTTATAGAATAAGTAAACACACAATTTAGGGAAAGGCCAGTCGCTATAAAAATTATGTTTGCCAAATTATGCTAACATTTAAATTAGTAGGCTTGTAAGGAAGGTCTTTGCGAATCCTTAGAATTATTTTAATCCACAAAGGATTGTGCACACATTAGCATATCTTTTCTAAGTGGAAAACTGTCTGGTTTCTTTGTCAGTGTAATGTTGTACGGATGAGATGTGACATCTAAGCAGAATGTCTAAAGCTTTTGAGCATCTCGGGGTCTGTTTGCATTCCATCTTTATGTCTGTATTTGTCTTGGCTTGTGTGTACGTGTGTCGTTTTTGTCTCCAATGCTCAAAACCAGCAGGAGAAATGGCTGCAGCCACTTCTGGGGCTGTGTCTCCCCCCAGAGGCTTTTCAACATCGCTTCTGCTGATTTGTGCACAGACCGAGAATCACAGACACTGTTTTGATGAGATTTATTTTTCTTAATTTTAGGTTAGAATCTGGGTAGTCAGTTGACAGGTTCATCTCCAAGGTATTAAAACCTTTTTGTAAGATAGTAGAAAAGCACTGAAATTAATTAAAATTATTACTGGACTCAATCTTAATAATTTGGGCATGTATCTACCCATGATTATTTCATTCAGTTGGCCATATTTTTATATTAATTTTAAGGGAAAATGTAAGAGCAAGCACAGAGGACATGTTTATGTAGCTGCTGTGAGTAAACTGCTTCATAAATTAAACATTTGCAGAGATGTATTATGTTACTAACAAACATGTTATTATATTACTAACATACATTTCTAGTCTTGTAACGATCTAACTTGAAAAGGAATTATTATAAAGCTATACATTTTGTAGTCACTACTATCAGCTAGTTGACATTTAGATAAGGAAAGGAGTGTTTGGAAGCACTTGGGTTGCTACAGGTCCATTTTTCACTTAATAAAAGTTATAGGAGGGTGTTATACAGAATTTGTCATGTATTGAATTTTGTTCACTTCTTGTCACAACATATTTTTTTTCTCTTTATTAGTTGTCTCATTAGTATTCTGTCAGATGTCCTGAACACCAAGTTAACAGCCAGTCCCATGCACCACTTTAGAAACTTTTAGGCAATTTTTAAAGCAGCCCCAAGAGAACAGCAAATCAGGTAGTATGTTCAATTTTTCACTGAGCAAATTACTTTTTTGAAGGGGACCAGATAGCTGTTGGGGTAGGTAATTGGATGGAAAGCCTCTCACCTCCAGGGTGGCCTTTGTACCTAGAGAGGGTCAGTGGTGACAGAAAGCCATTACCCTTTGATTGCTGTTTGCTGATCTGTGTGAAATGAGTTGATGGCATCCATTCAGTTTCTAGTGGACATGTATACGGATCACATTTGGCATCCTTGTTGGTAGCTCCAGAAAAATAGAGATGGATTGAGCAGGCCCTGAGGTTACAGTACTGACCCTCCAGATTCCGATGGACTTTTTGTGGAGAGGAACTTTGCTCTTTCCTAACCCATACTCCTTGTCTACTTGGTGGCTAGACTAACAAAGCATTAGGGTATTAGAGACCTGGGATCAAGACTTGCCATACACTCCAATTTTCCTTAATAAAAATCAATCAAAATCTTTACCTCATCTTCACAAACTCTTCTTCATTTGAAATCAAATGAAAATTGTGTAACTATTAATGTAGTCATTGAATAAACAACATATGTATGATAAGTACTAAGATGACACTTAGTTTTTGTTTTTAAGTACTATTAAGTACACTGGTTTGTTTCCTGCTAGACTCTAAACTGCCTTTTTTCTCAGAAAGATTCACAACTTTAACTTATTGCCTGGGCTCAAATTTTCTTTACCTGGAATAACTCCTTATACCCCAAACTAGGGACACCCAATCTTTTTGTCATTTTGACGTGTACTTTGAAGAGTTTATGCTCTTGGACCAAACAATGGAATTGCAAAAAAGTCATACAAGGTTTTAAGTAAGTTTACAACTTTGTGGTGGACCACATTCATAGCTATACTTGACCAAATGTTTTATAGTGTCCATGGGATTGGCCAGGCTTTCAATTTAGGCTCTTATATTAAACCTTCAATAAAGTCTAGACTTCATAATAATGTTGTGTCCTAGTTGTGAGATACTTGTACACTGTGTGAAAATATATTGCCATGATTAATGTAATAAAAATCCAACCAGCCAATAGCTTGGCAAGAGGTATTTGTGGGACTTCCTGGCAGAGAGAGAACTCTGGGAAGGAGAAGATTGAGTCACCAGCCAGACACAGAGGAAGCAGCATGGACAATATAGAGAGATGAGGTTACTAGCCATGCAACAGAATGTAGATTAAAATAAATGGTTAATTTAAGTTATAAAAGCTAATGGGGAAAACCTAAGCTAAGAATGAGCTTTCATAATTAATAACAAGTCTCCATGTCATTATTTGTGAGATGGTGGCCCAAAGAAAAATCCAACTATATGTCTAAATACTTTAAATCTATAATAATCTCATTTTGCTTCCTAAATTATATGATTGAGCAAATTATTTTTGGTGGCTGAATAGCCTTTTAATTAGGTTTCAAATAAAAATACGTAAGCCCATCTATTCTACCTCGTTCAATGAGAAAGAGAATGCAAGATAAATAAATTGTGACATAAGAATACATTGAAATCACCCAATTCTGATAGTATCAGACAACTGAATAATTTTAAAGCTACACACTAAGAGCAGAAGACATAACTAAGGAAATGATAATAGAAAGAACCTATTATGTAAATTATAGAAATCATTAGGGCAGTGATGACAAATGGAAATGAGCTTGAAAGGTATTTTAATGTTGACAGAGATATTCTTTAGCTTTATTTGGATGATGTGATAAATTTGATATGAAATATACATATATACTGTATATATGTATATATATGTGTACATACATATATATCTATATATATATATATATATATATCTTAGAATTTAGATCTGTTTGTTATATTACTGGTACATTGTAATTTATTTGAAAATTTAAAACTATGGAAGAACTCAGGATTGGTTAATAGTGATTGAACTCACTGGAACACTGATCCTCTGATTTTATGCCTTTGAATGTTCCTTGCTCAAACCAATTTTTTTTTATCAATGATATTGTCTAATAATAGATGAGACTTATAACATCAAATGAGCTCATTTGGGATGTTTATGGATTACATAAACAAGTGTTCTAAATATTTCCCTATTAGTAACTCTATGTGATGGCTGTTCTTGGATGTAAACTTGATTACTTCTAGAACCATCTTAAAAACCCATGCAGCTGGACCAGCAAGACACACTGAGAGATTCTTCCTCATTGGATTATTTGAAGTGGGAAATCTCAACTTAAACCCAGACCATTTGACGTCAGAGGACTCACCCTGAATCTGGGCCACACCTTCTCCTGGCAGAGAATACCAAGGAAAGAAGCTTCTCTTTCGCCTGCTTGTCCTTTTCACTGGCAAGTTCATATACCTTCTACTGAGGCACTCTTTCACTAGCATTAGAGCCTACTTCTTCAGGATTCCAAAATACCCTGAAGACAAGCTGAGACATGCAGCCTTTTGGGTCAAACAGGTATTGGATTCTTAAGTTTCTGTCAGGAGACAGCCATAGTTGAAACAGCTTTTTCATAGCCTGTAAGCCAATCGAATAAAACCATGTTGTTTTTTTTAATATATATATATAATTTTATCCTACCAGTTTCTCTAGAGCAGTAGTTCTCAACCTTCCCAATACTGTGACTCGTTAATATAGTTCCTCATGTTGTGGTGAACACCAATCATAAAATTATTTCTGTTGCTACTTTATGATGTTAATATTGTTACCGTTATGAATTATAATGTAAATATCTGTGTTTTCCATTGGTTTTAGGCACCCCCTGTGCAAAAGTTGTTCAACCCTCATACGAGGTGTGACCCAAAGTTTGAGAATGATTATTCTAGAGAAACCACTAATTTATTCTCCAAATTTCACTTGAGGATAAATCAAAGATTGTATTATGATAGGAAGATTTAAACTTATTTGAATATTTGCCAAATTGTCCAGTGTTATTCATGGACTTTGTGATATTCAAAAATACATATTTATATTTGTTTATACTCATACATACATACATACATACACACACACATTTCCACTTTCTCACAAGAGACTTAGAAATCATAGTGAGAATAAATAATTATTTACTGAGAAAACATAATACTAGATACTAGATTATGATATTGTAATAGGAGAAAAGACAGTCATAAGAATACCTGATTTAACAAATTAAATTTAAATAGGATGCAGAAACAAAATTGTACAAAGTGAAGTGTTCAATGGGAGATCTGAAACTAAAAGGTTACTAAGTTCTTTTGGATACTTATCACTAGGTTATTTCTTCTTCTATTTTACCATCTTTAAGATAATATGAATTTTATATTATTTGTTTCTATTGTGAAGGGTATTGATTCCATGATTTCTTTCTCTGCCTGTTGTCATTTGTATATAGGAGGGTTACTGATTTTTTTTAAATCATGTATTTAGCCATTTTGCTGAAGGTTGTTTTTTTTTTTTTTATTAATTCTAGGAGTTCCCTGGTAGAATTTTGGTGGTTACTTATATATACTATTGTACTATCTACAAATGCAATGCTTTGACATCTTCCTTTCCAATTTGTTTCCCCTTGATTTCCTTTAGATTGTCTTATTGCTCTAGCTAAAACTTCGAGTACTGTATTGAATCGACAGCCTTGTGTTTTTCCTGATTTTAGTGGATTTACTTTGAGTTTCTTTCCATTTAATTTAATGTTGGCTATAGGCTTGCTGAAAATTGTATTTATTATGTTTAGGCATGCTCCTTGTATCCCTGATCTCTCCAAGACTTTCATCGTGAAGTGGTGCTGGATTTTATGACAGAATTTCAGAATCTAATAAGATGATTATGTGTTTTTTTCAAGTTTGTTTATATTGGTGGATTACATGGACAGCCTTTTGTATGTTAATCATCCCTGCACTTCTGGTATGAAGTCTACTTGATTGTGGTATGTGATCTTTTTGATGTGTTCTTGGATTCAGTTTGTGAGTATTTTATTGAGGATTTTTTGCATCTATGTTGATGAGGGAAATTGGTCTATAATTTGTTTTTCTTCATTGAATCTTTGTATAGTTTGGTCATCAGGGTGACTGTGGCCTCATAAAATGAATTTGGCAATGTTTCTTCTGTTTCTACTTTCGTGTAATAATTTGAAGAATATTGGTATTAGGTCTTCTTTGAAAGTTTGCTAGAATTCTGTGCTAAAACCATCTAGCCCTGGGTTTTCTTTAGTTTAGTTTAGTTTTTAGTTTGGAGACTTTTAATGACTGCTTCTATTTCCTTAGGGGTTATAGATCAATTTAAATTGTTTATCTGATCTTGATTTAGCTTCGGTAAGTGGTATCTATCAATAAAATTGTCCATTTTTTTTTTTGGATTTTCCAATTTTGTTGAGTACAGTTTTTTAAAGTATAAACTAATGATTCTCTGGATATCCCCAGTATCTGTTGCTATCTTCACTTTTTTGTTTCTGATCTTGTTAATTGGGATATTTTCTTTCTGTCTTTTAGTTAGTTTGGATAACTCTAATCAACAAAGTGAAAGACCTACATGATAAAAACTTCAAGTCTTTAAAGAAGGAAATTGAAGACAATATCAGAAAATGAAAAGCATTCCCATGCTCATGGATTGGTAGTAATTACATAGTAAAACAAATGGCCATCTTACCAAAAGCAATCTACAGATTCAAACCAGTTCCCACCAAAATTCCAACACAATTCTTTACAAACCTGGAAAGAACAGTACTCAACTTCATATGGAAAAATAGACAAACAAATGAACAAAAAAACTGGATAGCTAAAACAATTCTGTTCAATAAAAGAACTCCCAGAGGTATCACAATCCTTGATTTCTAGCTCTACTACAGAGCTATAGTAATAAAAACTCCATGGTACTGGCATGAAAATAGACATATTGATCAATGGAATTGAATTGAAGACCCAGTAATAATTCTACACACCTATGGATACCCAATTTTTGGTAAAGAAGCCAGAAATATACAGCAGAGAAAAGGAAGAGTCTTCAACAAATGGTGCTGGTCTAATTGAATGTTAGCATGTAAAAGAATGCAAATAAATCTGTATCTATCATTCTGCACAAAACTCAAGTCAAGTGGATCAAAGACCTCAACATAAAACCAAATATATTTAACTTGATAGTAGAAAAAGTGGAGAATGACCTTGAAAGCATTGGTATAGCAGGCAACCTCCTGAACAGAACATTAATAGCACAAGCACTAAGATCAACAAATAATAAATGAGACCTCTTAAAAATGAAAAGCTTCTATAGGGCAAAGGGCACCATCAATAGGACAAAATGGTAGCCCATGGAATGGGAAAAGATTCTCACCACCTCCTCATCTGACAGAGGGCTAATAGACAAAATATATAAAGAACTCAAGAAACAAGACATCAACAAACTAAATAGTCCAGTAAAAAAATATTGTTCAGATCTAAACAGAATTCTCAACAGAAGAATCTCAAATGGCTGAGAGACAGAGAAATGTTCAACATCCTAAGTCATCAGGGAAATGCCAATCAAAACGTCTTTGTGATTCCATCTCACATCTGTCAGAATGTCTAAGATCAAAAACACACGTGACAACTTATACTGGTGATGATGTAGAGCAAGGGGAACACACCTCTACTGCTAGTGGGAATGTAAACATGTTCAGCCACTTTGGAAATCAATCTGTTGGTTACTCAGAAATTGGGAATCAATATACCACAAGACGCAGGTATACTACTCAGCTATACCACACAGCCCACAGAATCAACTGACCAGGACTATGGGAGCTACAAAAGATCAAGGAGCCTGTAGGGTTCTGACCTAGGTCCTCTCCATATATGCTGTGGCTGAGTAGCTTGGTGTTCCTGTGGGATTCCTAACATTTAGAGTAGGGTGATGTGGAGGTGATAGCTGATTCTTTTGTCTACTCATGCAACCATTTTCCTCCTACTAGTTTTCCTCATCTAGTTTTAATGCAATGCTATGTGCCTGGTCTTATTGTAACATGTTATGCTGTGTTTGCTTTATGCTGGGAAGCCTGCTCTTTTCTGAAGGGAGACTGGGCAGGGGGAGATGGGGGGGAGGGGAAGGAGGGGAAATTGTAGTTGCATGTAATATATAAGAGAAAAATTTAGAAAATAAAATAATAAACAAACAAAAAATATTTCAATTGCAGAAGACAGAGAATCCCAACCTAAATAATACTATCCAATTTCATAAACAGCTGCTGTTCATACAAGGCATTGATATCATAGAGAAATGTAACTTAGTATCCTTCATTTATGGATCACATGAGTCTGCATTCTTTTCCTGTTTTACTTCAGTTTGCACATCCACATTTCATGGCAGCTGTTTTGTTGTCTTTGGGTAGAAAGAGAAATTGAAGCCTCAGCTACTACTCCTTACTATCAATCAGCAAGTGATAAAGTTGGAAGGTGACCTAAAGTAGCCAAGTTTCAGAGCACTTTCAGTTAAAAATGTACATCATTTCTCTTCTACTTCTCCTTTAAAAATCAGTAAACTACTTATACATATATCATCTAACCATCATCTATCTATATCTATTATACACTTATCTATTTATCTATCTTCTATCTTTCCTGTACATATCTATCATTTATCCATTAAGATATCTCTCATATGTGATCTATTTGTCATCTACATGTATATCCTCTCTCAATTTGTCTGCCTATATATTCCCTGACTGTCACATATCCCTGCATTTATTTTCTGTCATTGATTTGTCTGTTTAGGTATCTATCTATCATCAATCAATCTATCTATTATCTATCTATTCATCTATGTATCTATCTATCTCATATCTATATAATAGAAAATTCATTTTCACAGTTATAAAGAATGAGAAATCTCCAGATCTGCTTATCCATCTTAAGATTCAAGACAGCTGAGGGTATAGTTACATTTCAAAAACCAACAAGCTGTACCCTCCAAAGGACCCAAGTTTTTGCTCAGAATCTTATGGCAGGAAATATAAGTATCACAACTCAGGTAGGAAAGGAAAAAAGTCTCTGTTTTTGATTAAATACTGACCAAGCATAAGGAGAAAAATATATTGTACTCAACCAACATATTTTAATGTTATCTTTACCTAGAAAAAGAAAACAAACCTAGAAAGAATTTAAAGAAATGTCTTGACATGATAGTCCAATCGAGTCAACACAAAAGTAATTATCAAAGATATTTAAATGTGCTTAATTAAATGTTTTACAGCTTTATTTAAAATAATATCAGGCCAGCCTGGGTTACAGAGTGAGTTCCAGGAAAGGCGCAAAGCTACACAGAGAAACACTGTCTCAAAAAAAAAACAATAATAATAATAATATCAGGTCTAAAAGGAAATTAGATAGTATTATATACTTTGCCATATCAAAAGAAATTGACTAACAAATGGTAACACACACTTTATTAATATTAAATTTGCATTAGTACTATCAATTTAGGTAGTATTTTACAGTGTAATCTATCTTTTGAGTGTTCAAGAACATTTCTCTGGTTAGGTTTTTCACATGTCTAGTCTAGCATGTGTAAGCAACTCATTAGCATTTGAAATATCTATTATGTATTCAAGCATTGATGCTAACAGGAGAGGAAGAATGTGCTTGTTGGTTAAAAATTTGTGCATGTCTAAGTATTTATTTCTTTAATTAAAAGTATTTCAGAATTGTATGACAGAAATATAGGAAGAATTTGAAGAGTATGTAAAATTATTAAAGAAATCATTCATGCAAATGAAAGTATTTGTAGGTAACTGAAACCATATTTATTGGTATAATAGCATATGTTGGTAATTAGTAAAGAAGATAATTTCATTTTAACTCAGAGGTCAGGAAGGTGGGAATTCTGAGGTTATATTCTATAAAAACAAGGCATCTGTGGAAAAAAAAATAGTGTAAGAATGCCAAAAAGTAAAAGCAAGGGATATCCATGTCTTCTGGAAATGGGCAAAGATTTCTGGGAAATTCAGCTATGTTTCTCTTGTCTTACCCTTTTCCCCACTCTCAATGGTTCTTTCTGTTTGTTACTATGGGGATTGTCAGTTTCTGTTGCATTGGGCTTTGTAATTTGGCTCACTGAAGCTAGAGGTTGCCCAGTAGTCACCCTGGTTACCATTTTAGATAAAATTAGGGTTAGTTAGCCTACCTGATTGGAAGCTTTTGGCCTACATGTATCTTTTCCTCAAAATAAAACAAGTAATGTCATCAGAGGTATTCATTAGTGTTAACTAAGCACTCTTCAGTGAAATGTAAGTAGATCTTTCTGTGTGGGCATAAGAGTGAATGTCATATGAATGGTGCCATGGCCATCATTGTGCCCTTCAGAACACCATGATGTTCACATGGAGTCGTGTGAGTCCTGCAGGTAGATGTAGAGATCACTGAGTCACATGAAATATGCCAAATCCCAAGGAAAAATAGCATGCAAGTGTCTTGGGCCTGTTCATGTAAATCAATCTAATGTTCTCAGTGTGTAGCTGGGTAGTAACCTTGAAGATCTCTGTTGTGACTTCAAGGCTTTGCTTTCATTACATTATTACTCTTCTTATTAGAAATAAGTTTCCCAAAGTATATTTATGCCCTAAATCAGTTTCCTTTGATGAAGATAATTTTTCTTTCCCTTGTAATTATAAATTTCATCCTTAAATCATTTCTTACATTAACATTATTTCTAATAGATGCCCTATCCCTTCACCTATATTCTGTTCTTTCCTACAGTCTGAGAACATAAACACAGTTTTTCTGAGGTCTTTGAAATTGGACAACAATGATGGCCTTTGCTCACCTTTGGTAACTTCCTCTGCATTTTTATCTGAGACCTTTTCTAGATAACCTTTATAGTATACACAACTCCACTATGAATGCAAAGCATAGCTCTTGCTCCAAAGGAATGAGAACCAAATATAAGCAACCAATAACCAGAAAAACAGGTACCGGTTTCCTTGAAAAATGTATCTAATTGTGGAAGAGGTTACATAGTTGTGAAAAGTCATAGAACAAAAGAAAGTAACAAATCAATACATTTCCCAAATATGCTGGCTATGTCCTGAATGTGAACAGCAGATTGAGTCTCTTCTATATGTTTCAGACATTAGAAAATACTTAGATTTGTGTTGGTAGAAGTCTGTTAAGTTTAATAGTGAATTCCAAAATTGTGACCTGTTCATCCTAGGGATTGATGAGACATAAATGTTAGTCCTAATGGATAATAAGAAGGACAACAGACATCTTGAGATAGTCTCAGCTGTTGCTTTGGAATAGTCTAACTTCCCAGAATGAGGGTTTTTGAAAGAGTAAATAAGTTTGTAGTATTTACTTCAACTTGCATGTGGCTCTTTCAGGATTTACCTACCTTTCCAGTCTATGAGGAGAAACTTCTATTTGAGTTGTTAGTCAGGGTATTCTGAGAGACTCCCCCCAAAATGTAGTCTATTACTGCTGTCAATAGTTGTCTCTCATAGGCTGGAGAGTTGACAGATGAAGACACCACACTTCAGATACAGAACTCATGTCTTCTATACAGAAAAACGTTTACAGTTTTTATTTAATTGTCTTAATATTTCTTGCGGATGGTACCATCCTTGGTAGATGACTTTAGGAAGTATAACAAGCAAGCTGAATTAGCCATAGGGATTGAGCAAGCCATTAAGCAGTGTTTCTTCTCAGTCTCTGCTTCAGTTCCTGCCTCCAAGTTCTTGCCTTGGAGTATTTTCCTGATTTCCTTGAAGAAAAAAAGAAAGAAGGAAAGAAAATACCCTCAAATTTTAATCACAGTAATACAGTCCTTTTTGGCATTCCTTTCCAAAATCATTTCAACTCAATCATAACAGTGTGGTAATATTATCAGGTGTTTGTATAGTAAAAATTCCATTGTTCACATTCCAATGTTGCCACTTCATCTATTTTCTATCTATTACGCAAATTTAATGCCACAAACTGAGCAATTCATTAAAAATAGTTTTGGAGGAGGGTTATGGCAGCTGGGAAGTGCAAGAATAAAGTAACAACATTTGCCTGACCTATAATGATAGTCTTCTTACTGCCTCGTGGTACAGGTATGATGTCACCTCAAAACACATCATCCAAGCATGCTGGCTTGGACCTCTCCACTTCTTTTCATAAACTATTCATTGATGCTACAGAGGGCCTCAACTTTAGGATGCATTGTCTATTTCCAACTTCTTTTAAAGACCTCACATCCATTACATTCAGACATAAGTGTAGGAATCATACTCCCAACAGACGAACTTTTATAGAAACACATTGAATCTATATCTGTGCTGTTGTCTATAGTAATTGATATCACCGCTTTAAAATCATTATTCTGTTGAAACAGCTGTGTTCTGTAATGAAATAGAATCCACACTTCTTTTGACTTTTACTGAGACCATTATTTTTCAATCTTATAGAATTTTCAACAAAATAAATACCTGTTTTTAAATATTCTTTCTACTAAGGGTAGTGCTTTTTTCATAGGTGTCAAATATCAAAGAGGCTAATGTTTCCTTGAAGAATGACTAAGAATTTGTACTGATGATTTTCTTGGCCAACTAGAATGGATTCTTTTTTTTTTTTTTTTTTTGCAAAGGCACTTATCTATATTTTTCTGTATATGAGATGTCTTCATTTCTTCCCTGAAAACTTATCAGACGTTACCATACAACTCTGGATTCCAATAATCAACAGAGCTCACGTGTTTTTCAGGATCCACAATATTCCTCAAGCTAATTACATTATTGGTAGTTAAATTTTACCAGCTATATAAAATGACAAAAAGCAAATGGATTTGCATTAAAACTGAAATTGTCAACAACTATATGCTCCTCTTGATTCTATCACTGAATTGGATAAATACTTTTGATCCAGGCAACCAAAAGAAACAGTAAGTAGCATGGTACTCCACTTGCCTTGAGCTATACACACACACATTTTCCCAACCAATACCTCAAACAAGTTTTAGCCACCTAGGACCCACACGCACACACACACTGAGGAGCAAGTATACCTGTGTTGAGCCATGCAAACATATGATTCCCCTCAGCAACCCCTCAAAAATATCCATTTCTATTCAAATGCATCCCAGAAGAGAATCTTGGAATTATAAACTTATCTGGCATAGATTGCTTTTCTAATATGTATATAATACAGTGATATGTATTCCTGTATGTGTCTACTAGTTTTATGTCAATTTTAAATAAGTTTGAGTTATATGAGATGAGGGAACCTCAATGGAGAAATTACCTCCATAAGATTAGGCTGTACACAAAGCTATAGGACAGTTTCTTAATTTTAGGCCATTCCTCTGTTGTTACACTACACATTCTCTCTGTCTCTGTCTTTCTCTTTCTCTCTCTCCCTCTCATTATTTAGCAATCCTAGTGTATTTTTAATTTTTTTCAACTTGATTCCCACTGTGTCCCAAAATAAATTATCTATGTCTTAAAAATTGCAAGTCCTCTGACAGCCTGAGCCAGTCATTTTCCACAATGTTCCTGTGACATATAGCACAAATTATTCTACCTGAGAAGCATCTTAGTACATGCTATTCCTCTGTCACACAATTTCAAATATAAGTTTGTCTATAAGGTCCTCTTAAGGGGCAAAGTTAATCCCTTCCCTTTTTGTCCATAGACAATGTTAATATTATCTCTTTGAATGAATGTCCCCACAATTAAAATTGGAGCTCTTTGTTGACAGCTATCAATCTATATGTATTTATATGTGTTAATGTTATCCCTAGATTTTATTGTGTCTACATGCTAAGCACATAATTTATGTGAATATTAAAAGTTATAGGTTATATAATTATAGATGTAACATAAAACATTTCATTTCTATTCTGTGATTTCAGAAATTTAGCAAAATTAACTATTAAAATGTATTTCCTATATTCTTTTCCTGATTGAACTACATTTTTGGCTTCAGAAAATGTTTCTTCTCTATCCTTCCTATAAGGTACCTGAAGTTTTATACCTAGTCTTCTTTGATTCGAATAGGCAGGCACTCTTTAGAAAGGGTGGGGTAGTTAACTACAGACAGAGGCTGGTGAAAGTAGGAAACTGTTGATAGACAACAGAATATGAAAGCTTCTTCTCATTATTGTTTTGGTTAAAAAACAAAGTATTTTCATGCTTTTCCTCCGTCATACCTTGTACATTAAGCCTTACCCATTGCTTTCCTGTGTTTCTTCATTTCAAACAAAGAGATTTGCTGTGGGATGGTCTGTATGTCAAATGTGTTGCTGATTGGTCAATAAATAAATCACTGATTGGCCATTGGCTAGGCAGGAAGTATAGGCGGGACAAGGAGAAGAATAAAGCTGGGAAGTGGAAGGCTGAGTCAGAGAGACACTGCCAGCCGCCATGATGACAAACAGCATGCAAAGATGCCAGTAAGCCACGAGCCTTGTGGCAAGGTATAGATTAATGGAAATGGATTAATTTAAGCTGTAAGAACAGTTAGCAAGAAGCCTGCCATGGCCATACAGTTTGTAACCAATATAAGTCTCTGTGTTTACTTGGTCGGGTCTGAGCGGCTGTGGGACTGGTGGGTGAGAGAGATTTGTCCTGACTGTGGGCCAGGCAGGAAAACTCTAGCTACAGAGATTGTTTCTTTAAATGTTTTGCTAGTACCACAGGGTTCTTTCTCTAATAATTTTTGGCTATCCTGAAAATACGCTTAGGAAAAAAATACAGTGGAACAGTGCTGTGACCAGTTGATGTCTACAGAAAATTGTTCTTTGAATGCCATCCATATATGTCTCTACAAAATCGACTGCGTAGCCAACTATTCTAGTGGCTGAGTTTAGTTATTTCTAGAAGAGTCTAAAATTAGCAAATGACACATAGAAAAAATCTAGCATTTAATAAGGAAAATCTATATAGCCGGTGGATAGTTCTTTTATGTAGAAAGTGAATCACAAGTGAATGCCTTTGGTTTGTGAGAAGGTTTGCCCTTCTGCTCAAGGACAATGTAAATATTTCCTTTTTGTTCTTCCTGGTATCACGCCTGCAATTGTATGCAGCTAACAGTAACTGCCTTCACAGTGAGATTGCATCACTGCAAGCTTTGCAAAGGAAAGCTTTCCAGGACAGGCTGTTACTGCCCTCTATTGATATTTCCAATTGCTCAGATCATTTCAGGAAAAGACACTTTTGATTTCTAACTAGCTGCAAAAGAATTTTGATTAGAGACCACGGGAATAAAATTTTAATGTTCTTGTAATGCACTTTTTGACCCCTTGAGAAGTAGATATGTCCAAAGGCTTACTCACCTCCTCTTTCCTTTCATCAGCCATAGTTTCCCTCAGTTTGATGCACTTAAAAAGAAAATAAAGACATGGGAAACAAACACTATTGGAAAATGCAAAATCATTATGAAATTCCATACATTGGTACACAAATAACAAATTGAAAAAAGAGCTGGAGAAATTACTGTTAGCATTGGCAGTTTGCAGCACATCTGAAGTAGATCTTTCACATCAGTGTTTTGAAATTATACTGAAGAATGTGAAAAAAGAAGTCACTATACTCTTAACTTTGATACCATACTTTATCATTATTCACCTTTTTTTCTTCCTACTGTATGCCCACATGGTTTAAACATCAAGGATCTATATCTTAAAATTCCACTCATACAAAAGTATTTCATTGATCACTCTAAGTGTGCGGGTCTCTTTAAAAACTATTGATTTTTTTTTAAGATAAGCTTTTCTATGGAAGCTAAGCTCACCTGAAATTCACTCTATAACTTTGGGTACCAGTCCTCCTGTCTGTTATAAGAATGCAATGGTTACAAGCAGATATGATGATTCAATTTTTAATCATAAAGTTTTCAGGTAAAATGTAACTTCAATTATACAGTGAACTAATCAACTCTGTGTAGAATTACTTATTTCTTCCCATTTTATTATCTCCTAAACTTACTCATTAATTTTTTTCTCTACTTTTATCCCAGTTGGAAGCTTTTAGACTTTTTGTAATAGTTTGGAGAAATTGCAAATCTGCTTAATTGAGAGCTGTGCAATTATTTAGGAGATAAATATTCTTTCTTATAATGCAGTCAGAGAAATTGAAATGGAGTATATGAGCAAGAATGAGACCTCACTTCTATCTACAGAGATTTCTTTCCTTTTGCCTATGACTGTGAAAGACTCTATTTCCAGGGGAGTTCCACAAATGAATAAAAAGCATTTATACTTCAAAAAAAGGGGAGAAATCTTGTCATAGAGGGCAACTTTGTGAATTTCAAATTAAAGCCTCTCGTCTGACCTTGCTAAATACAAAGCTTTAGGCAGAAATTAAATTAGAAAAGGATTTCTTTCCCAAAATCCCTAGATTTTTGTTGGGGTTTGGAATTAAGTCACCATTCTTTGATTCAGATGATGAAGTAGTTGAAACTGTGTTGCTGGACTCTGAGGATCCTGACTTTTTCACTTCTTAGAGCACTGAGAATTACCTTCTTCAACAACCAGAAAAGATCATGTAGACAGATAGAGCTGGAACCATTTTGGGCAGAAATTGAGCCTCTTTACCTGTACATTATTATCCTCATCTATGTCCTATGGAAAAAAACAAACAAAAACAAAACATAATGAAACAAACAAACAAAATTCATTGCTGCTAATGGATGTAGTAAGTGGCTTTACACTATATTCCTTAATAGCATGTATCTTGCAAGAAAGGTAGTGTGTTGACAAGCTTAGGCCCTATGCAGCCCAGTGACTGACAGATATAATGGGAAAACCCTTGCTATGGAAATCTTTTGGAAGAAAATGGTGGCTTGATGCTGGGGAATGTCTTTCTGTATGATATGAATATATGTTGTTCCCATTGGTTAATAAATAAGCTACTTTGGCCTATGGAAAGGTAGCTTAGAGGCAGGCGGGAAATCCAAGGAGAGGGACAGGAAAGAAAAAGGAGGAGTCTCCAGAGACTCAAGCCAACTGCCCAAAAAGCAGCATGTAATGGGACACAGTTAAAGTCACAGAACACGTGGCGATACATAGATTAATAGTTACAAGTTGAATTAAGTTATAAGAGCTAGCTAGCAAGAAGCCTGCCATGGGCCATACAGTTTGTAAATAATATTAAGCCTCTGAATGGTTATTTTGTAAGTGGCTGAGGGATCACAGGGCTGGGTAAGACCAGAGAAACCTCTGGCTACAGCCTGAGAGTAGGTATCATCATAGATGCCAAAGTAATATTATATAGCAAAAAGGAGGAAACTATAATAAGATTGCAAACAGAGTATCACCACAGGGTTTAAATTTGGGGCTCATTTGGTAACACAGGAGAAAAAAAATCTCCCATGGATTCTCAAAATATCATTGTCTTTTCCTTAAAGGAACAATAAAGTTTGAAATATGTGCAGCAAATAACAGAGAAAACACATTCTTGTATTATAAAGATGTGAGGGAGAAAATACAAGCTGCTGTATTTTAACCTGGAGTAAACCCATTCTGCTTTGCAAAACCAAAGTTTTCATAGAAGTTCAAAAAAAAAAATCAAGAAAAAAAATCATTGTTGTTCAGCATTTTTCTTTCACAGACTTGAGTTGGATGACTATAGCCCAGTATTTGAAAAGTTTCCTTTGGAAACTGTTGAAAAAAAGCACACAAAATAAAACCAGATTGTTTTAATTTTCCCATGTTTTCCTGTTAAAACAAGATGAAGAGTTATTTGAAGAAGTAATCATGCAACAATTAATAAAATTCATTAAACTTCTGAAGGCCTTTCCAGTTATTGATCCATACATTGGCCTCTTCCATGCAATTTTTTTTTTACAAAGAAATCTGCTTTCAGGGTTGGTGAGATGGCTCAGGCAGTGGAAATGCTTGCCACCCCAGTTCAAGGGGTGAGTTTGAATCTCCACAACCCATATAAAAGCCTAACACAGTGATGCCCATCTGTAATCTTAACACTCCTACTGCAAGATGAAAGGCTGAGACAGGAGAATCACAGATGCTCACAGGCCAGGCTACCCAATGCATGTATTATTTAACAACGAAGTGACTCTGTCTCCAGTGCCATCTAGGACATTTTATAAACAAACAAGAACAGTAATCTTGAACTGCTTGACATGGATGCTGGACCCTTATTTGTTCCTCTGGAAAAGCAAAATACTATCTTAACCCATGAATAATTTCTGAACTCTCTTAATCCTTTGTAATAAGTCATTTAATGTTTATTAAGAAGAATAATTCTAATCAGAAAAATAAGTAAAATGACATATTTAATTTATTTCATGTCTTTAAAGTAAACACAATGGCATATAAAGTTGGAAAGCAACACCTTTATAAGCAATACATTGGCTGCATATGATACATCAGGTTCGTATGTTATACTGGGACATGAAAAACAATGGTCTGCTTTTAATCAATAGCCCCCTTTCTTACTTTTCCTAGTGTTAGAGAGAACTAAAACATGAATTCAATCCTTTTATATGAATACTGCTCAATCTCTATTTATTTACCATTCTAATCAAGCTGGAAGATAACTGTATGTGTGCGTGGCATATGTCTATGTATATCCATGTGTGCATATTATATATTATTATTAATTAAGATTTTCCAAGCCTGATCAGTTTCTCCTCCCAGTTTCTCCTCACAAACTTCCTCTTCCTCCCCACCCCCATCCACTCTTCCTCCTTCCTCTTCAGAAAACTGCAGGCCATGTATATTAGCCAGCAACGGCCTATGATGTCTAAGTAGAATAGGTACCTCCTCTTCCATTAAGGCTGGATGAAGCAACTCACTAGGAGAAAAGGGTCCCCAAAAGCAGGCAACAGACTCAGAGACAGCCCCTGCTCACTCTGTTAGGAATCCCACAAGAAGACCAAGATACACAACTGTAAATTCATGCAGGGGGCCTAGGTCAGTCCCTTGCAAGCTCCCTGGTTGTTGGTTCAGTCTCTGTGAGGCCCTGTGAGGCCAGGTTTATTGACTCTGTGTGTTTTCCTGTTGTGTCCTTGACCCCTCTGGCTCCTGTAATCCTTCCTCCCCATTTTGGAAGATTCTCTGAGGTTTGCCTAATGTTTGGTTGTGAGTCTCTGTATCTGCTTCCATCAGTTACTAGGGGAAGGCACTTTCATTCTAGTTTGAGACAGGATCTTTCAATGCCTTTGAACTTAGCCATGTAAACTAAAGTGGCTGGCCAATGAATTTCTATGCCTATGCATGTCTCAGCCTTCCATCTGGCTACAGATAGGATTATAGGCACACACCAACAGACTAATCATGTAGATTATATGAATTCGAACTGAGGTCAAGATGCTTATAAGACAAGTACTTTACCATTTGAAGCACATATGCCCAGACCTAGAGCACAGCTTTTGATAAAGGCAGTACCACATTCACCATCAGTGTCTCCCTACTCCATCTTTTCATTAACAAATCCTTTTCTACAGCCCAACCATGGCCACTTTTCCTCATCAATTAAAACACTTGTTTAACCAATTGATTATTCCCAGCCATTTTGCTCAGTACTTAAAATTCTTTAACAATGAACAAGATATCCAAAGCAGAATGACAAGCCTTGAAACGTCAATAACAAAGTAGGTAAGTCTTATGACCTTACAAAACAAAAGGAAAAACACATGCCAATGCACTATTTGTAAACTACAACTTGGAGTGTTTTCATAAAATTTGTGTCAGGCTTACTAAAATACGGTAGAGCCACCAAAAAAAAAATAATATAAAAGTTTTCCTCAATTAAGAGTTCCTGGGAATTAATATTAAATACTAACTAAATTTCCATGAAAACTATAAAATATTATTGAAAAATTCACTTTCTGAATAGATTGAAGGTCAGTCATGTTACAAAACTGGCAGCTAAATGAAATAATGATATACAGTCTCACCTTGACAGTCATATGATGATTTAGTATAGATTTTCATCTCACATATAGAATATTTTAAAACTTTTCTTTGTAAACAATGATCAATCACAAATATGATTTTCAGTGTGAAACTGACCTTACCCTGTGAACAATTTTAGATGAATAGTGTTTATGTAGCTATGTAAATTTTTTTTCATATATGTGATAAATAAATATATATCATATATTCTTTACATGATGGTAACATGACAGACTATTAAAAACTGCATTTACTACACTGGCTGAAATCTCATGTTATTTTTCTGTTTATGTCTATATATGTACATGTATTGTACTGTATGTGGTATAAGCACACTTTTATTTGTTCACATATGAGTATGCAGGCCAGTTGAGGATATCCAGTGTCTTTCCAGTTGACACTTTACCTTTTATTTTGGGAAAGAATCTATGCCTGAATTTGCATCTCATTTTTGTCAACTATAGTGAATGACCAGCCAAAGAACGCCAGGGATTCATCTTCTCTCTTCTTGTAATTAAATTTTCTTTTTTCTCACTTTTAAAATGTATTGTTTACACATTTAATTAAAATAGAATTGCAGCCTGCCAGGAAACTAGAAGGTGGGTGTAGCCTGCCCACATACCTTCTGCTAAAGCATGTACTAACAGAAACCAGGTAGACTACCTGCATACCTTCTCCTGTCTCTCTGTTCCTCCAGACCCAATAATCCAGTCTCTTTCCTAGCATTGCTACAGAATACCAGCTGGAGCCTTCCCTGAGCCCTGCCACATCTCTTATGGATCCCACAAACCATCTGCTCCTAACCTGCCTCTCCCCATTTGTTCCTTTATCCCAGACCACAGCTCCAGCAGGCACCTCCTACTAACCCAAGGGCAGTTCCTCCCAGGGCAACAAGGAGGTTGAAGGCAGACTCACACCTCTCCTATGGCTCCTAATATCTAATCCTACAAGTCTCACTCCCAGATCTGTAGCTAAGAACAAGCTGTGGTCTGTTTCCTCTCTGACCTCATCCCTAATAGATTATAAATACCTTCTCCTCCAACCTACTTTCCCCCAACTCACCAAAGTTATTCAGCCTCCAACATCAACAGGCATTGCCAGTGAACACACAAGCTGAATAGGCCAGGAAAGCAAGCTACACGCTGCCATCTCACACTTTCTGAAAATCTAGAGAGGGAACAGAAACTAAGAAAGAAAACACCCGCTCAAGAAACACTAATTCAGAAATCAGCACCTAGACTTATGAGTGCCCCAACTCAGATGCCTAAAAACCAGCATAAAAACAGAAATCGCCGGGCGGTGGTGGCGCACGCCTTTAATCCCAGCACTCGGGAGGCAGAGCCAGGCGGATCTCTGTGAGTTCGAGGCCAGCCTGGGCTACCAAGTGAGTCCCAGGAAAGGCGCAAAGCTACTCAGAGAAACCCTGTCTCGAAAAACCAAAAAAAAAAAAAAAAAAAAAAAAACAGAAATCAATAACAGTCAGGGCAATGTTTCCACTAAACTTTAGCTATCCTACCACAACAGGCACCGAATATTCCAACTTAGCTGAATCTCATGAAAAAGACCTTAAAACCAACTATATGAAGATGATTGAGGTCCTTAAAGAGGAAATGAATGAATCCTTTAAACATGCCTAGGAAAACACAAACATACATTTGGAGGAAGTGAATAAACCCCTTAAAGACAGCCAGGAAAGGACAAACAATTGGAAGAAATGAATAAATCTCTACAAGAAAGCCAAGAAAACACAAACAGTTTAAGAAAATGAATAAAACTGTTTAAGACCTGAAAATCGAAACAGAACACTATAGAAAACATAAACTGAGGGAATTCTGGAAATGAAAAATTTAAGAATTTGCATAGAAACTACAGAGGCAAGCTTCACAAACAGAATGTAAGAGATGGAAGAAAGAATCTCTGGTGAGATATGACAGTAGAGATACAAGAAAGGGATATGTGAATCAAAGAACATTTTAAATCTAATACATTTGCATCAGCTTTCTGTTGTTGATAGTTTCCTTACAGTTTAAGCTTTTCTTTAATTTCTTTCCATAAGTTGTAAACTTAGCTGGGTTTAGGTCTTGCCCTGAGGTTACCACTCTCTTTATTCCATTCAGCAACGTCTTTACTTTAAACATTGTATCTCCTTAATCATTGGATTTAATTCCATTATGCTTCCTGGTGATCCTTTTCTCCTCAAACTGTATATTTTGTATTTTTCTTTTTCTAGCTTGCTTCTTTTTATTATGGCTCTGCATAAGAGTGATTACTAATAACTACACAAGAGGGTCCAGACAATGCTGTTTTGAAATCTCTGCTAATTCCATCCATCCAAAGCTATTCAATTTAGCTTCAGGCAGATTTTTGGGAGAAATGGGGGAAATGCAGTCACATTCTTTGTCAAAATATCACAAGAATGGTCTTTCAGGCCCTTACTAATATTTTTTCCCTCTGAAACTTCTTGAACTGGGCCCCCACTGTTCAAACTGTCCATTCACTGATTAAATTCTCTTACTAGGATAACCTATTAAACATCTTTCTAATGTTTCCAATCTCCTTTTTTTTTTTTTTTTTTTTTTTTTTTTTTTTTTTTTTTTTGGTTTTTTGAGACAAGGTTTCTCTGTGTAGCTTTGGAGCCTGTTCTGGAACTCGCTCTGTAGCCCAGGCTGGTCTTTAACTCACATAGATCTACCTGCCTCTGCCTCCTGAGTGCTGGGGTTAAAGGCATGCGCCACCACCGCCAGGCCCAATCTCCTATTTCATCCAAATCTCTAAAGTCATTCATATTTCTCCCACAAGCAGAATTATCAGTCTTCTTCCAATTTGTTCTCAGTCCTGGTCAGTTTCTGTATTAGTCCCTGTACTCTTTCCTTTTCAAAGAAAGTATTTAATTGGTGGCTTCCTTATACTTTTAGAGGCTTAGTCTATTATCATTATGGCAGGGAACATAATGACATGAAGACAGAGGTGGTACTGGAGAAGTAGCTGAGACTTCTACATCCTGATCTGCAATGCAGCAGGCTGAGAGAGAAAGACAGCCTGGGTAGGTGGGGGAATTTGAAACCTCAAAGCCCAACCCCAATGACACACTTCCTCCAATAAGGCCACACCTACTAATCCTTCTAATCCTTTTAAACAGTTTCACTAATGATGACTAAGCATTCAAATGTATGATTCTGTGGGGGGCATTTTTATTCTAACCACCACACCTGTCAATATTCTACCATGGACATGGGAGAAGCTTACAAGTCCCAGCCTCTAGCTGAGGAGATGCTAAGCAGCATGGCATGGCAGCTTAGGCAACATAGTTCTGGCTTTGTAGTAATGGATACACAAAAAGAGTTATGGAATCTCCCTTCACAGTTAAGGAAAGCTACTGAGGCCAGGAATGTGTCAGGGGTGTCCCTCCATGGAGGCCCATGGAGGCCGTTGCATGATGCTGTGAAGGTGAAGCATGGATGGTGTTAGACACTCCAAGATGTTGGAGATGTCAGAGTCATGGGATACCTGCAAAGAACAGCTGCAGACCTGGGTGGAGAAGCCCAAGTGAGTCCACAAAGCTGAAAGGAACTGGAGATCTGAAGAGTTCTTTCCCATCAGACATGGAAATACAGAGTTTAGAATTTCCCCAGCCGGTTTCCAGTTTTGCTTTGCTCCAGGATTTCCTCATTATGCTCCATTTCCTCCCTTTTGGAATGACAATGTATATCCCATGCCATTGTATGTTGGAAGTACATGATCTGCTTTTGAGTTTGATTTTACAGGGGGTTACAGTTAACAGACTGCCATTAGTCTCAGAAGAAACCTTGGATTTTAAACAGTGTTAGGACTGTTAAAAGACTATTGGGACTTTAGAAGTTAGACTGAATGAATTTTGCACTATGATATGGCTATAAGCCTATGGGAGGCATCGAGTGGTATGTTGGTGGTTTGAATAAGAATGGCCCCTTAGGCTCATATATTTGAATGATTGGTAAACTGCAAGTGGAACTGTTTAAAAGGATTAGAAGGATTAGCAGGTGTGGCCTTGTTGGAGGCAGCAGTGTCACTGAGGGTTGGACTCTGAGGTTTCAAAACCCCAGGCCAGACTAAGGCTCTATTTCTTTGCCTAATGCCTGTGAATAAGGAGGTAGAAGTCTCAGCCACTGCTCCAGCACCACATCTCCCTTCATGTCACAATGCTCCCTGCAATGATGATAATAGACTAAACCTCTAAAACTGTAAGCAAGCCCCAATTAAATGCTTTCTTCTGAAAAAAGAAAAGAAAATGTTTAAACCAATAAACAAAGAAAAAAAACTCCTGACACAAAATATCCATGAAATCTGGGACAGCGAAAACACAAAAACTAAGAAAAATATGTATAAAGGAGGGAGAAGAAACCCAGTGAAAGGCCCAGAAAAAAATGTTTTCAACAAAACCATAGAAGAATTTTTCCTAACCAAATGAACAATGCCTATAAAGGTACAAGAAGCATATAGAACACTAAATAGATTGGACCAGAAAAGAAAGTCCCCTTACCACATGATAATCAAAACACTAAAGTACAGAAAAAAAAAAAGAAAGAATGTTAAGAGCTGCAAGGGTAAAAAGCAAGTCATATGTAAAGGCAGACCTATTAGAATTACACCTGACTTAATAACGGAGACTCTAAAAGCCAGAAGGGCCTGGACAGATGACAAATGTGCTGCAGACTCTTAAGATTCCACAGATACCAGCTCAGACTACTATACGCAGCAAAACTTTCAATCACCACAGATGAAAGACATAAGATATTCCATGGTAAAGTGAAATTTAAAAAAAATCTATCTCCTCATCCAACCCTACAAAAGGTTCTAGATAGAAACTTCCAATCTAAGGAAGTTAACAATACCAATGAAAATACAGGGAATAAATCACACACTAATAAAGTCAAAAAAGGGTAAAACAAAACACACACACACACACACACACACACACACACACACACACACACACACCTCCTCCACCACCACTACCACCACCAACAACAACAACAAAAATAACAGGAATCAACAATCATTGGTCATTTATGTCTTCCAATATCAGTGGTCTCAATTCCCCCAATAAAAAGACACAATTTATCATCTTGTTCTCCAGTTTCCATTGTTGGTTTATTGCAGTTTTGTATCCTGTGTCAAATTCAAGGTATTATTGATAAACCTTTTCAACCAGCAGCAAGAAGTTCAAATTTTTTTCTGTCACTATAACAGAAAACACAGTATGTATATAACATTTATATAGCAATAAATGTGCCATCCTTTTTTAACATAAAAAAGACACAATTTAGAATAATAGATGGGAAAACAGGATCCATCCTTCTGCTGCATCCAAGAAACACATCCCACATTGAGGATAGACATCACCTCAGAGTAAAGTGTTGGGAAAAAGATATTCTAAGCAAATGTGCCTAAGAAGAAAGTTGGTATTGACATTTTTATATCTAACAAAAAATACTTCTAATGAAAAGTAATCAAAGGAGATAGGGAAGGACACTACATATTCATCAAAAGAAAATTCTATCAGGATGATATTTTAGTTCTTAATATATATTCTCCAAAGATGAGGACACCCAAGCTTGTAAAACAAACACTACCATAGCTAAAATAACATATTGACCTTTGTAAAATGATTGTGGGAGGCTTCATTACCCAACTCTTACCATTGGACAGATCATCCAATCAAAAACTACATAGAGAAATACTCAAACTAATAGACAGTAAAAACTGAATGAAACTAAGAGATATTTACTAAACATTTCAGACAAACAATAAAGAATATAAATTTTACTATGCACTTCATGAATGTTCTCCAAAATTGCCCACATCCTGGCACACAAAACAAGTCTCAACAGAAAAAGAAAATTGAACTTAAACCCAACATCTTTTCAGACCATAATGGATTAAAGATAGATATCAACAGCAAGAGAAACCACAAAAAGCTTACAAACTCATGGAAAATGAACAACTCTCTACTGAATGAAAAGTGAGTTCAGAAAGAAAGAGAAGAGGGATTCTATGAACAAGGGGCATCAAGATCATGTTGGGGAAACTTTCAGAGACAATCCCACCATACTAGTGGGAAATCATGAACTTTAGTGTAGTGGTATTTGTTCTGCCCATGACCTTGGGCTATATGGCCCATCTGACTGGGAGCTAATCCACTTTGCAGTCAGGAGCAGGGAGCAGGCATATGACCCTTCTCCATCTTCTTATAAGACATCACATACAATGGCAGGAATCACCGCCTCCTTTGGGCCATATAGCCCAAGGTCATGGGTAGAGCAAATACCACTACACTTTAGACCAACAGCTGTGGCACCTCCATGGGAATGGATAAGGTCCTCTGCATAAGCAAGAAAGTTTTATAGCTTGATCTGCTTATGAGGCCCCCTGGAAGTAGGATCAGGATCCATCTCTGGTACATGAGTTGGCTTTTTGGAGTTCACTAGCTATGGTGGGCACCATGCACAGCCTTGATGCAGGGAGAGGGGTTTGGACCTGACTCTACTGAATGTACCAGGCTCTGCTTTCTAGCTATGAAAGGAAGAAGGAATTGGGGTGTAGGTTGCGGGGAAGGTTGGAGGGGCAGGAGGAGGGAAGAGAAGGAGAGGTGTGGTTGGTATGTAAAATGAATAAAAATTCCTTAATAAAAAAAGAAAGAAGAAAGAAAGAAAGAAAGAAAGAAAGAAAGAAAGAAAGAAAGAAAGAAAGAAAGAAAGAAAGAAAAGAAAGAAAGGAAAGAGAGAAAGAGAGGGAGCGAGGGAAGGAGGGAGTTTTCCTGCCTGGATCACAGTCAGGACAAATCTCTCTCACCTGCCAGTCCCACAGCCACTCAAACCCAACCAAGTAAACACAGAGACTTATATTGGTTACAAACTGTATGGCCGTGGCAGGCTTCTTGCTAACTGTTCTTACAGCTTAAATTAATCCATTTCCATAAATCTATACCTTGCCACGTGGCTCGTGGCTTACCGGCGTCTTCACATGCTGTTTCTCATCATGGCGACTGGCAGTGTCTCTCTGACTCAGCCTTCCACTTCCCAGTTTTTTCTCCTCCTTGTCCCGCCTATACTTCCTGCCTGGCCACTGACCAATCAGTGATTTATTTATTGACCAATCAGCAACACATTTGACATACAGACCATCCCACAGCAGAAGAAAGGAAGGAGGGAGGAAGGCAGGAAGGAAAGAATATATTAAAGACTTTCTACAATTCAATATAAAGGAATACACAGCATACTTAAACTTTTGGGACACAATGAAAGCAGTGCTAAGAGGAAAGTTCATACCACAAAGTGCTTACATTAAAAAAAATGGAGAGATCTCATACTAGCAATTTAATAGTGTATCTGAAAGTTCTAGAACAAAAAGAAGTAGGCACACCTAAGAGGAGTATAAGGCAAGAAATAATCAAAGTGATGGCTGAAATCAATGAAGTAGGAACAAAGAAAACAATACAAAGATTCAATGAAAGAAAGAGTTGGTTCTTTGAGAAAATAAACAAGCTAGACAAACACTTATCTAAACTAACTAAAAGGCAAATAAAGAAAATATGAATTAACAAAATCAAAAACAGAATGGAGGTATAACAACAGACACTGAGCAAATCCCCAAAATCATAAGGACATATTTAAAAGCCTGTGTGTACTCCACCGACTTGTAAAATATAAATAAATTGATAATTTTCTTGATTGGTACCACTTACCAAAGTTAAATCAAGATCAGATAAACAATTTAAATAGACTTATAACCAAGAGTGAACTAGAAGCAGTCATTAAAAGTCTCCCAACCAAATAAAAAAAGCCCAGTGCAAGATAGTTTTAACACAAAATTCTACCAGACATTAAAAGAAAAGTTAACAGCAACAATCCTGAAATTATTCCACAAAATAGAAAAAGAAGGAGCATTGCCCAATTCACTTTATGGACAGTTACTCTGATATACAAACCACATAAAGACTCAATAAATAAAGAGAATTAGGGACAATTCCTCCTATATAAATGCAAAAATATTCAGTAAAATAGTTGCAAACTGAATATAAGAACACATCAAAAAGATCATCATGATTAAGTATGCTTCAACCCAGTGATTCAGGGATGGTTAAATATACAAAAACTAGTAAATGTAATCCAACATATAAACAAACTGAAAGAAACAAAACAAACACATGATTATCTCATTAGATTCAGAATGTCTTTGACAAAATACATGACCCTATCATGATAAAAATCCTAGAGACATTAGGCATACAAGTAACATATCTAACCATAATAAAGGGCAATTACAATAACCTTATAGCCAGCATCAGATTAAATGAAGAAAAACTCAAAGCAATTCCACTAAAATTAGGAAAATGACAAGTCTGTCTATTCTCTCCATATCTATTCAATATAGTGCTTGAAGTTTCAGCTAGAACAATAAGACAACTAAAGGAAATCAAGGGCATACAAACTGGAAAAGAAGAAGTCAAACTCTTGCTATTTGTGGATGATATGATACTATACATAAGTGACACTAAAAATTCCACCAAAGAACTCTTACAGCTGATATACATATTCTTAAAAGTCACTGGATAAAAAAGAAATTAAAAAAAAAAATTGGTAGACCTTCTATATACAAATGGACTGAGCAAGAAATCAGAAAAACAACATCTTCACAATAAAACACCTTGGGCTAACTTTAACCAAGCAAGTGACAGACTTAAACGTGTATGATAAAATCTTCAAATATTTGAATAAACAAATTAATTAATTCAATCATACACCTGTCAGAATGGCTAAGATAAACAACAGAAGCGACAGTTTATGTGGGCCAAGATGTGGAACACGAACACTCCTCCATTGCTGGTGGGAGTGCAAACTTCTACAGCCACTAAGGAAATCAATATGACAGTTCCTCAGAAGTTAAGAATCAATCTACTTCAAGACCCAGCTATAGCACTCTTGGGTATATACCCGAAGGACGCTCCATCCTACTACAAGAACACTTGCTCACACATGCTCATTGCAGCTTCAGTCATAATAGACAGAAACTGAAAATAACCTAGATGTCCCTCCAACAGAAGACTGAATAAAGAAAATGTGGTATGTTTACACAATGGAGTATTACACAGCCATTAAAAACATGACATCATAAAATTTGCAGACACATAGATGGAACTAGAAAAAAATCACCTTGAATGAGATAACCCAAATCCAGAAAGATAACTATGCGATGAATTTGTTTATAAGAGCATATTAGCCATTAAATGAATGATAACCAAGCTACAATCCCTATACCATAAAGAGGTTAGATAAAAAGGAGTTTTGCAGGAATGTAGGGCTCTCTCTGGAAGGGAGAAATAATATCAATTTTATGGGCCTACTGGAGCAGATAAGGAAAAGAGCATCAGAGGAAGAGACTCAGGGTGGGGGATGGGGTTGAGGTAAAGAATACAGGGGAGACAGTTGCAAGAGGGGTGGTGTCATTTAAAAAGCCCAAGGAGCACACTGACCCCAGGGATTAATTGGAAGAGAGAATTTACGTCTTGACTTGGAATCTTCACCTCAGAGTGGAGTGAAAAATGCTAAAGCCCAAGTGGCTGTTTGCTGCTTTTCTTTAGCAGTTCCTTAGGCTTGGGGAGAGGAGGAAATGGCTATTTTAAAATTTGGGGAAAAGCTGAGTCAGGGTGGTGTGTTCAAATTGGAATTGTTTGTTTAACAACTGAGTCATGCACATCTGGTGTAGAAACTTACTTCTATCAGAAGTGACATCAACAAATGGCTCTTATAAAACAAAATAAATAATAAATAAATTAGAATTGTGTTGCTGTCTCTGCAGCTCGGATCCCGCTGTCTCTGATCCTGGGGGCAGGAGATGGGCAGATGCAGAACTAATGACACAGGCATGCAATCTTGTTTATTAAACAAAGGCCTGAGGTATTTATGCGTGTACTTTTTGGTGGGCTCTGCTTCCAGCTGCTGTGGCATTTCTTGGATTGGCCCTGGGTCTTACGTCAGCACTCGTCATCTTGGGGCTCTGGTTTCAGGCTCCTGTGTGTGTGTGTGTGTGTGTGTGTGTGTGTGTGTGTGTGTGTGTGTGCAAAATATTATACATATCTATGAATATATATTTATATATATATATATATATATATATATATGTACAAATATAGAAATGAAGCCTGCTGAGTCCTTTTTTGTTGCCTACATTTATAGGTGTTCATGGCTGAACCCTTTGTACTGGATAACAAATTAGGGAGCTCACTCTGTGAAAGGCTAATTCTCCTTCTCTCAACAGTTATTAGTTACTGGTAGTTCTTTGTTTAGGTATAGAACCCAATAAGATTTCTTCCTGTGTTAGCATGTGTGATGGTTTCAAAGAAAATGACCTCTAAAGGGAGTGGCACTAGTGGGAGGTGGGGCCTTGTTGGTGTAGGTATGGTCTTGTTGGAGGTAGTGTGTCACTATGGAGGCAGGAATTGAGGTCTCATATATGCCCAAACCATGCTCAGTGAGACAGATCACTTCCTTCTGCTGTCAAGATATAGGACTCTGAGCTACTTCTCCAGCACTATGTCTGCCTGTACACTACCATGTCACATCATTATGATAATGGACTGAACCACTGAATTTTAAGCCACACAATTAAATCTTTTCCTTTAGAATAGTTGCCAGAATCATGGTATCTCTTCATAGTAATAGAAACCCTAACTAAGACAGAAGTTGGTACCAAGGACTGGCATATTATTGTGAAAGACCTAACCATGCTTTTGGGAGTTTGGGTTAGGAATGCAGTGGAATGCTTTAAGCACTGCTAAATGGGCCATAGCACCATTAGAGCATGGAAGACAGTGGTGCTATAGCGATTTGAACTGTGGGGGGGCTACTTCAAGAGGTTTCAGAGGAGAATTTTATGTTGCCTAGAAATCATTCTTGCAATATTTTGGTCAAGAATGTGGCTACTTTTGTCCTTGTCCAAAGAGTCTGCCTGAAACTAAAATGAAGAGTTTTGGATTAATTCTGCTGGCAGAGGAAATCTCAAAACAGCTTACTATATACTCTGTTGGGTGGTTGTTACTGGTCACTCTTATACAGATTTATAATGAAAAGAAGCAAGGAAATGTAAAATTTGAGAAAAAAGGAGCACCAGGAAGTAGAATAGAGCTAAATCTTGTGTTCAAGGAGATAAATAGATTAAGAAATGGAATAAAAGGAGTGGTGACCTCAGGGCAAGATCCCATCCAGATAAGTTTCCAACTTGTGAAAAGTAATTAAAGAAAAGTTTAGAGCCAGGTGTAAAGGTGCATTACTTTAATTCCCGCACTTGGAAGGCAGAGGCTGGTCAGTCTCTGAGTTTGAGACTAACCTGGTATACAGAGCAAGTTCCAGAACAGCCAAACTTAGACAGTGAAGGAAACTATGGAAAATTAAAGCTGGTGAAGACATAATTGAAAGAGGGGGATATGTTCTAGCCAAAGCAAGCAGCAGAACGTGCCAGCTTTAGCCAAGTGGTTCTGGCTTTAGAGTTAAGGATAAAGGAAAGGGATTATGGAATTTGCCTCCACATCTAAGGAAAGCTGCTGAGGCCAGGGGTGAGCCAGGGGTGTCTGACCAGAAAGGCCATTGCATGAAGCTGTGAAGTTGAAGCCTGGATTGCCTGGATACTCCAAGATGTTGGAGATGCCAGAGTCATGGAATACATGCTTTGGAAAGCTGCTAACAGGGAGAGAGAGAATCAGCCCAAGAAAAAGTAGTGTGCTGTAGTCAACAAAGCTGAAAGGACTTGGAGATCTGAAGAGTGTTTTGACATCAAGCATAGGTTATACTTAAACTGTTTAGTATTTTTCCTTCTCTCTCTTTCTCTCTCTCTCTCTCTCTCTCTCTCTCTCTCTCTCTCTCTCTCTCTCTCTCTCTCTTTCTCTCTCTGTGTGTGTGTGTGTGTGTTGGTCGCCATTTGTTCTAAAGAGAATCTTCTTTAATGAATGGGGGCCAGTACAATTATGTATAAGGATATAAGGTACAATGTATAGGTGTAAGGATAAAGCATAAGGATAAATTTAGACTATAGTAAGAAATTATGTGCGTCTAACAAAGTGGTAGTAGTAGATTCATTTTTTTAACTCATAAAGTATTTTAAATGAAAATATTTTTCATATAATATAGTCTAATCATTCCCCTTCCCAAACTCCTCCTAAATTCTTTTTTTTTTTTTTTTTTTTTGGATTTTTCGAGACAGGGTTTCTCTGTGTAGCTTTGCGCCTTTCCTGGAACTCACTTGGTAGTCCAGGCTGGCCTCAAACTCATAGAGATCCTCCTGGCTCTGCCTCCCGAGTGCTGGGATTAAAGGCGTGCACCACCACCGCCCGGCTACTCCTAAATTCTTAATACCTCCCTAACCATCCAACTCCATGTCCTTTCTTTCTGTTCTTCTTTTAAAGAACAAACAAGAAAAAAAAAGAAACACACTTACTAAAATAATGCCCACAAAATCACAGTAACAGAAACCAAGATATACAAGCAAAAGGACAATAAGACATACACAAGAATCTATACACAAGAAGAGGGCTTTCAGGTTTCTGATACAGGTCAAAAGCCTGAGTCCCGTGTCCTAAGTGTGGTGTCTGCAACCATAGGACTTACCTTCACCCACTGGAAGGCAACCCAGGGCAATGACAATAGTCTATAATGCTTTTGCAATCACTTGGATTATCATGACCAACCATCCAAAGAGAAATTTCTCATTCCTGGTACATATATGTTACATATAGGAAATGCATTCAAAACACTCACAAGTGTGTGTGTGTGTGTGTGTGTGTGTGTGTGTGTGTGTGTGTGTGTGTTGTGTATAATTTTAGGGAAATATAAAACAATATGATTATTTAAGACCTTATCAAACATCCTTAGTATTATTTGTTCCTTGACCTTCATATGAGCAAACACTTCACTTATACCTAATACATTTTATATAAGATATATCAAGGTGGTTTTATTTACCAGGTAATTATTTAGAAGTGAAACTTTCACAGGTAAACTTAAAATTTTCATCAAGTACAGGCATTTAATACTTTACTTAAAAATATTAAAATGCTTTTTCCAAAAGGAAAAAAAAAGGAATGTTTGTGGAAAGTGAAGTCAACTATTTTAAATACAACATGTCTAATTGGTGACAGAAAAAGCTTGATGTACAGTGAATATCTGTCATTTAAAAAGTGTCACATGATCTTCTCCACACTTCTATAGATCAAAATCCACAACAAACTGAACAATTTGAGCAGGAACAAAAACATTTATCAAAACCTTACACCCATTTTTGGGAGGAGACATGTCAATATGTTCAGCTAAGAAGCATGTACTAGCTTGATCTAAAGACATTTGCATACAATCTCTCACCAAACATGTGGAGCCTCCTTCTCCCCCACTGAGAACTCAGCAGCATCACTCCCTGCTCATGTTAAAGCCAGAGTCTTGTTATTAATTCACATGCTTCCATAATAAGGTTTTAATTGTTAGAAATATTCTCCCTCAGGCAGGAATGCATTGTCGTTTTTCAGGAAAGACAGAGGAGGTAATATGATTTGTGTCTGTACTTTTCAACTGGACATGGACAAGAACATTAAAAAAAATAACAAAAAGGCTAGCAGGAAGAGTATACTCATAGTCCCCCCAAACCTTAAGAACATCTGAAGTCTAAACTAAGTCACACTAAGGTAACAAAGGACTCTTATAAAGATGGCCCTGATTTTCTGCTAAAGCTAAGTAGTGGATTGCTTGGAAAACAGTAGTTTATATATACTTTTAGAAAAAAAGACACCTCTTACCCCACATTGTTCTTCATAAATAGTTTTTCCTATTCACTCTTACAAATATCATTTTGCTAAATGTCTTAGTCTGGTCATTAGACTACATGAAGAAGGGATTGAGTATGCCTACCACAAGTCTCGGGTATGAAGAACTGTATGTTTGACTTAAGTAAATTTTCCCTCCAAGCACACACACAACTTGAGCCATAACAAGTGGTTATGCTTCAGAAGGTGTCTTAAAATTTGTAGAGCTGTGATTTCATAGGCTTTGTGGTGGTGTGAAGAATAAAACCGTACACCTCAATACATTAATCTTGTTCAATTTTCTCATCGTAGACTATAAAGTAGATATAAGCCCAATGTACACCTTTGAAATCTAGCACATCTTCTGCCCTATGCTGCAGATAATTTCTAGATCTAGTTTAGAACTTCTCACTTATTGCTGTGAATCAGCCACTCACAACTCTTTTTATGTTCCTGATAGTTAAATGAGCTCCACTAGTACACTTTCAGCCCAGCATCTAAATTAAAGAAATTGTCCTTAGTTTTTGAAAATCACACTTAAAGAAAATATTCCAGAGATCTGATCACTATTGTTTCTGAATACAAGTGGAATTATTTTAACAGAAAAGACTTTAAAGGGGTGGAGTCATATTTCTACCAAATCAAAAGAACTATTAATATTTGTTAATAACACAAGATGTAGTATGGACTTATAGGTACTGATACACCTAAGAAGATCAAATGTACAACTAAAGCACTATCTTAAGATGTATTCTCACCTAAGTATATGGATTTGAAGTGAGACATTGTATATTCACTATGCAAATAATTTAATGGCTTTGAGTTGGGTTAAATAATAATACATTTGTTAATAAATATCCATAATGGCTCCTACAAGCTATTCCTACTGTCTGAATCAGTTTTCTGATACTAAAACAAAATGTTTGAACTAGATGCTTTATTTTTTTAAAAAAGTAGTTGATTTAGTTCCCAGTGCTAGAGGTATGACAACACGAACCAGGCATCTGCTAGATTTTAGTGAGAGGGTCAAGAAAGATGACATCACTATAGAATGCAAACCAGATATACAGATGATGAATGCAGAAAAATTAAAGGAAGTACAAAGCTCCTAATCTCAGTTCCTTCCTATGGAAACTAGCCTGGGAACACAAGAACTATGTTTGTCTTTCAAGAGTCAAACTCACAATGGCCTAATTGTCTCAAACTATGTTCTTCTCCTTAAAACTTTCACAATCCCTATGTAGACACATAAAGATGAAATCAAATCACTAATCTAGAGGGACCATTTAAGAATCTTTGGAAATATTACACGCATATCCAAACTCTAGTATTTACTTTATCAACATTTGTTTAATCTCTCATTTGATTTAATCTACTGGACTGGTTTTATATCCCTTAAATATCGTCAGGCCTTTTCTTACCTTCTGTCTTTGTTGATGCATTTAACACAGTTGATATTTCTCCTGCTATTGATGAGACCCCTTTCATCTTTCTCAAATTCAGTTCAAATATCATCTGCTAGGATGTGTTTTTGTTTTTAATGCCACCTAATGGAAGCTTCTTTGTCTCTTCTATATATTTCATTGCTTATTACTTCCAGGTGTGTGAGTCCAAAATTATTTTTGTTACTTTCTATTATTTTTTCATCTAATTCCTATATTAAAACATAATCTCTAAATTCATAGATCAGTGAGCAACAACTTGTCAAAATTTACTAGCTTATTGTCAAAATTATAAAATTATAAGTGATAAAGTATTATGTGTCAAGCTAAGTGTAAAAAACATTGAATGAAACCTTTTACTTCAGTGATGATCTTCTATTGACAGAGGTTCATTATGGATAGGCATGTTAAATTAAAAATTGTGATTTATATATACAGTGAGACTTAGAATCATGTACTTTAAGAATATTAATAATTTGTGATCCAAATCATTCTAAAATCTAGTTATTGACAACAGATATTCTTATATGCAAATTCCAGTGGTTTAGAAATGGAGCACCATGGATGATGCTGATGCTAGGTCCTTTGTCTATAATCAAGATTCTAGCCTAGGAATTATTCATGCCAAGACTAGGCTAGGGCTCAATGATCATTTCTCATGCTCCCACACATGGTTATTGTCAGGATTTAGATCCTCAAAAAGGGATAGACCATTCCACCTGAACCCCTTCATGAGCCCTTCACAAGCAGAAAAGCTTGTTTCTCCCACTCTGAGAAATAAAACAGAAATAGTGTCCTTGCCACTTTATTGGTCCACAGTCTCATATATACTATAGGATGCTCCGTTTCTAAGATGCATTAAAATATTAGTAAGGCAGACTGAACAAGAACAGGGAAAAGATTTATTGAAGAAAGAGAGAGGGAGGTAAGGGAGGGAGGGAGGGAGGGAGGAAGGAAGGAAGGAAGGAAGAAAGGAAGGAAGGAAGGAAGGAAGGAGGGAAGGAAGGAGCAAAGAAAAGACCTATTCATGGATGGAGAAAGAAGGAGAAGGCAAGCTAGAATATTTTGGCAGTAGTTGCATAAATCACGTTTCATTATTTTTACCAACCTTCAGGGTAGTTCTAGAAGAAATATGCATTCAAAGACTGCATATGACATAAAGAAGTATATCAAGGGGACTGACTAATCCATCTTTAACATTGTAAGGTGTTGACCACAATCAAAGACATTGTAGCCAGAGAATCCTAAAATTTCCCAGCAGCCTGAACTGTTGAGGCTCCAATTCTTCCTGTTCTAGTATTTTTCTGTTAAATGTGTTATCACAATACTTAGAATACTAAAGAGATATGTGGGTTATTTATGAAGTATATCATTCAAAGTAACCTCTCTTGGATCAGAATTCCGAATGCAGAAAGACAAGTCCAAGTATGCCAGTTACTTTCATTAATTTATTCGTTTATTTAATAAATGATTGTAAAGAATCAGCTAGGTAAGAGACATGCTAAATAATGCATGTGTCTCAACTAAAACAGGGGATAGCCACATTCATAAGAAATTTAGCTTCATTTAAGTTTTCAGAAAAAATAATGTCAAAGTAGTTCTCTTCTTAGTGTTGAAACTGCACAATTCAGATATATCATCAATAAAATGGTGTCAAGAATGTTGGTAGTTGCTGCGCAGTACATTACTATTCCAGATTAGCTGACAAAAGAGCATTTACACTTTTTTTTAACCTTAAGTTCACATTATAAAGATGTTACCCTATACCATTTAATCTATTTATTGCATTAGTAAATCCACAGAAACAAGCTGAAGCAGATATTTACTATGTGTTGGTTTGTGACAGAATACTTTTGATAAACTGGGAATCAGTCCATGGATTAAAAGCATGACAATAACAAATAACATTCAGTCTCATATAAAGCATGATCAAAATTCATAATAAACACAACAGGAGGGACTGCAGAGGGGTTTAAACTCATTGTTAAAAAAAAAAAGCATTGGTAACTATCTTGAAATTGAGAAGGCTGATGTAACCAGATCAAGGGAAAACTCTCCATCATACATATTCATTCATATGTATATTTTAAACTCTGAATACGAGTTTAAAATCTACAGACACCTAGAATTGTGAATCATGGGTAGACATTCAGCAGCCTACATAGTTTGTTGACTTATAGCACAGAACTTTGTAAATCCCAGAGGTTATTTCTTATCATCATTGCAATGCTGTCTTGTCTTCTGGCCAATTTCCTAGGAGTTTTCCCAGGGGAATAGTTGAAACTAGCCTGCTTGAACTTTTCCTGTGATGTGTTTGACAGAAAACAACTTTTGTCTTTCAAAGGAAGGTAAACAATAGCTGAGGGATTGAACCTATTTCCAGTCTCATTACTATTCATACAATGGATTGAAAGAATGACCTAGGAGGTCTTTCAATTGCTCATATTTTTAATGCAAGATGCCTTCATTTTATTTTTTAAAAAAAGTTTAATGACTTGGGATTTCATTTACACCAAATAATGAGAGCCTGCTCGAGACTGTAAATTGCATCTTGGGTGTTGCCATGCACCGCTGCACTTGATAGATAATTTATTCAGGGTCCTGGAAGAGAGCTTTTTAAAAATAACTGACATTGAGGGTGCCAAGAAGCACTGATGCCATGTGCATGCCAGCTGTGAAATCATTAGTAGGTTGAAACACCCTATAGTGCAACAGCTTCAAACTGATTTGAGACGGGATATATTATAGCCAAACCATAAATTAATTCACGAATCTGCCCTACTTACAGTTCTCTCTCCTCTCTCTCCTCTCTCTCTCTCTCTCTCTCTCTCTCTCTCTCTCTCTCTCTCTCTCTCTCTCTCTCAGTTATGACTTTAAAATTCTTGTAGGAATTTAGGCTGTAGCATACAGTAATTGGAAAAGCAGTGTCCTCTATTCACTTATATCCCTTAAATGATAATCACTAATATTTTTATTGGTGAAAGGTTAACATCACAAACACAGTTTTCTAGTTAACTAGTAAGTATAAAAAAATCTTTTCAAAATTTGCTTGTTCCATCTCAATCAGACTGTGTGATTTGGGATGTCAAGCTGATATGTCACTGTAGTACTGATTTATGCTGTTGGAGACATGAAAACACATGCTATTTCATTTCTATTTCATGTAATTATGAGAAGTTCTTAACTCACTTTATATGGCTATAACGCACAGAATTAGCACTGAAGGACACTATTCCAAAGACATAGCTGGCCAAAGAGGGAAAGTTTCTTTTGATAGTCTTTGTTTGTTTGTTTTGGATATGATACTCTGTGCTAGTAGATAAAATGTAGGCTTGAAAATGATGGGGGAATGTCTTTCTGTATGCTGTGAAAATATGTTGCTCTGTTTGGTTCATAAATAAAGCTGTTCAGCCTATGACAAGGCAGCTTAGAAGCAGGCAAAAAATCCAAACAGATAGAGAGGAAGGAGAGAGACAGAGCAGAGGAGACGCTGCCAACCACCACCATGAGAAGTAATACATAAAAGTACCAGTAAGCCACAAGCCACGTGGCAAAGTATAGATTTATAGAAATGGGTTAATTTAAGATATAAGAGCTGGCTAGCAAGAAGCCTGCCATGGCCATAGTTTAAAAATAATATAAGCCTATGTGTGTTTATTTGGGACCAAGCAGCTGCAGGACACAGGTGGAAGAGATTCTTCAGGACTGGAGAAAACTTCTGGCTACATGGATATGATACTCTGTGCTAGCAGATAAAATGTAGGCTTGAAAATATCAAGGTTATTCTGCCAAATGATTTTAAAGTTAGTTTCCTACCCTTTGGTTTTCTTTTCTTTTTTGTTTCCCATAGAAAATTCCGTCCATAGCTCTATATTATGAAGAAGTAAAATGAAACACTGAGGCAGAGAGAAGAGTAAAATAGAATCCCTCATCCTGTGATTGTGAATCCTTTTGTTTCTTTATATCCTGTAATGAAATTTCTCAGGAGAAAATGTACCTGAAAAGCAGCTATGGTTTGGAGGGTTATGCATTTTTTTTTTTTACAATTATGCTCAGTATCCCTCCTCTCCTTTTTTGCATTAATTTTCAAAATATCCAAATAAGCAAATAATAATTTCAAGACTTCTGTTAATAGAAACAAAATATTGACTAAGTATAACCAGTTTCACCGTTAATAGTGTAACAATTAGCATATCATTATATTAAATGCCTTCTTAAAGCATTCCTTAATAGCATAAGTCCTTAAATTTCTCTGATTGCACTCCTAAATTGTAGCATAAAAATTGCTGTTTCTTAAAGCAGTTTTGAATTATAAATATGGGTGTTTCATGTATTTTAGTTTGTGATACCAACAGGTATCACAGGGTTAAAGTGATTGAATAGAAAATAAGTCTTCTTTTATAAAGACTAACTAAAAATTCCTTCCTTCCTTCCTTCCTTCCTTCCTTCCTTCCTTCTTTCCTTGCTTACTTTTAAACACAAGACCCTCAGAGCCACTACAACCATGAAATGGTGTGGTGCAGACAGCACTCACCTTAGATTAGCACATGCTATTTCTACTCAAATATTATTACTCGGTGTTGGTGTCACTGACTCAATATAATTGCCTATTTAGCCATGAAATACAGAGGAACACTTGGCCCTTCACTCAGCTATGTGCACTCACAAAATATAAGTACTGAGAAGTGCATGGCATTCTATACAGAAATAAGATGGTAGAAAAAAATCTTAAATTCTTGTAATTGAATATTGTACTTATGATGAAGCCTGTTTTAAAATATCTTCCACTATTGACATATGTTTTAGTTCAATGAAAAAAATAACTCGTCATTTTTCTTTTATTTTGTATTTATTTGAAAATGAACTTGCCAAACAAATGTAGACAGTCTTACCAGATACAGTGTTTGCTATAAATATGATTATTTTAATTATTAAAGCATAATACATGTTAAAATACAAATAATATCATTTATGTATAATGATTTTTGTATGAAATAAATTTGAGGATTGAAACTTTCTTCTCAACATATGCAGCATGGGATTAGAGTGTACAAGATAACATGACATTTGAAAGAAAATCATAGGAGGAACTGTATGAAACCAACGGTACACATGAAACAATGACTTTAGCATTCAGAACAACTACCTAGTTCTGAAATCACAATGTGATCACGGTTTTCTAGGTCACTTGGTACTGAGATATATTTGATATCAACAATAATAAATACTTTCATTGAGGTCATGCTTTGAGAAAAAATTAGAGTTAATTCACGCCTCAGGGAAACAAAAGCAGTACTGACACTGCTTCTATATTAATAATGCAGGAAATGCTTTTTTAGCTTTTATTGATTCTTTGTGAATATCTCTGTTTCTCGTCCCTTACCTAAATCAAAACTATGTTTAAAAGAAAAATCAAAAACCAAACCAAGCAAAGAAACAAAACAAAAACAAAAAATAAAATAAAGAAGTATCTTGTCATGGGAGGTGTAAAGTTGCCCATTGAGACACACAGTTTACCCTTTAGCCTGTCCATCTTTCCTTGCAAGTGTTCTGAGCTAGAGAGATAGCTCAGAGGTTAAGAGCACTGGCAGGACATATATTTATATCTTGTTTTTCTTATTTTGTAAAGAATAAGTAGGTCTTCAGTAAACAATGATCCTTCAGTTAAAATATGTGGCAATCTTACTCCACTTTGAGCTTAGAGATGTGCATTAAACATTAGCAGCTAATCTTCCAAGAAAGTACAAGAAATACTACATATTCAAATATAACAGAAAACTAAACATTCCTTTATCTCAAGTATTTGTGAAATTTAAATTGCTTCAGGTATTATGGATGACCATAGGAATCAACCCTACACAAAGAACTACAGGGAACTGAGGACAGCTCATAACAGGATAAATAGTCTTCCTCAGGGAAGAGCACAATAATTAGTTGCCCAGAACCAAGTGATCAGCTCTGAAGACATATACAAGTAACATGACACAGATTTAGTGTGTTACATTTAGGAGTATATCTATGTATTTGTACATCTGTTTGCATGCAGCAATAATTAATGGCAAATGAGACCATGAATTTGAAAGACAACAAGGAGAGAGGAAAGGGAAAGGAGAATATTGTAGTTATATTATAAAATAAAAAAATAAGTAAAAAATAAGCTTGGAAACAAAAACAGTTAGATATAAGTATACATTAGCAAGAAGAAAAGAATATTTATTAAATTAGGGTATTATATAAAAAACCATAATTTTTCCAATTTTCTTGAAAGAAATTCCATGCCATCAGATACATGTTTGTTTATTAAGTGGCTCTTTGAATTGTAAAGAATCTGTGTCTATTCTCCATTAAGATCAATTTTGAAATATTGAACTTTTATATAAAAAGTATTTGACTGTTCATATGATTGAATTTGCTCATGTAGTAACGTTGCTAATACTTTTTTGAATAAGTCAACTTGGTTAAACATGAGAATGCATTTCCAAGGCTCCTTTCTCTCACAGTGCTCAGATTTAAACTTGGTCATAATAGGCACTCCTTAGAGATATCCACGTGGGAGTTGAAGTGCAGGCTGTTTTTCTTTCAGATGCCAAGATATTCCTAACAAGTTCCCATCCTGGGGATCCAACACAGACTTGTTCCCCTGCACTGTGTGAGAAGGAGTTTGCCTGCTACCATCCTAACTTGTTCATAACAGTTTGGGATCCCTCCCTAGATATTTATTGTGGATCCACTGAAGCAAAAGTACTCCCATGTCACCAACACACAGCAGCTTTCTATTGGCCTATTTTCAAGGTCTAATTTCCTGTCCCATTTCACCTAAGGGAAAAATTGGTCCTCAAGTTCATGGGAAGAATTTGAGGGCCTGCCAATATCCTGTTTTGGTTCTTTACTCAATACTACACACAGATTTAGAATATCCATTGAATAAATTAGATATCACTCCTATTGATTTCAGTATGTCCATGGAGTCTGCAGTGTTTCTGTACTCACTAAGGGACATTGGATAATCTTTCATATTTATCCCCCATTTTTTTCAATAAATTCTCTGCTACAGAAGAGAACATATTCCCTTCAAATTACATCTTCCTCTTTCAAGGACAAGCAGCATCCAGAAACATCAGCATAGGTTCTGAACTCATAGTTCATACAGATGAATCAAGTCAGTGTGTGGGCTAGACCAATAAATGCCCCCTACACATGTGCATATCTCAATTCCTAGAATTTGTTAATATTTTGTATAGCAAAATAAATTTCAGATTTGCTAAAAATGAGTAGATTATAGTGGTTTGTCCAGAGTATCCCAATGCTAACACACACGCACACACACACACACACACACACACGCACGCACGCACGCACGCACGCACACGCACACACATCCTCATAATTCAAGAAATAAGGAAGCAGATTAAAACATAACCAGAGGGATTATAAGGATTGAGGGAGGTAGGCAGCTTCTGGAAGCAAAAATGACAAAAAAATGGATTATCTGACAGATTCCTGAAGTTATGTCTGGTTCATTTTAATGTGTTGTTTCTAAATATTTTGGAAAATAATGTTGTATGATTTTAAGTTCTCAAGTTTGTGGCAGTAAACTTTATTACTCCAATAAGAAAGCAATGCAAAGGATATCATAGCTTACTCCATGGCTTATTCTGGGGTCCAGTTCTATGACTTTATGTCCCTTCTTCCTTCACAAAAAATATCATATTTACCAGTGCAATTTATGTAGAATTGAAATTCATTTTCCAGCTGTAGTCTTTACCTTATATATTTCATTGTCTAATTTATGCTTTACTTTTGATACCAAATGACCAAGTGAAACACAGTTAAACATTACCTTCTCATTTCTTCTTTTATGAGAAAATGAAATTATTTTCTCAGTTCCTAACGTCAAATAGTTCAAAGTTGTCCTTGAGTGTCCTCACTCCGATCACCCAACTAACCAGCTTAGTTAGCTAAATTAGCAAATGCTTTTATACAACCCCTAAGATGTTGTTCCTCTTCTCATGGGCTAACCTCAAGATATCTATTACTTGAACTCCTCTTAATGGATCCTTTCTTCAGATTTTATCGCACTCTGATTTATTCCATAATTGCATGGTAAATATTTTGACCAGTCTTATGTTATGTGTTATGCCATATTATTTTTCATGTACACTAATAATTGCTTAGTGGCACACACATATACACATACATACACACATATATTAATATATACCACTAGTATGTATGTATGTATGTGCACATTTATTTATTTATTTATGCGTATATATCTGTATATATTTGTATACACTAGGCTATTACCTGTGTCTACATCTATTGTGTCTGTTATATTTCACCCTCACCTTGTATTTTTGTAATAAAGACATGTTACTCTTCTTTATTTTCCTTAAGCCCTCTGAATTGCTTCCTGTTGAGTTCTTTGTATTTACATTTCTTTGTTGAGATGTCTTTAACCTTGTTTTTCTGAAGCCTTATCTTCTTATAAGTTCTCAACCTTTAATTCACTCATTCTCTCTTCCCACAGGAGAGTCTTTGTAAGCTCAAGTTCAATTTGTTGACTATTTGGCAATTATTTTTCTCACTAGTGCCTTCAGAATACCTCCCCAAGAACACTCATTCAGCTCCCCTTATGAACTATATATCACATTTCAATTATGGCAGAGATTTGGGCCTTTATCAACTGGTAAGCATGCTGCCTCTTCTAATGTTTCCAATTTGCAGTCCACGGTGGACCCAGAGTTTCTGTTTCCTAATATTTATTCTTCATTTTGTCTTCCTCGAGGATGAAGTATCTAATGTCTCCTCTTACAAATATTGATATGTTTGTTTTCTTTAGTTATTGGCTTATTGTTATGTTACCCTCACTCAGTCTCAACCATGTAAGCTCTAGGACACAAAGATTACCACGAAGATTATCACAGCATTTTTGTTGTTGTTAAATAAATACATCCACTAGTTGTTAACTAACATTCTCATGAATCATGTCAAATTAATATGTTTTATTATAAAGAGAATAATGAAATTATTTCTTATCCTTATAAAAACCTGGCATAACAACCTTCAGCAAATGCCTCTAAATTATTCTCAGTTATTAAAAAAACAACAACAAAAAATAGCCAAGCTTCTCAAAACTTCTGTATAGTCATGGAGGAAGAAGCCATACAAAGAAAATGGTTAAGTATCCTTTTTTGTTTGTTTTTTTTATTTTACCAGGAGGTTATGAGATATGGGTAAATAGTGATTATTCTGTGATCCATTTGTCATAAAATTGAGATTAGGCATTCTGAAGAGTACCAGCAAACAACTTGGTAAACTTGTTTATTTCAATGGTGATCCTATTGGTAAATTTGGATAAGTCACATATTAAACCACTAGGTAAGGAACATGGAGAGTTTGGAAGTTTTGCTTCTGGAGAATTTGGGGAAGTCATACTAAAAGGAAAGGCCTATAGTCTGGCTGAGGGTCACATTCTGAGGGGAAATAAATGCAGGTGAAAGTGCACAAGGGCCACACACTATGACATGTGACTAAAGCTGCAGAGCAGTCACACATAGCTTGTTCATATGCTAATAAGTTTCAAAGCTATATTTGACTCTGATTTCTCCTTTTGAATAGAGAAAATAATGGCTCTTTTTTTCTTTGCGACACCACTCTGTCTTCAAGTGTCTTTGTATTGTGTGATAACTTCCCTTTGACTAAGATTTTTTTTAAAGATAAGCTAATTGTTTATTCTTATTAGTTTTCTACCTTCCCAGAATGCTTTTACACTGCTAATGGAAATGACTGACTTGGATAATTATATGTATGTCTAAGTGCTACTCTTTGAGAGAGGACATCAATGATTTAAAAGATTTTATTTTAGAGTGTCTTTTAGAATTATTTCAGATATCTTCTTATGAATAATTAGTTCTGCTACTGCTGAACAAAAGAGGAACAAATTTATGCTAAGCATTATAAGACTACTTATCTCTAACAATACATACTTACATAAAGTATTTTTCTATTTGGAATCTAGTTTTCCATCACAATTTTCAATTTTTGGAGACTTAATGCCCTATTCTATTCATCTATCAATCTATCCACCCTCACACCCACTTATCCACCCATTTATTCATCTATTTTTTGAGAACTACTTAGGTATCAGACACTGATTTGCCCTAAGATATCAAAGATGAGTAATGTTCAGTCCTTTTACTTAAGAAATCTATGATGAGAGTAATGTGAAACATAAAGTGGATATTTTTAAGCACATTGTGGTCGTTGTTACTATTTACACATACAATACTTCACAAAGTTTTATTAAAGCTTATAAAAATAGTTAGAATAAAGTGAATTTGATGTTATATGTTAATTGAATAGCTGTATGAATAAAATCAGATGTAATTAAGAAATAAAACATTACTCAGCTAAGTTTGTTAAAAATATATTAATAGATCATATTGCTCAGTGTCATTTTAAGAGTTCACAGATATGTTTTGTGCTCTAAAATCATTATAATGAGATAGAGAAAGGGAAGATTAGTCTAGAGGAAGGAAGGAGATTGAAGAAATTTGATCCAAATGTCTATTAAAACAGCAATGCAACTGAATATAGATGAACTCTATCAGCACCAAGAAAATGATACCTTTCCAGCTTAATTTACTTTGGCAAACACTTGCATGCATGCCGTGGGAATATAATCTAAACACCTTATTAGAATATGTATCTCCTTTCTGCAGCTTGCTTTATCTTTCCAATAGATATGTAATGCTTCCAGGAATAATTTGTAGAGAAATGTGTTTTGTTAGCATGTTCCCAAGGAAACTGCAGGAAAAAAAAATAAGTTTACCATAGTGCTTTGAATATAATTGCTTTAAAAATATAATGTTCATATTAAGGATACACATCCAGATTGTCTGCTTTACCAATTTTGTTTTTGGATTGTGTGTGATGAAAGAAAATTAAGTGATATATGCAGCAATTAGAAACTAAATAACAAATTCTCTCTTCAGATTAGCTTTCATGTATTATATTACCTTAGAATCATTAGAGAGGAAGTGATCTCAACTGAGAAATTGAAGGGTTGGGATTCTTTATCACTGATGCTGTAGTTAAAATTGTAAAATTACTTTAACATTATTTAAAGTGAAAAGCCATGATAAGCACAGTTTGATCACATTATATATTAGGAAGATTCATCTTAACAAAGCACAACACAAATTGTCTCTGTTTCACGAAGGATATAGGCTGCTTACTGACTTCCCAGTATTGCTTTGCGTATGCTTCTTTGATAGACGTGCTCATGGAAACTTCCATGACACTGAGACATTGCATCATGGGTGGGATCAGGAAACCTCTAATGTCATCAAATGTCTTTCTCTTTTATTTGTATATTTTTGTTGTTGTTATTACTTTACTGTCTTTCCCAACCTCATTAGAGGAATCAGCCCTCTACAGATCCCTCTTTATTTTACAACATAAAATTATTTCTCTATGGACCACATTTTTTTAACTCTTCTTTGACACAGACAAGTCTTGATACATATCTAGGTCCACCACTGATTTACTCCGTTAGGGAGAGTAGGGAAGCTAAAGAAATGATTGGATGTGACATTTTTGTCTCCTATGTACACCTGTCCTCTGAAAACATTACAGTTTTTACAAAAAGAGCTGATGCTTAATCATCCTATGATGGGATTGCAGCTTTCCAGAGATTGTTGTGAACTGGCATATATCTATGATCCCATGCATTTTAATCAGGAATGTCTTTCTTTTCTTATTTGATAATATATCATAGATCCATTTTCAAATTCTATTTGCAATTTAATCTTAGACTGTATCATTTATGAAGAGAAACTTCCTCCTTGTCTTCTCTGTTCTCCTTTATTTCTTACTGAGTTTTAATATTTTTATATGTAAAAGAGTTAAAAAATCTGTCCAAACTTTTGCAAATATTTGTATTAATTTGCAATTTTATTATTTCATTATTTTCTGGTGTTTAAAGTTTTATGTAGAGAAAGCTGAAGTTTCCCTACCTAAAATACACTCCATTTTCTTCCTTTCTTTCACATGTCATTGATACCGTTTTCAGATATTCAGTGTTCGATCAAGGTGATAGGTGATTCTTATAGAGAAGCTAGGTCTGTATCATTTTAAGCACAAAGATTCCATGCTTCTGGTTATGGGTATTTCCAGTGAATGCTCTATTGCGATTTGCTGGTTGATCAGCATGGCCTTTCTTTTCTTTCTCCTTCTTTTCCTTGCTTCTGTGAATAACCATTCATTATGTTTTGCATATTAAAATTTGTGCATATACTGTATACTTAGTACAAATTGTACTCAACCTATTCTCCACCTTTAATGCAAATTAAAGATTCATGTTAGAGAGTTGGTTCTCTGAATGATACCTTTCAGTTTAGTGCTTCTACTGAAGACAATGAGGTGTAGCTGGTTCTTCTGGAATAAATGGCAGATCCTCCTTCCTCCTGCCTCTGGCACTGATGAGGGATCAGGCTTTTAGTCCCTGGGTTTCTGCTTACAGACATGGGAAATAAAGTATTTTTTCTTATATCACTATATAGCCAGTGAAACTTCTAACGTTTCAACTATCTTGGAGGACACGATACACAAGATGATGACGGACACATGAATACAATTTAATCACTTTCTGTGCTGTCAGTCACCCACTCAACCAGCATGACATGGTCTCTTTACCTGTCCATACCACCTCGAATTTCCCCCACATACTTGAACTTGCTTAGAGATTGTTATTTCTTTCTTTCTGGCTTTCAACTTTTGTTTTGTTTTATTTCTATGGTGCTGCGAGAGTTTTGCTGCTGCTGAGACCTGGTGACTATATTTCACAATTGTTTATCTTCTTGTGTCACTTTCTCCCAGGCCATAGGATTCAAGGCTTTAAGTATTCATAATTCTTCATATGCAACATGAAATCTGAAACTCCAATTTTTTTTTTTTTTTTTTTTTTTGGTTTTTCGAGACAGGGTTTCTCTTGTGTAGCTTTGCGTCTTTCCTGGAACTCGCTCTGTAGACCAGGCTGGCCTCGAACTCAAGAGATCTGCCTGGCTCTGCCTCCCGAGTGCTGGGATTAAAGGCGTGCGCCACCACCGCCCAGCCGAAACTCCAAATTTTTACATCTGGATTTTGCTAGCTCAACCATTTGCATGGTGGAGCTATCTTGAATGCCTGCATCGACAATATTCTTTCTTGGCATGCTTTAATTGGTATTTCAAAAGAAGGTATTCTTGCTAATTTTGCACCAGTTAAGATTGTCTCAGTTCATCAGAACTGATGAATGCTCAAAAAGTGAGGGGTTTCCATCATTGTAAAGACAAATCTCAGTCCCCAAAGATTTATTAAAGCAGGTCGGAGAATGTGACTCAGTTACTCAAATGCTTCCCTAGCAAGCAAGCACACCTGGTTCTGTCTCCAGGACAGCATAAAACCAGGTATGTTGGCACATACTTGTAGTCCCAGTTCTTTCATGTGGAGGCAGGAGGATTTTTGTTTGTTTGTTTTGTTTTTCTAGACAGGGTTTCTCTGTATAGCTTTGCGCTTTTCCTGGATCTCGCTCTGTAGACCAGGCTGGCCTCGAACTCACAGAGATCCACCTGCCTCTGCCTCCCGAGTGCTGGGATTAAAGGCGTGTGCCACCACTGCCTGGCTGAAATAAACCTTTGTTACACAGGAAGTTCAAGGACAGTTTGGGTTGCTGGAGACCTTGCCTCAAAAGAAAAAGAAAAAGTAAAGAAATGAACACTTGTTTGTATATTCTCAAAGAACAGCTTAGACAGTTAGCTGCTTCTAATTTCATAAGACTTCCTGTTGCTCCTTTATTTCACAGATGTTTAAGGTCCAGCAAATTTACCTTTGCAAGACCAATCATTGCTCCGAGAGAATAGTGAGGGAAAGTGTATCTACATTGAAAAAGGCATGTCTAGAATCATCTGTTCAAAGTGACAGAAAAATTACTTAATTATAGGATTTTCACTACAAATGAAATATTAAATTATTTTCCCACATAATTTATAAAATCTATTTACACAGCTTACCTTCTCAGGTGTCCTGATATTTTAATAAACTCACAATCATATATGAGTTGGCTGTTTGAAACCTGGGGCCTATGCAGGATTGTTTGGCTCGGCCTGGGAGGAGGGGACTAGACCTACCTGGACTGAGTCTACCAGGTTGACCTCAGTCTGTGGGGAAGGCTTTGCCCTGGAGGAGATGGGAATGGGGGGGGGGGGGGTTGGGGGGAAGGTGAGGGGGACGGGAGGGGAGAGAACAAGGGAATCCGTGGCTGATATGTAGAACTGAATTGTATTGCAAAATAAATTAAAAAAAAAATAATTCATCTTAACTATGAAAAAAAAAAGTCATTTTTTTGTGTAAGTTATCTTCTAGGTCAAATAAGGTATGATTTTATAATTCACAAGTATAATAAAAAAGGCAAGAATAATTCTTCATTGAGGTTAGTACATAAAAGAAATTAAAAGTCTACATTAGAATGCAAGCAGATACATCATATTGTTCCTGGACATTTTAATTTTATGCTCTATATTTTCGCACTGATATTTTCACAGTTCAAATTTATTCTTCTGTTTGACAACTGCTGCATCAACCCCAGACAATTTCAGCCCCACATCAGTGGAGCACCCGAGGCATAATGGTATAATTACATTTTTATGTGAATTAATAAGAACTAGTTTCCCAACTGCAAATGTCTTTTTATATATTTTCTGTTGTTGCTCTGGTGATGGAGCCTGCAGACGACATTTCTTCACTGGGTGTCTATCTATTAGGTTCCAGCAGGAGAGAGCAGGGATTGAGATAGAATTGTGCCTAGAGGGTGCACTTCTGTCCTGTCTCTCCGCGGTTACTGTCCTGACAATTATCCCTCTTCTTGGCAAGAACAGTTTCTCCCAGTACACTGTTTCTCTTACGTCTGATAGAGACAGTGTCTCTGCATTTGGAGAAGCTCCATGAGCAGCAGTGCAGTGCCCACACAACAGTTTATGCTCCTGCTCTGAGACTTTTCCTCCAATATCTGAGACATCAGGACCAGCATATCTCTCACATCCTCAGAAGTCCATGTTATAATTGGCTAAAATTAGTGTCTCATCTCCAGTTTTCTTGGTAAACATAAATATACTTAAATATATAAATAAATCCAGCTCAGTCTGTATAATGCTGCTCCTATATGTATACAGATATATGAGAAGTAGATGCTTTTTTCCTATTTTTTTTCAGATCTCTATCCACTATAAATTAACGACTGTTATTTAGCCATCTGAATTGAAACAAGTATGTTTTGCTGTCATTTACTGAATGCTCTTGGTTTCTTTTATAAATATCTTCATAAAATAGAGTGAACTATGAACAGTAAACACTTCTGTATAGCTTTTACTTATTCTTTTAAAATTATCTATCTAATATATGCTCCTATATTTCACAGCAAAAATGTTATGTCTATTATTCCAAGAATGGAAATAACCTTTGTAAAAATATTACTTCCAATTAAAGCCTTTGATTTAAGTAATTCTTACATTAAACATTTTCAATGGCCTTATTATCTGAGATTACATGAAAAACAAGTCAAGTTTAAAGCTTATTTTACCAATTAATGATTGTTTTCTTCCCATTAACTAAAGAAAGTGGACTTTCAAAAGCAAATAAGCAAAAGGGAGAAATAAGAAAAACATTCATACAGATTACAAGGAGTGTATAAATAATCCACACAAGGAAATATTTGATTCCGTGAGGTAATATGAGCTCTGAATCCTAAAACCGTGAAATGAAAGGTGCACAAATTGAATGAGTTTGTTTCAGTTCAGGTTGGGTATTAGAGAATAGTACAGATTTGTGAACAGGTAAGTAAAAGGAAAGTGGAAGTAAAAGAGGACTGTTTTTCCTTTTACAGTCTTTCTGAGCCCTCTCCCTCCATGTTCCTGAGCTATAGATGCAGGAGCTGTTCTATAGATGTCTCCATCTGTTGATCTCTACATGGTGTTCAGTTGTGGGGTTTTGTGATTGTCTCCGTTTGCTGTAAAGAGAGGCTTCATTAATGAGTGGTAGCAGCTACAATTATGTGTGGGTATAAGGAAAAAGGTTTAGAAGGTCATAAGGAATGATGCTGTCTGGCAAAGTCGTCTATGAAGCATTCTCCCTTAGAAATAGCTGCATAGCATTGTTCATAATAGCCAGAACATGGAAACAGCCTAGGTGCCCTTCAACCAAAGAATGGATAAAGAAAATGTGGTACATATACACAATGGAGTATTGCTCAGCTATAAAAAAACAATGATGCCATGATTTTTTTGCAGGCAAATGGATGGAACTAGAAAATATCATCCTGAGTGATGTAATCTAGACTCAGAAGGACAAACATGGTAGGTACTCACTCATAAGTGGATGCTAGATGTAAAGCAGAGGATAACCAGACTGCAACCCACAGCTCCAGAGAAGCTAGGAAACAAGGAGGACCCTAAGATTGACACATGGATCACCTTGAGAAGGGGAAACAGAGGAGATCTCCATGAGTAAACTGGGGATGAGGGGGGCAATAGAGGGGAGGGGATGGGGAATGAGAATATGAGGGAATGGGATGGATGAGCTGGGGGAGGGATGGAGTGGATGAGCAATGGAAGAGATATCTTGATAGAGAAAGACATTATGGGGTAAGGGAGAAACCTGGTGCTAGGGAAATTACCAGGAATCCACAAGGACGACACCAGCTTAGACTACTAGCAATAGTGGAGAGGATGCCTGAACTGGCCTATCCTGGTAATCAGACCAGTGAATACCCTGTCATCATCGAGCCTTCATCCAGTAACTGATGGAAGCAGAGGCAGAGATCCACAATGAAGCCGTCAAAGAGAGGGAAGAGGGATTATATGAGCAAGGGGCATCAAGATCATGACAGGGAAATCTACAAAGACAACTGAACGAAGCTCATAGGAACTCACGAACTTTAGACTGACAACTGTGGAATCTGCATGGGACCAAACTAGACTCTCTACAAAAGGGAGACAGTTGTGTAGCTGAGTCTGCTTGAGGGCTCCTAGTAGTGGAATCATGTTCTATTCCTGGTGCATGAGGGGCTTTCTGGATCCTATTACTTGTGGTCGGACACTTTGCTCACCCTTGATGCAGGGGCAGGGCTTGGTTCTGCCTCAACTGAATGTACCAGGCTTTGCTGTCCCCCAGGGGAGGACTTACCCTTTTGGAGGAGGGGATGGGGTGTAGGTTGGAGGGGAAGGCATGTGGGGGGGGGCGGCGGAGGAGGAGGGATGAGAGGGGGATCTGTGGCTGTTATGTAAAAATTTTTTAAATAATAAAACCTTTCCACTCAAAAAAAGAGAGAGAGAAATAAATAGCTGCACAAATAAGAATGGAACAGTATCATTGTCAATGGACATCTTAATATGGAGAGGTACAATTTTGTGGGGTCCCACCCATATACAAAGAACTATAGGCAACTAATGACAAGGGATCTCTAATGATCCCTGATCCAGGGATAGCCTTCAGGTCTTCAGTTTATGCACAACTTCATTTGCTCACTGAGCCATCTCTTGGACCTCATTAGTTCAATTTAAAATATTTTTATATATTTCAATTATCAAGTTTATATCTTAAGTTTCTTGTTTTGTTAAAGTTAACATACTTTTGTAGCGATATCCTAACTCTTACAAGGTCATTATATCATTTGACTTGTTAATTGATTTGTACATATCATAATTACATATCTCACATTTTATTTTAAAATTACATGTTGTTTGGTAAATTGAAAATATGTATAATTATGCCACTTCTGGGTAACCTTTTGAAAAATTGTCAGTAGATATTTTAGATGTTATATAGTGATAAACTCAAGTGAAAGTTAAAATTTTAATCCTTTGTAACACTCATACACAGATGAAGTATCACCTAAATGAGTTGGACATTATAATGCAAAAGTATGTCAGCTTAAAGGGACCTCTGAAAATTCATGCTCACAATCTCTGTGTGAGTTCTCTGTGCATTTTGCTGTATTTCTCAAACCATGGTGAACACCTAGATAATTGAAACCAAATATTTCTTCTCTGACAACTTTTCACTGATTTTTGTCATCATATGAAAGTTGCTGGTGGCTACTGGAGAATATAGAAGCAGCTATTAGGTAATTTAATTTTTATTGTATTGTCACTGGATTTAGTAATATTAACATTGATGCTGGCCTTGCTATTTGGATATATTTTTATTTAAGATGTGACTGAGGAAACAGAAGTCCTTTTATTTTCAGTACAGAGACACTTCATGTAAGATATGAGACATCTGCATCTATTGTTAGGCTGGAGAATAAATGCAGGAATGTCTAAATCCCAAGTTAAATAGCTTATGCTCTGAAATTTGCCTGCTCACTGCCCAAGAATTGCACGTTATTTTCATAAGACTCTTTCAATTGTTGTAAGTCATTTCCAATAATCATAATCTAAGCGACCTGCTGAGAAGAACGACCTCTCTTTCCCTTCTCACTTCTAAGTTGTGTGGAATTTCTGATTGACAATATCTAAATTGGAAGCAAAGAGCAAAAGAAATCTTATAAACACAGTGCTAATGCTTCCCTGCAATAAATGGGAACAAAATATGAAGGGAGCATCAAATAGAAAATAGTAAATATGGATGAGCTGTCAAATATCAATTCAAGACCTCACTTTATTCCTTGTAAATTATATTATAATAAATGATGTGATACATTTAGGTTATTCTGAATTTGTCTTAACTATACAGCAGGAATTCCTTGTATACCTACATTTTTAAAGATAAGTAACAAGTGAAGTGGGACAGACATTATTATATAACATATAGAATCTTATATATGTGTATTTTACATTTATATTTTATTATATATATAATATATATATTATATATTATGTCATGATATATATAACATGATAGTGTTATTAGTGAATTGTATTGTGATGCATAGTGGGAAAATACATACTGCTCATTTCTCTTTTGAAGTCTAATATTATGTTTATCTAGTGTGCAGAAATGTCTCCATTAAGTTTAGTTAAATATAAATCTTCTTTAACTTTCTTCATAATAATTAGAAAAATATATTCTTCTGAAAATATGATATTAAAGAGAAAGAAAAAGATAAATTAAATGTCTATAGTTATATATGGCTTTATTTCAATATCTAATGTTTTAATTAAATTATGTTAATTTAAAATTGTTCTTAATTTAAATGAATTTTACTAGATAATGAAGTTTGATTTTTGAAAATGACTACATTTTTCCAAATAATTTTTGGGCAAAAGTTGTCAATACAAAAGTGGTTTTTGCTCACATTAAATAAATATTTTAAAAACTATAAAAATGGTCAAAATGGTCTTTTGTGAATCTTAATAGATGCTTTGGTTTCAGAACAGTGAGAGGAAATAAAGGTGTACTTAGTCTTTCTGTTTCATATTATAAAATAGATATGAATAAAGTTCAGAGATATAAAGAAGGGGTTAGTTTAGAAATTAGGAGAAGCTTTGAAGAGCCAAAAATCAAGATGAACTCTTGACAGTTTAAAAGTAATTCTTTTTAACAGAAAGCATAAGTTTTTGTAAACAATTTGGTGATTTAAATCATAGGATGAAATTCAAAAGAGAACTCTTAATGTCCAGTCAAATAAGCAAGGAGTGTGAATGGAACAGTAACAGCCCGCCCTTGACTGTGGATCCACTGTAGTGGGACTCACTGTGGAAGGACATATATCAGGGCTAAAAGGGAAGGTTGGAACTTGCTGGAGAGAGCACTGGGGTAGGTGACTGGAGGTGACTTTTATCATGGGCGATGAGGCTAACATTGAAAAAAAAATGGTAAACCTGGAAATTGTTTCAAAACACAATACAAATTTAGGAAAAACATGAAAATTGTCAAAAGAAGGTTAGAGACAAACTCTGTCTTTGGGGCTGCCATTTGATTAGTTCCTTCAGCTCTCTTGGTGTGGAATAGCAGAAAGCAAGCAATATCAAGGAATACCAACCCTTGCAGGACGTCTCCCATAAGCACTGCTTTCCCGGTAGCCTAGAAAAGCTGGAAACAACAGAAACTATTTTGCTTGAGGGCAAGGAAACTGCAGAAAGGAACAAAGAGATGTATAACTCCTAAATCCTGCTGCTACTCCTGGAAGAAATATTGAAGGATTCCAGGCACATTCAAAAAATTTCTCTCAAAATGTAAATAAATATCAAATTGTTGGAAGAACATTTTTTTCCCCCATCAACAGACAGAAGGATTTTCAAACTGAAGCCCCTATCTTCTAAGAATTCCAGGATGGACAATTTAGGGAACAGGTGAAAATAATATTTAAATGATAGAAACCAAAAAGTTCAAGAGAAGAAGATAGTAATGGAGAAAAGTAAAATGCAGATAGGCACTGACTTGAGATGGTTTACATTCTGAGGGTTTCACTTTCCTCTGGTGAAAAGTAATATACATGAGAAGGAAAGCTTGCTAAAGAAAGAATTACCCCATTCTTTCATTACTGTTCAATTATTCTTTTTTGTCTTCTTGGCAACTGCCACTCCAGCCTTTCTTTGTGTGCTGGCTATGTTGTTCGCCGTCTGTCTCTCTCGCTGCGTTGTAGGTTCCACAGGTGACAGGCTTTGTCTTATCTTCTCTACCCCTGCCCCAGTCACAATGACTGAAGACCAGGAGCTTCCACAGATCACTTGCAGAGAAGCAAGTAACTCCACAAATGATTGACAGATATCAGGTTAGATACATCTCCTTTCCTGTTCTTTACTAAAGCAGAGCAAAACAAAACAAAAGAAAAAGAGAACCAAACATGTCTTCCTAAGACATTACTTTGAACAATATTGGTGGTGTTGGGTAGAAGACGATTACATCTTTTTTACATTGTAGAAACTGAAACTCAGAAAGGTACAAGAGCTTTGTGCAGATGTGCGAATATGAATAAGCATATTGATGTATATGTGAACAGGTGACATATGATTGGTGATAGACATACAGATGCAAACATACAGATATTCAAGAAGTTCAGAACCTTATAAAACTGTATACCCAGACTCTCGAATTCTAGATTGCATTCGTCTTTATCTTAATTTTCCTTTAAATAAATTTCTTTTCTGTTTCAGCGTCGCTTTCTTGTGAAAATAGAAACATCAGAGAAGTGTTGCCAGGGAGCAGCTGACACCATGGCAGGAGAAGCATTATCTTAATTGCACCACTGTCTGGACTAGTAGAGACCAGGAGTGACTGGAATCACACGGGCAGTTGGCCCAGGCCATCTGTGTGCTAATGGGAGTGGTGATGCCAGGGCCAGGCTGACAGCAACCCAAATTCCACAAGTCACTGTAGTTTTGGCTGATCTTTTGGGTAGAGTTATTTGTAGAGTATGCAAATACAGAGTCTGCTAATTAGCATTTTCAAGTTTTCACCTCTTCCTCTCTCAGTAACCCTTCAGCATCACTGCTCCTACTTGAATACTCACATGTCATTTTCCTATATCCATTTCTCTCAAAGCCGTCCTCTGAAGTAAATTATATATAGAGTTCTTAATTGCAGAAGGAATTCATGTTTTCTGTGACTTTAAAGATGATACCCACAGAGCAAACACTGAAAAGCAACTGATTTGAAACAGCATGCTACATGACATAGGGTGAGCACATTTGATAATGAAAGACTATGTAATTTACAAATCATTTGGTAAATTGACAATCTCCAGGAGGGTTTTTGCTTCTGCTGCCCTTCACTGCATCTCTTTATTTTATGTTAGCAATTAACCTTCTTTTGCTAAATTTGAAGGAAAGAAAATCAATATACATATTTCCCCTGCCTCCATCATTGTGCTGTGAAAGAGTTGACAGTTACACAATCACAATAGAAAATTATTCTGGCTCTACTTTTAATTGGAAATCAAAATGTTATAATAAAATGATCATCTTACTTGAATAAATTTATTCTTTGTAGTCATTTCCATGTTAAATACACAAAATACATATGGAAAATAAACTGGGGTACATTTCTTGGAATTGATCATAAGCAGTGCCATCCATCGTACAGTGTGTGAAATGTCTGAAATAATGCATCTTCAAAATTGCAATCAGTTTATACTGAGAACATTGACGTTTTATTTTAATTTCAAAGAATAAACTACTTTTAGTTGTAATGAATATTGTTTCATACATATCCTATTTTTGTCTTATATTGGGATAGCATAAAATTTATTTTTAAATAACCTATGAAAATTCCTTCAAATCATGAGACACTAACCATTCAAAAACTGCCTGAAGGATAATCAACATATTTTAGAAAAACATTGTAAGTGAATGTATTTATAAGTGCTTCACCAATATAAGACTTTTTTTCTGTAAGTTTGGTTGACTTATGTAATGATTATGTTGTGGTATATTTGTTTACATGGTAAAGATACGTCTCTGCCTCAGGTATCTTCTGATTGATTTAATAAAAAGTTAAATGGCCAATGGCTAGGCAAGAGAGAACAGGCAGGACTTCCTTGAAAAGAAAGGAACTTGGAGATAGAGTCGAGGCATGAAGGAGTTGCCAGCAAGACACAGAACAAATCAGACATACAGTACAGAGGAGAGGTAACCAAGCCACATGATAGAATGTAGATTAATAAAAACAGATTAATTTAAAATTATAAGAGCTAGTTGGGGAAAAGCCTAAGATAAGGCCAAGCTTTCATAATTAATAATAAGTCTCCATATCGTTATTTGTAGAATGGCAATCCAAAGAAAGACTGACCATGCAGGTAAATATTTAATATATCATCCCTCAAAAAACCAACATCCTAGTCAATCTTTCTATCTCTCATCTGATATATCTGTTTCCCCCTGTAAACTTGTGCTGCATTTCTCAGGCCATTTCATGGATGTTAACAAATGTTTAACTGCCACTGATCTGATGTATTTCATTCTTCTGGTCTTTGTTTCTGTTTCTGGCTGACTTCATGAATCTTAATATCACCAGGATCTTTCTTGTAAAAGGTTTTCCTTAAAATAGAGTGATACCACTTCAAGTGAACAATTCTATTTTAATATTTAATCTATATTTAACTCATTTAGTTATATACAAAATGAACAAATGTTTTCTAATATTGAATCTATTTAGTTTTCTTATACTGGGATGCCTGAAAAATCTATTGATAGAAACAGAGAGAAAGAAAAAGAAAAACAAGAAGGAAGAAAGGAAGGAAGAAAGGAAGGAAGGAAGGAAGAAAGAAAGAAGGCGAGAAAAGAAAAGGGGAAGGGTGGGAGAGGGAAGGATGCATGAAGGAAAGAAGAGAGGAAGAGAAAGAAAGAAAGGAGAAACAAGAGAGTCTTTCATTCTTTGAGAGTCATAACATTTGCTGATGGTATATTTTCTCCAAGTTCAGATGGAGTATGCTTATCAAAATAAACAAAAAGGTATTTCTGAGTTCTAGAGAGTAAATGAAACTTACATATTTATACAGCTTTGCAAAACAGCACATTTCAGTAGTTTGTATATACAGAATGTGGTTCAGAGAGCGGGAACTAAAATTGATCACATAGACTACAGAATAAGAAGCACCTTAAATTCATCTCAAGAAGTCAAATGCCTAGAACGTTTCCCAAAAATAAATAATCAAGATCTGCATGCTAGCTCTGAAATGCACATTTGAAAATACTTCTTAGATGCTGTTTTTGCATAGAAAAGCTTTAAAATAATTATCCTGGCTTACACTTGCATTCTATACTTTCCTTTTATTTTGTAAGTATATGTATTGATATAGGAGTGTATGTGACTTCATTTACATAAAAGCCATTAAAGTTCTGATTGTATTCATTATTCAGAACTAATTAGAGCCTGGCTATGCATTAAGGGTCTAATTGAGCTCAATGTTTTACATGCATTTTCTTAGATACCTGTATAAAATGTAAGTAGGTTAAAGGGGTTAAGTAATTAAGCTAAGGGGCACAGGGAAGATGAGAACCCAGAGTCATATCCACATCTATTGGACTGAAAACAATCCTTGCCATTTCTTTTATATTATACACCTATTTCAGTTGCTTGTAAAAGAGGCTTTGAAATGGACTATGTATTTTCTCGATAGTGTATCTCCATGGGTAGTTTAGAAGGCTAACTAGAAGGCACTTCACTTAGTTTTCTGTTTGGATCAGACAATGAGTAGCAATAACAGGAAATCAGCTATTTCAGAGCAGACGGGGTTGGGTATTTGCACTACAACTGCTTTTGTTAGTCACAAGTGGACTGCTTTTCTCTACATGGTCCCGGTGTGCTTCCCAGATTCCTGTTGAACTCTGCCTTCTGCTGGTACCTCCACCACATGACATGCTTTAGGCTGAAAATGACTTCCAGTAACTTGGAGGATGTACACCAGAAGCTTCCAACCAAAACCTCCAGAAATCTTTAAAATATGACCGAACTTTTCTACTGGTGTTAAAACTGAGTATTTTCCAAGTCCCTAACATAAGACTTAAATTTCTCTCTTCCTTAATCACACTCTAACTTTTTCACAATCTCAGATATTTAGAGCTTTAGCAACACATTTTATTTTTCAATATAACTCTAATATCCTCTAATCTGAATTCTGTACAAAATTCTACTGGACAAAAATACCAGTGTACCATTTAGGATCTTTCATTCAGCAGATTTCAAAACAGGATTAGATACATATAATATTTAGTGGAAAAATCAACTGTGAAAAATAAACTGGAGAGGAAACCTTTCAATAGTGGTATAAGAGAGGACAAAGGAGAAAGAACTGAGTAATTTTCTTGTATAATGCAACTGAAGTTTCTTACCTAGTCCAAAAGGGGAGACACGAGCAAAGATTACCCATTAGGCAAGTCTGTGCTCAGCAGATACAGCATGATTCTTTCAACCCCACTATGGTTAAGTAACCAACTCTGAAGGCCCACAGTAGATTACAGTCTTAAGATGAATTCAAAAGTACAAGAATTGGCTGCAGAAAATTTGTCAACTGCACAACACACACTAAATTCTTGATGAGAGGAGTTGCATGTATATGCCCATCAGTACAGTAGATAATATGTTGGGATATTTTTGAATGGAAGACACAATCAAATATATTATTTGTACATTTAAGCTTGAGAGATAACAAATATATTCTCAAATATATGTACTTATTGAAACAATCTGAAATGGAAATATCTTATTACTAAAAACACTTTTTAAATAATATGATGGTAAACTAATATCAAAGGAAGATAATCAGTGAATTGAGGAAAAACGTTGACAAGCACTGAGAAAAAGATAAAGAAAATAAGATACACAGTAATGGTGGGCATTTCAAATTGAATGATAGTTTTAAGAATATCCCTTGGTCTTGAAAATAGACTATACAAAAGGAAAACATACAGCCATCTCTAAAAGAAGAATGTTCACTGCTTGAAAGGTTAGACTCCTTATCAATGTAAAGTCATCTAATACCAACACTATATGGAAGAATTCCTGAATGATTTTCATCAGTAATGAACGACATTCACACTGTAAACAGTTCTAGAAATATGCACAAAAGTTTTTAAGGAAAAATTCCAGAACTATTACTTTTGGCCAACATCACAGTCAATTTCCTCTTTTGTTATTTGTACGGTTTCATAATCTTTGACATGTTGAACAAAATTGTATGTTCTGTGACATGTGAGTGGCCCTTAACAGCGGGTGACTAAAAAGAAGTCATTCAGTTTCTGTAGATCAATATTAATGAAAAAAAATAGAAAGGAGCAGAAGTGAAACTATTATTCTGTTACTCATATCAAAGCATAACTAAGAGTACTGAGTGGCAGCAATGTTTAGTAGTTTACATATCAAAATATGAGCCGATTTCAAAAATATAATCTGTACATACACAAAATGTTGATAAAGAGTTGTTTCAGTTGGTTTCAGGTTGTGGGTAATTTTATAAACGTCAATTACAAAATAATTGCTAATCTCTGCTTTAAAGCATGAAATAAGGTTAAAATTTTTAAAAATTAGATTTAGAAGTTGAAATCACTTAAAACTTAAACTCAAGTATAGTTTACTATGCAAAAAATCTTTAGGGTGTTGTTGCAAATTTAAAAGAATAACAAGTCTCATTTTATTTGTTGCTGATAGTCTTTTTATTTTTCATTGAAAATAAATTCTTTTCACACACAACAGTTCTGACCACAGTTTCCCCTTCCTCCTCCCAGGATCCCCACCCCCTACCTCCCTGCCTCCCAGATTCATTCCTACTCTGCTTCCCTTCAGGAGAGAACAGGCCTCTGAGACACAACAACCAAACATGATAAACCAAGATACAAGAAGACAAGGCAAAGCCCTCATATAGAAGCTGGACCAGGCAACCCAATAAGAGGACAAGAGTCTCAAGAGAAGTCAAAAGAGACAGAGAGGCGCCTGCTTCCCTGGAGGACCCTGGGTTAACGCGGCCCACTGCATCAGCTAAGCAAGGTGCAGATGGGCTCACAGAAACTGAGGCAGTAAGCACATGGCATGCAAGGGTCTGCACCAGGTCCTCTGTGTATATGTGAGGGCTGATATTCTGTATAACTGAGATTCATTTTAACTTAAACTAATCATCATCAATTATCCTTTTGAGTGGAAATGTCCAGTATCCCTTGGTAGCTCTTTGTCTTTCTATTTTAAAATTAGTAAATCAGAATTGTTGTAAGAAATATATATAGTTTAAGACATTATTAGCACCATGTATATAGTAATTACACATCAGAGCTGGATGCTTGCATCACTTTTATCAATTTTGCATCTTAACTTTTGAAAAACACAATGATGAATGTTACCCATTCTTGTGATTCACAATTTTTAGGAATTCCCAAAAACAGAAGCTATAATTTAGGTACATATAGGTGTTTGATGACATCTACCTCACTGCGGCCTTTGTGACAGTATATACTGTAGGTCTTGACAAGGAAGAAGAAAGAATGGGGCAAATGCATTGTGAGGAAATTTTGTTTAATTTCATAAGTAGAGATTGATACCTGTAGACACTGTCAACAAATGCATTCTACAGTTTAACAAATAGGGGTTAGATATATGCATGTGTCTTTGTTTCATCTCACTGAAGTATAAATAAGCGGATAGTACACAAAATAAATGCTGCCAGTAACTGGCTGAAAGATAAAAATAGACAAACTTTGAATCAATTGTAAATGATTGTAGGGCTGGTCTCTGCAAAGTCTTAGAGAGATCTACTGTCCCCTCTTGCTGATAGTTCTAAAGAGTAACTGCAGATTATGCTAGAAATGCAGTTTTCCAAAGGAAGAGGAGCTATCAAAGACATCTGAGCATCTGAGGCAAGACAAATCTTTTTTTTTTTTTTTTTTTTGGTTTTTCCAGACAGGGTTTCTCTGTGTAGCTTTGCGCCTTTTCCTGGAACTCACTTGGTAGCCCAGGCTGGCCTCGAACTCACAGAGATCCTCCTGGCTCTGCCTCCCGAGTGCTGGGATTAAAGGCGTGCGCCACCACCGCCCGGCGCAAGACAATACTTTCAAGCTTTACCCTGTAACTTATGTGTTCCTGAAGGTGTCCATCCTGGACTGAGCTGGCTTAGAGCCGGTCAGCGCCGGTACAACACCAGAGAGCTGCACTCAAGACTGAATCTCCTTGCTGACGACTTCGTGCCACTTGGGCATCTGCTACTCGGTATATTAAAACTTCAGTTCCCTGCCACCATTCTGTAAACTTCCAACTTACTTTACAAAAGTGTTTGTGAAGTCTCCGTGAATAAATAAATGGGTAACCAAGGCAGAGAGTGCACTTAGGACCAAAGAATAGCCCTGTTTCTATTGGACATAACTACAAAGTCTCCTTTGCTGGTATTGACACAATCATCGGCTTTAATATGTGCCGTGCTAGAGGAATCCTTTCTAGGGACCTTAGCAGAGAAAAGAAGCCAGGAGCTAAGTTTCAGCTTATGGTGATTTAAAAAGGAAAATGAAAATCTTATTTACAAATGGAACAGCAGAATGTCTTAGCAACTGAACATTTAAGTATTTCAAAAGTTTGAAAATAATAAAAATTGCTTAAAATTAATTTGAATACCTATCCTTTTAAAAACCCATATTCTCAAATTTGTAGCAGCAAGTCTCTTTCAAAAACTGTTGAGATAGGTTTTATGGATCCCAAACTGACTTCGAACATCTGATTGTGATGCTCCAGCCTCCTATGACCTAGGGTTATAGGTGTGGGCTACGATATTTTGGCTCACACGCTCCAACTAGTAGGTACACTAATATATGACTGTGCACATCAAATGGCTGTTGTAGTGGGTAGCCATTCCAGCTTTGATCTGGAAGTTCCAACCCCCATTGAGACTTCAGCAACTGTCACGCCTACAAGGCGGGGCCAAGGGAGGCGCCTAGAGACCCGAGATCTGGATCTGTGGACTCGCGCTCGGTTCCAGACCCTGGATGGGAGAGGTGGACCAAACAGAGCTCCAGAGAACACCGCTGGACTGCGATACACCTTCCCCAGACCCCGCGACCTACCTATCCCTTAATTTGTAAGTTACGCCATTAAATAAATCTCCTTTTAACTACGTGGAGTGGCCTTAATAATTTCACCAATAGCTGTTACTTGAATACCAGTCATAATATTAAATAATGTTGCAGGCATGAGGTTGCTGAATATGTGAAATGATAGTTCTTATTCTTTTTCTATGTAAAATCTAATTTTATGCAAGCCTTTATGTATTGATTTTTTTTCAAGGAATTTTATTTTAAAAATTAACAATTTAAGTAGTAATATCTTTCTAGCACCTACTCTTTTTTTTTTAATTTCTTTATTAAGAAATTTTCTACTCACTCCACATGCTATCCACAGACCCCCCCTCCCTCCTTCCACCCTCCAGCCCTCTTTCCCAAGCTACCCCATATCCCCACATCCCCCAAATCGAGGTCTCCCATGGGAAGTCAGCAAAGCCCAGCACACTGAGCCTAGGCAGGTCCAAGCCCTTTGCCACTGCACCAAGGCTGTAGCACCTACTCTCTTAGAGGTACTGATAATAAACAGTTGCAGAAATATTAAGGTAGAATTTTCTTAAAGAAGATCTATTTTGCAACAATTAGAATAATTTCTTAGATCATTAACATTATCATTCAAGAAACAAAGATAATGTAATTGTCTAAAGAAAACTTAGAAGGAAAGTTAAAAAAAATCTTAAAATAAAAATAATTGAACTCAAAATGTTATTGTGTAAGTGTAACTAAATCAAATGGTATCTCCAAGTTAATCAAGCATTAAAATATTGTATGTTTTCTCAGGTAACCTCACTCAGGAGTTGCTAAATCTATATTCAAACATTTTTATAATGAAATGTCCTTAGGATGTCTTTAAAGTCATGTTTATTTCAAATATGGTGAAATCTTTGGAGTGGTATTAATATTGTAGATATACATTGCCAGTATTCTTCTATTATTTCTATTGACAGATAATTCAATATTATCTTATTTTAAACATTGTATTTGCTATTGTTGCCCAAAGACTTACCAAAATGATCCTGCCTTGAAATATATGAATCCAGAGTTAATAATACTAACTGAATTGCTCATCACGTGATGTGAGACATTCCTGGGTTGAATGCAGCTCAGGCAAAGGCACACGAGTGTAAATGGGCAGGGAATTTTAACTACATCTTTCTTGGGATACAAAATAAAAGCGTCTACCAGATTAATTTTCACTGACATAGTTTCTTCTTGACTTAGACAAACATGCCAGGAAATATGATATTTCCAGAATGGCTGAATTATGGAAAGTATGTATGCTATGTTTATGTATTTAAGCAGTGTGACAAAAATTTTAGATTGATAAGAGGAGCAGAATATTGCTAACTTGTACGTAAAATATGGAAGGAGACCCATATTCTATTTGATAATCACTGTGAAATTCACTGTATTATACTCTTCCAATTTTGGTTTCTCGGTAGAAAACTATATTTGGAAAATTTCTACACAAGTGTCTATGTCTCTGTATAGGTCTCCATACACGCATGTGGCATTTGCATTTTTTACATATGTTTGTGTATTCTTTCATTATCTTGAATTTAATTGTGAATTATTCGGTCATCATAGGTGGTAAAACTTTTTGGGTATGTCTACTTAAGGAAAGGTAAGTTTTGTTTTCTGCTTCTTTGTGAGAAAAAAAATATGATTTATGATTTCTTCAGGGAGCCCAGGCTAACATGAAATTCATGAACTATACATGAATCCTAAATGGTCTTATAATAAAAATCTTAGAGCCAGATATTGGGGTAATTGCTGAAAGATCAGAGAGACATAGGAACAAGCTATTAGAGAAACTTCTCACCACTACCAAATCCTCAGGCCAAATGGAAGGTGAACTCCTATTTCCCTCCACGAATCCTCAGACTGCAAGCCTCTGAGTCCTCAGCCGAAAAGGCCCTAGTTCCTGTCTCCTCACGCCTTATACACCTTTCTTCATCCAGCCATATCATTTCCTTCCTAGTGCTGGGATTAATGGCGTGTGTGCTTCCCAAATACTGGTAGCAAAGGCATGAGATCTCAAGTGCTGGCATAAAGGCATGTGACTCCCAAGTACTGGGATTAAAGGTGTGTGCCCCCACTGCCTGGCCTCTATGTCTAATCTGGTGGCTGGCTCTGTCCTCGGATCCTCAGGCAAGCTTTATTTGGTACACAATATATCACCACAATGAACCTGTTGTTTCAGCCTTATGACATTTGGGATTTCAGATCTGCATATCGGCATAATTTCTGATATGTCTAGACAGGAAAATACTGCTCACTGAAATTATTACCTTTACCCAACTCAAAGCATTAATCTTAGGATTAGTTGAAAATTGACTTACAGATAATAAATGTTTATTGAAGTGAATGCTTACAGTTTTACAAATGAATATTTAAAACGTACGCAATTTGTTATAAGGGATACAACTGTTTTATTTTATTTTAAAATATATACAGAAAAATAAAATTATTTTCAAATTTTATTCTTTTATATATTTTTATAAATTCAATCAGAAGTTAATGCAATATATTTTGATCATATTCATATATTCATTCTCCCCCTCCAATTGCTACTTTGTCCATCCTCTTCTCTCTCATCTCCTTAACAGGCAGAATTTTTTATCCCTGCCCCCATTGTTTCCAGTTTGTGTTGTCCAACTAATCTTGAGAGTATTACTTGCCCTGGAGTGTGACTTTAATTTTCATTTACCTGATGGCTAATGATGTTGACCATTTACATTTCATCACTTGAAAACTCTCTGTTTAGTTTCAAATTATTTTAAGTGATATATTTCTGATTATTTTATTACGAGTCAGTTGCTATAATTTTTTTTATTTGTATTTCCTAATGCATTCTGTGTGAAACAAATAGAGCGTCTGAGACTATGATAACAATCTTTAACCTACTCAGAGGACTCACATATTTAAAGCACATTTTTTTTTTTTTTTTCGAGACAGGGTTTCTCTGTGTAGCTTTGCGCCTTTCCTGGAACTCACTTGGTAGTCCAGGCTGGCCTCGAACTCACAGAGATCCGCCTGGCTCTGCCTCCCAAGTGCTGGGATTAAAGGCGTGCGCCACCACCGCCCGGCTTAAAGCACATTTTTAATGCATTTCCAGAGAGACCAAGAGGGCAGAAAAGCAAACGTTAACAGAATCTGTTGTAATTCATTTTTTTTTGTTTTGATAAACTTGTCATGAAAATCCCTTGTGATACTCAATGTGGTAATTATAGTAAATTTTTTCTTATAGAGGACAATTCGGAACTTATTAGAGACAGAACTGTCTTTTATTTATTTAAAAATTTATATATACATGTGTATGTACATATACATTTTTGCTCATTGATTGGTAAATACAAAATTGAGATTCTCCCCCTCTAGCTCCTCAGCCCATTATTGCTTATGTATTTCTCGGCTGAGTCTACCAGGCTGGGCTGACTCCCCAGGGGAGACCTTGCCTTGGAGAAGGTGGGAATGGGGGGTGGGTTGGGAGGGATGGTTGGGGGGTGGGAGGAGAGAGGACGGAGGAATCCGTGGCTGATATGTGAAATTAATTTAATTATAAAATAAAATATTAAAAAAGAAATAAATATTATATGTACATCGGTGACTAATTTTATTTGTACAAAGGCGTACATCTATGAATAGAATGTTATTACATGTGCAATAAGGTATAGTAAATGCTTATAATGGGCGTAATGCAAATGATATAACTCTCAATAACCACAAGTTCGAGTATTTCCAGACCACAGATCCAAACTGGCGAAGTCTACAAACGGACAGCAGAGGGCGCTCATTCCCCGCTCTGTGGAAGAACTGAACTATTTCCTTAAGTACATTGTTCCAGATAGGTGTGTTGCTTTGTCAGTTTCCTTTGGAAAGATAAGAGGAAATGTGATCTTTCTTCAAAGAAAATTAAGAAAAGGAAACCAATTTGAAAATCATTGCTTGTGGAATAAAGTACCAAATAAAATTGAACTCTCAGAAAAAATTTTAAAGCAGTAGATAATTTTTAAGGGAAATACAGAAACACAATGTGTTATATTTCTCTCTGCCTATTATTTCTCTCCATGAAAATCATAACTCGGCTGTTAATAATTTTTATCTGCATTTGTAGCTCTCTACAGACAAGTGACTACTTATGTATGATTGCAGAAATATTTACCTATTTGCTATTACTGATGATAAGTTTTGTAGTACAGTGGAACATTATGTCTTGCTTTTATTTTAATTGCTATTGTGTTGCTCACACACATCAGTGCGTTAATTGAGAGATATTGGACATGTGACTCACATCAGAGTCTTTGAGCTTCAGAACTTACCATGCTATCCTTATAAAAAACTGTTTTTGAGAATTATTCAATAATATATAATGATACACAATGTATTCATACGATCATATTAAATATAGGTTCTTACATCACATTCTTAAAATTTTCTTCTATATTTCTTATTTATTTTCATTGAAGTGTAATTCATTTTTAGTTATGGTTATAAATAATTTTTAATGTTTTTATAGTATTTTTCTTAAAGTTTAAAGTTTATATTATATGAAGATATTGACAATGGATTTTCTAAATACCATATATAATATTTGTCTCATTTAAAATTTTTATTTGTTCACTTATTTATTATTTAATCTGTGTGTGTGTGTGTGTGTGTGTGTGTGTGTGTGTGTGTGTGCATGTGTGTGCATGCGATTGCCATGACACAGATGAAGAGTTCAGCAGACAACTCCTGCATCTGGGTTCCTATTCTACCATTGGAGACTCTGGAGTCAAAGTCACGTCATGAGGTTTGTGGGCAAACACCTTTAACTTCTGAGTCAACTTTCAGGACCCTCTGTTTAATTTGTAAGATATTAGTTTTGAATTAATTAATGCACAAATATCTTCAAAACACCAATGTTTGTATTTCATTGAAGCTTTCTTAAAGGTATACTTTTTTTAAATAGAGAAATTCTCATACAATTAAATTCTATTAGAAAAAGAAGCAGATTATACATAATTTAAATAAGTAGATATTTAGTTTGTATACAGTAAAATGATCATCCATTTATTAATTTCTCAGCACATAATTTCCCTTTTGGAATTTCATACAGCATCTTTGTCTCATACTTTTTACAGTACCCCAGCTCTTTCCAGAGCAACTTATACCTACTGAACTCCAACTTCTTATCTTTTTCTCTCTCTTAAAATGAGAAGAAAGAAAAAGAGAGAGAGAGAGAGAGAGAGAGAGAGAGAGAGAGAGAGAGAGAGAGAGACAAAGGAAGGAAGGAAGGAAGGAAGGAAGGAAGGAAGGAAGGAAGGAAGGAAGGAAGGAAGGAAGGAAAGGAAGGATTGAAGGATTGGCTGGATTTGTTGCTGCATGCATTTCATTTCAGTTCTTTGTGGACAAATAACAAGTGGATCTCTGAGTTCAAGGTCAGATGGTATACAGAATGAGTACTTAGGCATCTAGGGCTAAATATTGAGACCCTGTCTGAGGGGGGGGGAGGGAGGGAGAGACAGAGACAGAGACAGAGACAGACAGACAGACACAGACTCAGACACGGAGACATGCACACAGGAAGGGAAAAAAGGGGGTGTCTTTATTCTGTTGCCCATCTACTCCTGAGCAGGCTGCCTTCCTTGGAATGTGTTTAATATACCAGTGTCACTCATTGGAGAAACTGATTTTTCATCTCTGAACAGTTATTATTTGTGAATAGCTTGTAGGACATGGGTGGAACTTTGTGCCTACAAATCTTTCTTATCTGTGAGCTTTGTCTAGCTTGAGCTTGTGCACGTCATGTACATGCTCCCACAGTCCCCATGAGTTCATAATTGCACCTGCCCTACTGTATCTGGCAAGTGCTGTTTCCTAAAATCACACACCACTATTGGCTCTTACCGTTGGGGAATATTATTTTAAGGTATGTTCCTTTTGTTTATGTTGCATTTGTTTAACTCTGTAAAGCTCTGATACTTAGCCTGTCTAAAACACCTGATGGTCTAATCAAGAGCTGAATGGCCAATAACAAGGCAGGAGAAAGGGTGGGCAGGGCTGGCAGGTAGAAAGAAACAATGGAAGGAGAAATTTGGGAGAGGAGAGATCTAGGAACCAGAGAAGGAGGAGGACTTCCGGGCCAGCTACTCAGCCATCCAGCTTCACAACCAGCAATAGAGTAAGAGAGGTACACAGAAATAGAGAAAGGTAAAAGCCCAAAGGCTAAAGATCGATGGGATAATTTAGGTTAAGAAAAGCTGACAAGAAACAAGTCAAGCTAAGGCCGGGCACTTATAATTAAGAATAAGCCTCCGTGTGTGATTTATTCAGGAGCTGGGTGGCTGGCCCTCCAAAAGAGCAAAAACAATCATCAACATCTTACAATCTTTCTGCAACATCTTCTGCATAGATGTCTGAGCCTTGTGGGCAGGGTTATGATCAGAGCTGAGTACTTCATATTAGTAACTAACTGTATTAAACAAATTTTACAGAAACATTTGAAATATTTTAAAAATTTACTCAATTAATTATTGTACCTTAATGTTAAAATCAATATGATAATAAATCAATCAGAGCTTAGTGGAAACCTTTCAAGAAGAAAATAAGTAAAGGACATTGGATTTGCATTATTTCAGAAACAGCAGTGAGTTAAAAATTGGTAACTTTATATTTTTAACACAAATATTACTAAAAATGATATACATATTTTGAGCTTAACTTACTACTCTCAAAAATATTTGTCTCTGCATACAGTCCTTTGAATATAGTTACTTTGGGTAACTTAAACTTATTAAATACAGTAAGCTTTTCTAAATTTTATTTTATAAATATATTATTTATAATAAATAACCAATAGTATAAACTAAGGGTTCACTCAATTTTCCTCTGAATTTAAATATTGGATTTTTTATTCTGGTGATACAGAAAATTGCTTTATGTGACATGGATACATCTTAGTAGAAATCCAAAAATAACTATGTTGTTCGCTCATTTTCTTAAAATCTTTTAGATATTTAAATTTCCCTATATTATTTTTACAGCTCTGTTTGGGACATCATTAGGACTGATTATTATATATCCCAACATTTCAAAACTTTATTATATCTGAGTTGGTGTTTCAGTGCCTAGAGAATAGCCTGGGTGTGAGTAACTACAGAAATGTTGATTATGTAGTGATGTTATTATTCTGCTTGTTAGCTATTATTCCTTTCCTATTGTGCTTTTTTCTTTTTTCCTACCTTTTATCTTGTATTTAAATTATGTTGGTTTTGATTGTTACGGTTTTGGTAAAGTGTTCCCAGGCCAAATGACTGTTGATTGAGCCATCAGCGATTCCACAATCAATGTAGATGGCTACATGATGGATCCAGTTATTGCAATCAGTATAGATTTTGAACCAAGTGTCAGCTGTGCCCCAGTCTATTTGGCCCCAGAAACAGCATCTTTTCACTAAGTCCTACCTTTTAGAAAGGGAGGTGTTGGACTGAATACAAATTCACAAGAGTCATTTAATCAATAAAGACAAAGATGATGAATGACAGGTAAACCATGTGGACTGAAGCAAACAAGCTGTTCTTTAGAAGAAATAATTCTAAATTTTAAATACAGCAATTGTAGCAAGTGGCTTCCTTGTTCAGAAGGGAGTGTAAATCAATGTACAAGTTAAAACTGAATATGCAGAGAACATTAAGAATATAAGAAAAGAAAGGTACAGATCTGAGTTGTCTGCCTCGATATCTACTCTTCATATTCCCCCCTAGGCTTTTATTTGCTGAAATAATACAATTAGAGAATTGCAACTTACTCACGTTTAATTCTTTTGTTTTTTTAAATTTCCTAATAATAAGACTTCAGGCAGAGATTCTACAGCTGCCTCACTTAAACAAAATGTATTGGACACTTTACACCAAAATCTTCCTCCGATTTCTAGGCAATCAGTTCTCTGATTAATTTTATGATAGAACACAGAGAAGAAATTTAAACAACAGAGTAAACTGTGACTAAAAGCAGGCTTATGTGCATGCAAGATGTTTTACTTCTTAATGTTTAGCATGCATTTCATTAATAGGATTGAGTGTGATATTCTTTACATGACCACTATCTCTATTTATGAATACAGTTACATTCTCTCCTTGATTCCACTCTATTAACAACTATTCTGCTTTCAGATCAGCATTTTAGCTTCTACATACGAGAAACAGATTTCAGTAGTTTTCTCTATGTATGACCTATGTGACCTAACAAGACGGCCAATAGTTCTCTCCCTTTCTTGTGACTAACAGGATTTCATTTTTCTTTATGGCTGACTCATACTCTATTGTGTTCATATCTATCTATCTACCTATCTATCTATCTATCTATCTATCTATCTATCTATCTATCTATCTAACTAACTAACTATAATCTATTATCATCTATCAACTTTCTTTTTTCCTATTTATGTTTCTTTTTCCATTTGATGCTTATTGGACTCTAGAGTTACTCAATAGATTAATTTGAATAATACTGTATAAATAGCCCAAATCTTTGTTTATGTTGCTTCACAAATGACTCTTAGATTTATAGTCATGGATTATATGAAAGTTTCTCTGTTCTTCTCTTAGAAAAACATTCTGAAATTTATTTCAACATGATACTTACATAGACAAATTACATGAAATGCATATTCTTGTTCCCATTTGGTAGGTATTTCATTCAAAAGCTAAATTGCAAGATTTAAAAACAAGAAGTTTGATAAATGGTTCATAAAATTATAATTCCCTAGCAACTTGTGAAATCAGATTCTAAATAGGCTATCTTTTCACTTAATTGGTATATATAAATATACTCTTCATTATAGTATTCATATAACAAAATCTTCATGTTGCTCTCAACCAGTAACTGAATATGAACTAGTATTATTTTTCCATGTACACACAGAAACACATGTTTGCACACAAGTATACCTACATATGTATTCACAACCATATGCATGAGATGTTTTGGTTTTTAAAAGCTTATTACTATACTTCTCAAAGAGAGTCTTTGAAAAGACAATCCTATTAGTAGTTATCAGCCTCTTACAAGTGAGTGTGATAAATTTTCCAATTTTATTTTTTAAAAGCATGAGTTGCTATGTGCAATATAAAGCAAGAAGTACAAAATAAACCCTTTGTGCATGTTAAAATTGATTTCAGTGCTGTGTAATTTCAAAAAAATAAATAAGAGGACATCATAACTCATAACAGTATTCAGCTCCATGTTCTCTTCATTTCTTGACATTTATAGATCTCTTCACCTTTTTAAAAATCAAATTAAACCAAACACTGTAATTTTTAATGCCTCCATGGTTCAACTATATGTATTACACGGTGCTGTCAGTGAAAAACCTCCCACCAATTAATATTTTGAAAGTTTTAATGTGGAATATTAGGAAGTGATGCTTTGGTCTATAGAACCTTCATTAGTGTAATTATTAGATTACCTTTCTTGTAAAAGAGAGCAGAAAAGATCCTTTGTCTTTCCACTTTGTAAGGTAAGAGATGGCTATCCAGGAAGAAGCAGGATTACTCTAGGACAGTGAAACTGATGGTGCTGCCATCTTGGACTTCCAAGATTATTTGCAATCCCAGAAATAAATTCTATTATATAAGTATTTTGTAACAACAATGCCAATAGATTAAGACTTATGGCCATATTTAACAAAACGAAAGACAACTAAAGTCACATCTGTTTCTCTACATTTTCAAGAAGGTAGAGAGGTGATACAACCATTTTAAAGAGTGATTGTAGAATGAAAATTATTAGGTGAACTAGATTAATAATTTTATTAAATTTCTAGTAAAGCCATTGTTACCAAAGTCTACCTGTACATTGTGTGTATGAGTGTTTACATTAGTATAAACATTTTATGCATTTTCTTATGTGGTTGCTGAAATATATAAATTAAGAATTTTGAGGTATTTGTGAAATACATAAATTAACTCCTTGCTACTCCTTTTCCTGCCAGCCTCTCACTATGTAGCTCAGGCTGGCTTCTAGCTCATTATCCACCTGCCTCCACTACTCTACTGTGGAAACTATTGTCATATGCCTGTATAAATTTTGTAGTGAACTTAGAATGTCTGGAGTGCTAAAAATTATCATTTCCATGTCAAATTTTGTGAAAGAATCATTCACGACATGCTTTCATGGAACTAATTTTCTGATGTTTTTAGAACACTCTAGAGTTTTTTTTCATTGAAGTAGATCTTCTTTGAAAGCGTTGTTGTTATCACCATCACCAGTACTTTGACTAGCAAACATGCAAAACACAAGTAATGAAGTCATTGCAAAAGGAAATATTCTAACAGGGCATCTGAGACTTTCTAAAAGTGAACAGTTTCTACGATAGCTTTATTATGTGAATTTATTGAACTTTGGTAAGAAATAGAGAAGATCATTGTGGACCACCCTGCTGCAACAGCAAGTATAGAAGGTAGCTGTGCAGAACATAACAGTGCACTCCAAGGTAGAGTGGAAACCACAACCTTTGTCCTTTGGAAAGGAGCTCTTCTCCAAGTTACTGTAGCGGGTTCACTACCAATTTGGTTGGTTTTCTTGTTTTGTTTTTTTTTCCCTGTTTTTTTTTTTTTCTTCATCTTGGATTCTTCTGCCTTGAACTGCTATATTCTACTTTCTTGGCTTTCACACCACTGAGCTGTCAATGTGTGAGTCTGGCCAACCACTATCATCACAGAAGATATTCCCATACCAAAACCCCCTACAATTAACAGCTCAAGCCAGAATGGTGGCCTACTAATGTTAAAGTGTTCAGGAAACTGCAAAAGTGGGTTTTTGTGACTGTTGTGTAGGCATGACCAGTGCTTTCAATTTCTCAGACAGATACACATACCCTGAAGAACATTCAATGTAATTACTATTAGAAAGATAATTCAAAACATTTTATTGAAGTTTCAGTGCAGAGATCACATCTGTGTACAGATGTTTCATAAAATGATATTTTCACAAATTAATATTTTCTGCAACTAAAAGGTTACACCTTATTAATGACAAACTATAATGATCAAAAGAGACCATGTAAGTTTTCCCTCTCATCATTTAATAAAATATAAGAATTCACCCTGTCTTTGTGAAGGGAGCCTTTCATATGGAACATGGAAAACAGTGCTTAGAAAACAAATGAATGAGTAGAATTTAAAGCAATTTAAGCATGTGGTCCTCTGAGAGGTATGTACATGCCTGTGCCTTTGGAGGCTCTGCTTGCCAGAGGAAGGCTAAATTGTCAGTGATTTAATTGCTCTAGGGATTGCAAAGGTGATCTTGTAGTTTGCCTCCAGTGACAGGTGCTATCCCTTTATTATAATTTGACCCCCTGGGTGTTAAAACATTCATGGTTTTTCCATAAGGAAATCTGCATACTCGTCTATGTATGTTTATTCATAATCCTCTGATGAGTATCAGACAAGCATCTGTAGCGAGTGATGCTCTGACACTTTCATCAGAAATTGCTCTCTTCACCCAGGAACTAAAATGACTACACTTAAATTCATCTGTACTTTAAACAATCATTAACTGGATCAGTATTAGTATTTTGGGGCTTTGGTAATTGAATATATTGTGAGGTGCTAAATTTTTAGTGATTTACCTTTCCCAGCAGTCATTGTTTAGAAAATCTTATGTGAAGTACATGTGTTAGACGATTCATCGAGTATTCGCACACCAGAGGGCATCATAGATTCAATCCAAGCTTCTGTAGACACTTGCCTTTAAAACAGTTTCAATTTTTAGTTTTTGTCCTCATAATTATCATTCTTTTGTGACCTTACGTATAAAACCTATTTCACTGACATCACTCAGGTGTGTCAATCAAACCAGAACAATGTAATTAAATGAGAAAATTAAAGTACATAAGCTAGTGTAATTACCTTCTCCCTAGCTTTTTAGATTCTGTTAGATTCCTGGGTTACTCCCAAGTCAAAATTAGATATCCTTAAGTATATCTAATGTTTTGGTGCCATTTCTCAGGCTGGTGAGTAACCTGTTTCCTGAATTTTGTGTCTAAACAGTTTTCTAATTATTTTTATGGGTCTCCATTATATTTTTGCTGCATACATGAATTAGTTCCCTTCAAAAATTAATTTGATTATTCTATACAGAAAACTTTCTGTATACAGTGTTGTATATAGTACAGGATACTGTTTAAATACCAGAAACTTAGATTCCAGGAGGTGGGTGAAAGCAGAAGGGAATACACACAGTGACTACTCATTGTGATCAGGACTATGACCCCAAGTATTTAGAGGACTCCTGCATTGAGTGCTAATTGAGCCTACTCAATACAGAGACAGAGTAATGATATGAACAGATGGTTAAAACTGAGCCATGATCTAAAAGTGCAATTAAAAAATTAGTCACACACCATGAGAATTATTTTATGTATTATTCAATTATTTTTAATTATTTTTAAAAATCATAGTATTTTCATCTATAAAGGGTTATAACTAAGAAGAAAAATAAATTACAGCCAATATTCAATATTCATATTTTAAGATAACAGTGATAAACATCTGAACTAGGGTAAATTCATCTATTAGAAGGTAAGAATTTAGAACATAATGTATTGTAGCTTTTAAACAATGAGACTTCTGGATGCTTTTTTTTCTTCAACATCAAGTAAAAATTTTATCAACCATTGAGAAAGAAATCATAAGGAATAGGGTGAGTGGAAGTACAATAGTACATGAGACACGTAATTCTACATGAAGTTCAAGTGGCCGAGAAAATTTCATGTGAGCATTTGGCTATAAGACAAATTCATTCTAACAATAAATGTCGGTAATAGTTCTCTTAGGAAATTTGATCCAATTGTCCTCACCTAAAAGGAATTTTCCATCATACAGAAGGTGCAATCTTCTATAAATCTAGTCTTACATTATTTTTTTTTTATTAAATAATAATTTTGGTGATAGTCACAAGTTCTCTCTGTATCTCCCACACTGTTTGGGCTAATTCTCAGGATGGCCAAAAGGGCTCCATCAATATGCATGTTTAATTAGGAAGCCATTATTTGACATGCACGTATAAACAAAAATATGATAATTGAACAAAACTGGATTTTAATTGATACATTTTGTAATGTGAGGATTATCATTTCTAATCCTCACTGCTAACTAGCTTTCAGCTTATATGGGCAATTGAGAATTTTTATAGTTTATTTTTACCAGGTAAATATTGGAGTTTCATATGCTAATAATATACTGAAATCATGTAATATGTGCCAGGTCCTGGGACAAGGTGTTTGTATGCCATTAAATTTATTCTTGAAAAAAAAAAGAAGCTTCATAATATTATGAGGTACTAATCAACGCTTCTTCCAGGGGCTGTGGGTGATTGGATCACAGTGTCAATGACTTAGCAGCCATTCCACAGACACTTTCAGGTAAAATCACAACACAGAGTTGCCCTCTGTGCCTTGAAACCTCACTCTAACTATCCTCCATCTCTGAAATGCTATAGCTCTATAAAGAAAAATAAATCACCTAGTCATTGTGCACTAAAAGGTAATTCAATTGTCCCACAATATGCCTCTTTTCTCCTTGGATATGTTTCCTTTTAGTATCATTTTAGAAAAAAAGTTACTTTGATTGCTCCTTAAAACCTCCACCATATGAGATCTAACAATTAGACAGGATAGGCTTTTTAAAAGAAGGAAAACACTTACTCTTTTAGGCTATAAAAATTGGACAGAATATGCATTCATAAATAATCTCAACGTTTGCCAAAAAGTGCTTTGTCTTAAATATCCTTTCCTCTTACCTCCATGAAGAGAACAAGAGTATCTCCTTGTGATTCATTTTGCAAAATGTAAGTCATTGCCCTTCACAAAGGAAGAAAAGGATGTATTAAAAAAAAAGCCATGAACACTATTCAAATTCATTGCCTCTTCCAGGTGTTTGTAATTGAGTTGCCTCAAGATCAATATGAAACTGCCTAGGATACAGAAAGTCAATAGCTACTTCCAAAGTCAGCCCTGTCTAGTGTAGGTGTCTGAAAAGAAAAATTCCAGCTGCTGCTTCAGAGGGAATCTACATCTGCATACCAAAACTTGGAGGTGAATTTTATAAAGCTTCGGATCTATAAAAATTTGAATTTTACACAAAGATACTTTTTAGAAGACATCTGTTAAGCAAATAACAATCTTTTGATGTTTTGCAGAATCTACAGAGAGACTGAGTGAACTACATATTTGATTTCATATCTGAAATGTGAAATTAGAAGGAAGAACTCCCAAGGTTAGCATCAGTACATTCTAGAATACTGGCCACTGTTAGATTCTTAAGAAAGTTCATGATAGTGTGCCTTATTGTTTATGAAATTTAATTATCTAATATTAATGCCAAAAATATTGAAATTTAGCATCTAGCTTTTTAAATAAGGAGTTGACTGGGGTAATGTCATAAACACCTAAAGAAAGATTGTAAAACTTGGATATTTATGAGGACTCCTGTCATTTCTAAGTGTAAGGACATCGCCACCTACTTAATAAAAGACATTCATCTTTCCAGGAAAAGCAAACAGCTTGAAATGCACAATGCTAGCTTTAGTTACAAGGTATCATTGGCATCTTCTTGCCTGTCTACGGGAAACCGCTCTCTCTGTGAAGGGCAAATACAGCTTGCTTGTTATGTGTCTGCATCCTGTGTTTACAGAGACAGTCACAATACCCCAGTAGATTCATGCTTTTACAGAAGACAAGTCAAAAAAAGCAACAAAGGTACAGAATGCGTGGGCCGACACTGTGATCATGGGCATCCGACTCTGATAGACTCTCTTTTGGAGGCCCTTCATCCCCATCAGCCTCTAATTCTTACCTGAAGTTACACAACCATAATTAAATATCATGCTTTGCTTTTTAAATGTATCCCTGACAGACACATGAAATTTTTAAGTGACATTTTCTTATTGTGTTTTTTTTTTAGAGTGTTTGTTGCTCTATTATTCTTATTTAGACGGGGGACATCATTCTTTTTTAGCTTACGTTTTAGATTATAATATTACATATTATTTGAGGCAGTCATGGAAATCCTGATTCTTCTGTCACAATCTGCCATATTCTATATAACAGGTGAATGTCACCAAGCCAAACTTCTATTCTCTAGTTTTTTAAAACAATGGTTTAAAGCCTATTTATGTATTTATACCTTTTATTCACCATTCCTTATCATACCTTTCCTGTACATGTTAATTTACTGTTAGAAGTAACAATTTAACACAATCAAGTTTTTAGTTGTTAGAAGAGATAATATTATTAATAAGCACCATAGGCCTCTTTGCTTTCCCACTCCTGGAAATAGATAGACCATGTCATCCAGGCTCAAGATCCTTCTGCATTACAGTGGTAATATCAAAGACAAATTTATTATGATTAAGAGTTGTGGAGATGAGTTAGCAGATAAAGTGCTTGCTGGATAAGCACAGAGAACTGGATCCTCATCATGCATATAAAACAACGGGATGTGCTGGTTCATTCCTGGAATCCTGGCACTTGACAGAGGAGTTGGGGAAAACAGCCGACTTCTGTTTACTGGCCAGTCAGCAGAGCCATTATTCTGTGAGTTCTTGATTTAATGAGAAACATTGTCTCCAAAAGTTAAGACGGAGAGCAGTAGAGGGAGATAGCATTCTTCTATAAGATATCCTACATCAACCTCTGTCATCCATAAGTGTAAGCATGGTCACATGTTCCTGCAAACAGGTGTACACACACTCCAAAACCACATACACACACACACACACACACACACACACACTCACATGACTATTTTTTTTTGTAGTTTTTAACTTTCTTCCCTCCTTACCTTTTGCTTGAAAATAACAAGGCCAGTGAGGTGAGAGGACATCATTTTTATGAATATGTGTGCATCAAAAGTATGAATTTAAAATTGAATACTGAAAGCTCATTTGATTTATTAGTTGGACTTAAATTTTCAAAAAACTGTGTCCTGGGTTTCTTACATAGGGTATAAAGTAATACTTAGGGGAAAACAAAGCTGAGCTTAAAGGATGCCATTTCAGGGAGGGGTAAGAAAGGCATACTGATGAGCTCTGAAATATAAGGGTGATCTTGATTTTAATAAGAATCCAATTATCTTCCTATTGCCTGACATGTGAGAGGCTGGTTATAAACTATGCTGAAAACACAGAGTCATTTATGGAAGGATGACCCACTGTAGCTCCCCTTTATTTTTCTTTCTCTTTTTTCTTTTTAGTTACTCTTCTCTCGCTGAATACATCCTGATTGCAGCCTCCCCGCTCTTCACTCCCCTCAGACTCCCTAACTCCCTTCTGCCCCAGGTCTACTGCTCCTCCATTTCCATTCAGAAAAGAGCAAGCCTCCGAGTGATATCAACCGAACTCTGCTTAACAAGATGCAATAAATAAGACTAGATGCAAATCCTCAGATCAGGGCTGGAGGAGGCAACCCCGTAGGAGGAAGAAGGTCCCAGGAGCAGGCAACAGAGTGAGACAAGGTCCCCACTCCCACTGTTAGGAGTCCCATAAAAACCCCAGGCTAAACTACCACGAGAAGGACCTGGTGCAGACCCATGCAGGCTCCATGGTTGCCCTGCTTAGCTGATTCTGTGGGCCATGTTCTCCTGGTGTCCTCGACCTCTCTGACTCCTACATTCCTTCCTGTCCTTTTTTGCAGGATTCTCCTGGCTCCACCTAATGTCTGGCAGTGGGTCTCTTCATTTGGAAGCCTCTGAGATGACAGCTGAGCTAGCCACAGCTCTACAAGTAGGTACATTTCATTGACTTTTTTTTTTTTTTTGGTCAGTCCTGTTTGGTTCTACCCTAGGTCTCTGGATCATTCAACTTCCAGTTCCTGGCCATCCAGGTAGAGCTGGCATAATTACAAGGCCACTCAGTACAAGACTCAGCATAAAACTGCATTAGTGTTACAGACATATTCTTGGAATATCTAGGCTTGCTCTTGAGGGACAGATCCAGGAGAAGTCACAATTTCACTTGTGAAATAGCACTATTAGCACAGGAAGGGTGACAGATATCTATTAAAGAAATTCCTCAGACTTCTCTCAGTATACCTTGTTCCATGAGGTAGAGTTCACCCAACCAGAATCTCTCTGCTTTAATGAATGGCAGTTTGTCCTCTTTGGATTTCCCCTGCCTGTTATTTCACCTAACTTGAATCACTTAAACATACTTTGAATTGCACACAAAAGGCTACTTTTAAAGAATTCCACATCTGACTTTAGTGAGACAAACGGTCACAAGACTGTAAAATAAAATAGAAACAATTATAAAAAACAAATAAAGCAAAAGGAAGAAACATAATTAAAATAGAAGTTAATATATTATAATACAAAAACAATAGATCTACTTTCAAATATAAACATTTTGGGTAAATCGTAATTCTTCAGATCTCTTTTTTAAAGTGAATGACATAATTTTATTGTATTATTGTATAATTTGATTTGGAATTTTTATCACCAATATGAATCACAAAGAGACAAAATATCCCTCTTTCTTAACATTATTCTTAATTCTGACTTCATTTTGTCAACAACACAGGAAACCCTAGAGACTGTATTATCTTAATTAGATACAATTAAAGGAGATTGCTTTATCTGTTAATTAACAAACTTGGGATTTAGCAATTCTTCTGTAAGCCTCATGTTGTCTCTTTCTGAGAAGTTATTATATTTGTATATTATTCATTTAAATCTCATTTATTGTGATTTCCATTAAATGTTAACCTCTTCTCTGCTCCAATCCATATTTCAGGAAGAACAATTATCCATTGACCCAGAAACTTTGCCCCCCTCCACTCCCTAGCATAGAACTTGGCATTTTACCAAACCATCTACATGAGAAACACATTTTGATAAAAATATTAAGCTCAAGTGTGGTTCATATATCCTATATTTCCAGTGTTGTTTGAATATAATAATATTTCAATAACTTATATTCCAATTAAGATAAGTGATCTATCAAGATGCCATGAGAGCTGTTCTCAGTCTGAGATGAGAGGTAACTCATCTTCTCACATCAGTCATTGAATGTCTATGTTGCCATCATTGGTAAACACAGGCGACACAGGGTCCCAGGATTCCAGGCACAGCACTGCCCCAGCCAAGGTGAAGAACTCCCTCTGCACCGTTTTCGTGATAGCAGTTCTGGGTCTCCATGTGCGTTTCTGCACAGAACTGTCTCTGATCTGTTTTATGCTATTTTCACTGGAAAGGAGTTCAGCATTTTCAAGCATATGATAAAGTCCTTGTCTTAAAGCCATTTATTGACTTTTTGGTGAAATAATGCTTGCATACTCACAGCCCGTGGGGAACAGCGGTGTCTTCTCTGATCTCATTGCCACCTTTCTCTCATGGCCCGAATCCTCTTCACATTCCTCCCACAAAATCCATCTTCTTAAATACACCTATCTTCCTGTCATTCTTCTCTTCAAAACCCTTCAGTCATTCTCCAGTGCCAAGAGCAATTTCTCCCCAGAGTGTTACAAAGGATTGTAAATCCAATGTAGACACCATGTACTGAAGCTAGACTAAATAAACATCTTTAACAAATACCATTACTACAATCCAAGTAAATGCAATGGCATTAATTTAATATTAATTATTTAAAACTGCCCAATTTTTTATGTTTTTTACATATTACATTTTATACATTACAAAAGAAATATTCTTATTTTGGGATGATTACTCATTGAATATTTGGCCAGTAAGTTTTGGACAGATTATCTGGATCTTTAATAAAACACATAAACTCATAGAGTCAGAAATATATCTTCTTAACACATGCCCATTCAGAAACAGCATACCAATACATACACATAAGAAGAAAGCGTATTTTTATTATTACAGCTGAGAAAGTGACGTAAAGAAGGTGAGGGGGTCACTTTCTCATATTTGTGGAAAAATCACCATGAACTCATAGGTAATGCAAAAAAATTAGGAGGGATACATAATTATTTGTATGACATTGATAACATATGTAGTTAGCTTTACCTGAGGCCTTGGCATATTAAATTAAGAATGTTTCAACTGTGACACTAAACAAACATTTAGATACTTAAAAAACTACCCATATTATCTCACACATGTGCCAAATTATTTATAAATGCCATTTAGAATCCTACAATAGGTTACATGAATGAAAACACAAAGAGAATTGCATTCCTTTGAAAATAAATACTAGATCACAATCATACATTTTGAATAAAAAAATCATGATAGTATTTATTAGTATGAATATAGTATGATAGTATTAATTTGAATGAAAATTAGCTTTATAGTTAGTTTAAAAAGTGTTCTATATGCTAATATATTTGTCTCAATAAAATATTAGTCACTCTTCACAGTAGAGGTGGAGGAAATTGTAAGAACTGGAAGAAGAAGAGTGTGCTCTTAAGATTGCCTCCTATAAATGACACTGGGCATCACTGACTATACTTCAACAATATGGCTGCATAAACAAGACATGAGAACATGGAAGGGGAAATCTTACAGCATTCTACCCCTAAACAAAGAATTGCAAGCTGAGAGTAGTAAAATGCTGAATGCTGAGAGTAGTAAAAATAGTTTTTCCCTAATTGGTTATCAATACTGATTGGCCAGTGCAGAATGACATAGAACAATGATTCTCAACCTGTGGGTCGTGACCCCTTTGAGATCCTCCAAAAAACACAGACGTTTACATTACAATTTATAACAGTAGCAAAACTACAGTTATGAAATAGAAAAAAAAAACTAATTTTATGATTTATGGTTTTACCACAACATGAGGAACTGTATTAAAGTGTCTCAACATTAGGAAGGTTGAGAGCCACTGACATAGACTAACTAAACAGATTGAGAAAATTGTATTTATATATTTATGTAAATGTATATAATAGATAGATATAGATTATATAGATACATAATAGACAAATAGATAATGGATAGATGATAAATAACAGATAGATAGAAAGATATATAGATGATAGATAGATAATTATTTAACAGCAGCAATTAAAGTAAAAGAGGCCATGAATTTGAAAGAGAGCAAAGTGGAGGAGGTGGAGGAGGATGTAGAGGGATTTGAAGGAAGGAAAAGAAAGGAGAAAATGATAAAATTATCTTTTAATTTCAAAAATAAAAATAAAGAAATAGACATGAAAATGCTTATTATATTTAATTTTTTATTTTTATACTATTCATTAAAAAATTGTCACAGGTATAATCTTCACTTTTCCCTGGAACAAAAGCTAGTGATTTTCTCTTTTGCTTTGCTTATAACTAGGGGCTTCCCTATGTAGCCCAGGCTAGCCTTGCACCTCAACAGTTCCTTCTTCCAAGGTCTCCCTGTCATTGGAATTATAGGCACATACTGTTACATCTTGCTTGACTTTTCACATAATATATATTCAGATTTTTTGAAATGAATTAATTTTATGCTTAATTATGTTGATCAAAATACTTACCCATAAGGTGGTAAACAATATATGATTAATTTAATAAAATTAAGGTTTCATTTATTTTTCAGTGTTGATAGGATTTCAATTTAATCTCTTAGCACCTCAATTCTTTGTCCTAAAAGTAATGAAATCTAATATGTACAGTACATAACAGCAAGTTTGATAAGTAAAAAATCATAAAAAAATGAAAACAGCTTGACGTTGTTTATTTCAGATATCTTTTTCTTTCAATGCAATTGCTGCAGATATAATTTCTTTAATGCATTGGGTACACCTATATTTTTCTTAAGAAAACACAGTTAAAAGGCATTGAAGCCTTTTCCTTTGTTGTTTCAATGTTGTGGGCAATAGAATGCTTATACTGAAAACTCTTTTAATACTTAAATATAAGGAGACAGTGAATGGCCACTCTCCCTTTTCAGATTAATAGAAGGCCTTTGCATGAAGAGGAGAATGCCACCCACATGCTATTGTCTTCAGCCTGCAGACTAATCACTCACTTGTATTGTCTTTCTTGATTGATTTGTCGTTTGGTGGCAGCTGAGCTGTGTGTTTGAAGCTCTTTTGTATAGATTTAATCAGGAGATGGAAATCGCACCTTTGATTGACACTAATAATTTATAATCATTTGCACTCGCTGGAACAGCTGCATCTCTTTAAGTTTATGAAAAGAAAAACCCTTTACATTTCCTGAACCTATTAATTTAAAATCAATTTAGGCAGGTAGCCATAGGGGAAGAGCTGACAATTTGGAATTGCATATTTTCAAATTTCTAAATAGCAATGTAAAACACATTTACATTGCATGTAAACATTCCTTAAATAATTCCATTAAAATTTCAAAGTAAAATTTAGGGCTACCGTATTTATATGCAGGTTGCTAAAGTGTGCTTGATAAGAACGGTTTCAAGCTTCTGAAAGGTTGATGTCTAATGTGATTTGCTGTCTCTAGTAACATGCAGAAAAAATATAGACCTTTCCTAAATGACCAAAATCTAAATAAAATTACCACTGATCAGTCAAAATGTACAGCAAGACATTCTGCTAGGTGTTTTGCCAACTTCAGGATTTTTTCTTTGTTTAGTAATTTTCAAGATGTTCAAATTGTCTTTATTTGTTCACTCACTTGATGAATACTAAATATATATTTGATTAAATACAATGCTGCACATGAATCTTTCTGGCATAGGAATGTCTAGTTTAATGTGTTGTTTTCTTTTATCTTTTGAGATTATGATGTAAATACATCTCTCCCCCTTCTCTTTCCTCTCTCCAAACTCTGTGATTTAGCCATCATTCCTTTCATATTCATGGCCACTTTTCTCATTGTTTTATATACATATATATGTGTATGCATATACATATATTCCTAAGTATGTAAATTCAAAATTATCAGTCTGTATGCTTTTTTGGGTGTGTGTGTGTGTGTGTGTGTGTGTGTGTGTGTGTGTGTGTGTGTGTGTGTGTGTGTATGTTTTAAGGGCTAACCATTTGGTATTGGAGGACCAAATGGTATGACATCCTGAGGAAGATTATTTCTATCACTCTCAGCTTTCTTTGGCTGCCCATAATTATTTGTGTAGTGTAGCCATTTGCTTCCAAGTTTATCAGAAAATCCAGCTGTGTGGATTTTTGTGTGAGCAGTTTTACTACAGTGTCTCCCAAATCTATTAATGTTTGGTTTAGTTTTGACTCTTTCAAGTAACAAAACACAGCTGTCTGAATACTACCGGTAGGAGATACATAATTTTAAACAAATGATAGCACCGATTATTCTGCAACAGCTTGAAGGTGGGGAGATTTCCAGATTTCCAGAGACAGTTGTGCAAAACCACAACAGCCCAACTCACCGGAAAGCTACCCTAAGTTGGAATGGATCCTCTGCTTTTCAGACCGCACTGCTTGTCATTCCACATACAATTTAGAAAAGGTGGATATTTTGAAAGAATAAAGATTTTCTTGTTTATTATGTACATGTTAGAATATGTCAGAACACATGCAGGAGATGTTCACCCTAACATGGAAATTAGAATCAATTTTTCTTTATTCTTTGTTGTTAAAAGATGAAAGATTAGCTGCCAAACAATGAGCAACCATGATAAACTTGAGAATTGAAGGTGTATGTATAAAATGATTTCTTTATTACAGATATAAAAATGTGTGGTAAATAGTCATATACCTTAAAAATAACCATATACTCCTTTCAAAAATCTTGTAATAAGTTTCTTTTACTTAAATCATTTTAGGATACATGAAACATTAATAATTTTAATATAATTCTGGGTATTTTTCCAGACATCCATATCTGTATTTTCATCTTTATATGCCTGTCTCCTTGAAAGTATCATTTTTTTTACTTGAGAGGGGATGAAAGTCACATCTCATATTTAATTCACAGATACTCCTCAATCCAGCAAATGCTTGGACTTAACAAAAATTATTCTTAGTCCCCAGGCCTCTTTTCCATAGGGATTTGGGATGGAATCTTTTAAGTTTCTGTATAAAATCAATCACTTTTACAGTTTCAGGCAGTTTTTTTTAAAAAAAAAAAAAACTTTATTTCACAGATAGAGGGTGTCTGGGTGATTTTCACTTGATAATGTGAAGACAAAGTTATAAGAAAATAACCATAAAAATAACACAGTATAGTAACTTGTATAAACCTCCCACCATCTTTCAGAAGACACTCAGTTGCTATGAAATGAAACGGAGCTCATTTGGATGTCCTTTTCCCACATTCTCCAATGAAGCATCCTGTAAAAGAGAGTCCAAGAATCCTGTTGGTGCTATGATCTTATTGATGTTCTCTCACAGCTGCGTTCACCTCTTTGTCCACAGTTGACGCTTTTTAAAAATGTTTATTAATTCTTTAGGAATTTCACATATTATATTGAGTCATTTCACCCCCCTTTCCACGTATCCTACTAAATCCACCCCTTGTTTCATACTTACCTTACTTTGGGTCTTTATTTTCTTTTTAAACCCATTGGATTCCATTAGGGCTTCTCATACACTCTTAGGCATATGGACACTCCTTGAAATGTATTAGTCCTACAAAAGACTATGCCTTTAAAGAGAATATTTCTTTACCACTCTCCCAGTCTCGGGTAAATTTGAATCTCTTTCCATGTCTCAGAGTGTCATTTTGACAGTGTCTCACAAATAGAATCTCATAACAAATGATACTTTGAGACTGACTTTTCTATACGTATCGTCTTTCTTGGAGGTTCAACCTTATGATCATTCTTTCAGTTCTTTCATATTTGATTGCCCGATATTTTTTTCTTTACTATTTCTTTCCTTCTATGAGAAATCCATAGTGTAGTTCTCATTCTGGTGAGGTCTATAATTTTTTTTCTAGTGATATCATATTTCCTCATTGTTTCTCAAAGATCAGTTTCTCTACTTACAAGATTAATGCAATCAATGATTGTGAGGTTTTTTTTTATTTCAACACTGAAAATTAATGTATGTTTATTTGGGAAATCTCCCATCTACTTTCCAACCATCCTTCATTTGGAATATGTTTTCCTTCCCTGCCCTTTTTCCTTTCCTTTTGGACTTCAGGAGTGTTGAGAACTTTATGGTTTCTCTATATAATTTTATCTATGTACACACCACACACATGCACACACACACACACACACACACACACACACACACACACACACATTCCCAATAACAATGAACAAATTGTCCCCCCTTTCTACACAGTTTTAACAGCATTTGTCTTTACTAATTTCCAAAATTGTTTAACTGTGTGTTTTACTGAGTGAACATGTTTTCCTTATATCCATTGTCTTTTGACACACACACACACACACACACACACACACACACACACACACACACACATTCCCAATAACAATGAACAAATTATACCCCCTTTCTACACTGTTTTAACAGCGTTTGTCTTTACTAATTTCCAAAATTGTTTAACTGTGTGTTTTACTGAGTGAACATGTTTTCCTTATATCCATTGTCTTTTGAATATATGTTTTGCAAATAGTTTATGTAGAGAATCTATTGTTTTTTTTAAGTTCATAAATATCTCTATGTGTGACTGTTGATGTATGCTATTAAGTTTCCAGAATTTTTCATATATTGTAGAAATAAATTCATTGTCAAATATGCTGTTTCCAAATATTTTCTACCTCTCTGTGAGCTTAATTCTTCAGAATGTTGAGATCTTTTTCTTGGTTGTTTAGATGCCTAGGAGTCTACTTTACTTTTTATTCCCATTCATATCTTTACTCTCATGCATATCTTTACTCCCATTCACATCTTTACTCTCATGCATACCTTTACTTCCATTCATAAATTTTTAAAAATTTGATTCCTATGACTTTCTATCGTGTCATAAAAGTCTTGCCTGTTCTAATTTTGTGAAATATTTCCCTTAATCTTTCATAGTTCTGGCTCTTGTACGTAAATTTGAAATTTTGACTTGATGTCTAATAGGTGACAGATACAAGTCTAGCTGTAGATGTGTCCTGTGCATGATTCTTTCCCCTTTCCCCTTCCATTTACTGAAGACTTAGCCTTTCTTCAGTTTCTTCTTAGCCCTTTCTGTGAAATTGTTTATCTTTATGTCATAGGTTTACTTTGGGCTTTGTATTTTCTTCCATTAATCGATGTATCAACTGCTTATACAAATATCATGCTTCAGCTATTCTTGATTTTATTTGGGGGAGCATTTATAGTTACAGGATCTTTTCTCTATTTCTGCAATAAATTCTACTGATGTTTTGAAGAGTATTGATTATATAGATCTCTTGGGATTATATGATCATTTTAATAATATTGATATTTCCAAGCTATGAATACGTGGATTTTTTTTGTGATTTTCAATTTATATCCTCAAAGTTTATTTTTGAACTTTTTGCTCAATTTTATTTTAATATTAAATATTGGCTCGATGACCTTTTTCAAACTAGTCTTACTTAACAATTATCTTTATAAAGCTCATTCAATTCTTCTGTTAAATTTATTCTGCCACATCTTATGTGGTATTGCTATTGTAAATGGTAAATCTTTCCTGATTTTTATTTCAAATAATTAGTCATCCACATGCAAGACTGCCACTTGTTTGTATACATTGATTTTTGAGTCCCACAACTATGCTGAATGCATTAGCCCTAATTGCTTTGTGGTATATGTGTTTTGTGCAGAGTTCACAGGTTTCCAGTGCTCATAGTGTAGAAGCAGAAAGGATTTCTTGATCTCATCCTTTATTTAGACAGTGTGTGTTCTTTAGTACTTAAGAATCATGTTTGAAAACTGATTTAAGATCTTGGGTATGAAAGAGAAAGGATTTCCTTTTCCTGGAGTTGTAAGGGTGCTACTTTTCACAAGAAACTGAATTTGTTCCTGATGTTAAATACTTTTCCATTGTTGTGGTGAAACACCATGGCCATGGCAACTATAGAAGAAAGATAATGTTCTGGGTTTATACCTCCAGAGAGTTGGAGTCCATTATGGATGGTGAAGCATAGGTGCCAGTCAGTAGCAAGTGACTGTAGCAGCAGCTGAAGGGCTCGTGTGTCAAACCCCAAACAATAGGCAAAGAGTCAGTTGGAAATGGCAGGAGTAATTGAAATAGAATTACAATACTTTCTCTTTCTTCCATCCAGTCTTCCCAGGAATAATTTTTTAACCCTTCTTATGTCTGCTTCTGCTTTGATCATTTTTTTTGCATGTGTGCGCACACACACGCGTGTGCACACACCCACCCAGACACATATAAAACATAACCTGCTGAGTACATTTTTGGTATTTCTTTGTATATGGTTTCAGGGCTGACAACTCTGCATTGGACAGTCAGTAAGGGAACGCATTCCTGGGAGAGGCTAATTCTCCTTCTCCCAGCAGTCATTACTTGCCTGTAGTTCTTTGTATAGAGGTCAGAGCCCATGAAACTAACTCACTTGCATATAAATACTGTCATTATTATGGTCTTTGTTATGTAGCCATTTCTAGGACAGAGAATGTTAACTGAAGATTTATTGCTATTCTGGACTTTAGAATATTTTTGACTCATCTTCTACAATGTCCCTGAGTCATAGATGCACACACACACATTGCATAGTGTGATGTAGAAGTAGTCTTTTGTGCTGGGCTAACCACAATCCAAGGATATCTGCATGATGTCAAATTGTGGTTTTCCGTGGCGCTCTCCTTTTTCTTAGAGACTTCCTGAAGAGGGGTGGTAATGACACTTATCTGTCAGCATAAGCCTAAGATGTAGAAAGCACTAAACAGTTAAGCTTGTCCAGTAAACTGGAGGTAGATGATTATTTCCTAATGGGAATGGATGGACCTTGAAAAGATTATATTGAGTGATATAATACAGACCCAGAAAGACACTGCATGGTCTCTCTAATCTTTGGTCCCTAGATTCAAATGCTCAGATGTGCCTACTCAACCTGGAGTAACTTAGAAATTGGGAAAGCATAAAAGAACCTTAAGTGGATGTGGGATAGATGTGAGCTTGAAAGGGGAATTTCAGGATATGGATTGGAATTGGAGGAGGTACTGTGGGATGTATTTCTGTTCACTGTGAATATTTGTTGCTCCGTTGTTTGAAAAATAAAACTGCTTTGGCCTTTGGCAAGGCAGGATAGAGGCAGGCAGGAAATGCAAGCAGAGATACAGGAAAAGAGCAGAGTTTGGGAGATGCCATCCAGCTACCGAAGGAGCAAGATGCCAGCAGAACAGTAAGGCCACAGTAATGTGGCAATATGTAGATTAATAGAAATGGGTTAAATTAAGTTGTATGAGCTAGTTAGTAATAAGCCTGAGCAATAGGCCAAATGGTTTGTGATTAATATTAAGCCTCTGAGTGATTATAAAAACAGGGACTGGGTGGGACAGAAAAGCCTCCATGTACAAGGGGGCTCTAACTGGGGAAAAAGAAGAGAGAGGTCTATACAGACTGAGAAGTGGGGATACTTAACATCATGGTTCTTTGATAAAATCTCAAGGAATCATATTATTTTATTTTTATCTAAAATATACACAATCCATATATGAATCATATGAAACTTCAAAGCCCATCCCTAGTGATATGCTTCCTTAGTAAAGTCAAACCTAATCCACCCAAAACACCAACCATTCAGTGATAATGTATTCAAAGGCCCAAGACTTATGTGTGGACATCTTATTCAAACCACCATATTCTTCAAAATTGCAGTAGATTTGAATATTTCCTTGAAGATAAGGGTCATATTTTCTACAAAAGAAATGTTAAGAAATGGAAGAGAACAGTAATGTAGGATGAGTGATCAGTGAGCTGGCATGGGCTTGGACTAAGCTTGTTTACGGAGAAATGATGAAGATTGTTCTTATCACCAGCTGAGTTTTGTAGTATTTCATTACACAGAAATGCAAGACCAATACAGGTTAAACAACTAGACTTTGAAAGGCTTGTAACAAGTATTTGTGGGTTTGGATGTTTTATTTAGATTTTGGAGTACATGATATATATGTGAATTTTATAACAAGACTGGCAATGAAATTCAAATACAAAGAAACACTGTTGTCCATATACATCATGTGTATGTGGTATTTTGAAGGTAATTTGATAAAATAAATTTATACATCTCCATTTTTGACAGTGATCTGTCATGTAAGAATAGTTTAATATTTTCAATGTAACATGATATTGGCTCAGCACAACTTTGGGATTTGCATTACTTCAGCTGAAAAATACTGTGGAAGGAAAAATTGTACATGTATGCTATGAGTAAGACTCAGAAGTTGTGTCAATGAATCTTTTATGACTCAATATTAGGAACTTTGAGAAAGATCAGCCCAGGTGTAGTTATAAGTATAACTGCAGAAAAATCAGGAAGAAAATCTTAAAAAACTTACGTATATCAACAGTGCTGTTAGGGCCTATTATGGATAAATTGATCCTTTACCATGAGAACATGATCTTTTTGTTTGGTTGGTTCTGGTAATATGCTTGCTTTGGCATCTATTTTATCTATCAGTAAAGAAATATTTTTGTTAAAGTTGAAAAAAAATAAAACAAAACAAAACAAACAGAAAAATCTCGTTCTGCCAAGGTATCTAAAGTGTTTTAGATATTCCACATTCTGAATTTTTGACGCATTCCTACTCAGTGGAACCAATTAAATATAGATAGGGGAAACATCATCACTTGCCCAATTAGGGGACAGAGATACTGTTTTCCATTCATTGATTATGTACACGATAATGCTGTTTCATTTCAGAAATAAAAGCAGTAATGTGTCAGAAAATGGTTCCATTTTTTGTATGCATTTTCTTTGTTCCACACTTTTAGATTTCTCATGTACTATTTAATTCTTACAACTATATATCTAAAGTAGTGTATGTGTCCCCAGTACAGAGAACCACAAAGGTATATACATCCTCTATATTTAGCTTAGCTTAATTCAGTCCATAGCATGATTTCTTTTCATGGATTCAGGTAAGGAAATTTTGGTTTTATTATTATGTAAGAAAGATTCCTAACTTAGTTTAAAAATTGCAACCATTTCTTATCTTTAATGTATTCATGGATTGTACTCAGCACAATTGTTTTTGCTCATAATGGTCTATAATACACTTTCAGAGTTTAGAAAAAGATTCAGACATTTGAAACTTTCACTTGGTTGGATAATCTGATAATTCTTACTTAGTGAATAAACAAAACACACATATCTGTTTCTTCATGTGGTATGGAAAAATACTGCCTCTTTTTGTCCAACGCACATTTTCTTTTTTTTTTCTATTTTTTTTTAATTTTTTTTTTATTTTTTGAGACATGGTTTCTTGGTGTAGCTTTGTGCCTTCCCTGGATCTCGCTCTGTAGACCAGGCTGGCCTCGAACTCACAAAGATCCACCTGCCTCTGCCTCCAAAGTGCTGGGATTAAAGGTGTGTGCCACCACAGCCCGGCTACATTTTCTATATATATATATATGTATCCTTGCAGCTCTATGCCCTTGTTGCAGTGTGTGAATAAATAACAAAGTGAACTTTGCATATTTGATTAATTTAAGGATTTTGAAATGAGGAAGAATGCTTTGGATTATTAGGAAAGATACGCATCCTTTTAGGAGAATCAAGGCAATTAGGGAAAGAAAAATATATGACCTCAGTAGAGTTTGAAATTCTGCTATTAATAGAAGTTCACAAGAAGCCAAGAGGAATATAAACTCTGGATGTTTAACAAAAGACAGGTAAACAGGTTGAACTCTGAAAATCTCCTGAAAGAATCAGTTCTATTGACATGTTGACTAGTTACTGAACTTTACTTTTGACTTTTATAAATGTGAGCTAATGCATTTTGTTATTACAACCCACCAAATTGATGGAATTGCTACATTAGCAGTAAGGAATTAATACCAAAGAAGTGGACAGAACAAAGGTTGTTGGCTGAGTCTCTCTGTCTTCATGATGCCATCCTGCATGACAATAATGGCTATGATGGTTGTTTTTTGTCAGCTTGACATCTTGGAAGAGGGAATCTCATTGAAAGAATTCTCTTCTTCAGAGGGGCCTACAGACATGTATGTAGGGTTTGTCTTCACTGGGAGGCCCCACTGTGGATGGGGCAAGCCCAGGCAAAGGACCCCAAGTTGCATAAGAAAGAAAGCTGTAAAAGCCACGGGGAGCAAGAAAGTAAACAGACTGACTTTTTTTTTTTTTTTTTTTCTGTCTCTTCTTCAGTTCCTTACTTACTTCAATGATAAACTATGATCTACACAAGTGAAATGAAATAAATGCTTTCTTTTCCAAGTTTCTTTTGGTCAGTGTTTTTATCGTAGTCGCAGAAAGCAAACTAGGACATTGGGGTCTTAAGTAGCAATTTATTCTCTAGGTAATGGAATTTCTTATTTTGTCACTGGTTCTGTCTAGAGTAGGTGGTCCAAGACAGAGGGAACAGTGTTTCTTTTTCTCTTATATACTAAAGCTTTCTCTTTCTATACATCTCTTTCTATACATCCTTCTAGTTAGTAGTTACTTAATGATCTGAATCAGATTCACTTCTTTATATCCCTCTTTGTTCTGGAGAGATATTTCCTTTATTTATCACAAATACAATATACCTTCATTTCCATTAGTTTTTTTTTCTTCCCCAATTGCGATCAGCTTCAGGTTTTGGGGGTTTTTTAATTAGCATATATTTATTTATTTACTTATTTATTTACTTATTTATTTATTTATGTGATATATGTGTTTACAAACACATGTGATATGGTATGTACATGTTGAAGTCAAAAGACAATTTTCAGGAGTCAGTTTTTTCCTTCCACCATGTGGGTTCTGGGATCAAACTCAGTCTTCAGTCTGATGGCCAGATCCCTTTCTGACTGAGCTATCGTATATGCCCTGAAACTTAGTTTTAGTCCCAAGATATTGTCTTATAACTTGCATTCAGCTGAGAATAAGAGTATGGGTAAGAGTATGATTTTAAGTAGTATTCTTGATTTGCCTAGAGATTTCTCAAATAAAAGTATCTGCTATTTACATTTCACAGTTTCCATAGAGAAACAGTCACAAGAAACTTTAGGAGATATGACTGAATTCTTCATTTGATGAAGTTTCTATCTTCAATGAATTTTTTGTTTTATGGTCTGGTGCTTATTGTCTTAAATCCACTGAATTCTTTCTGTATGCTGTAGTTGTAATATTTTAATTAAGAAATTTGTATTCATTTTACATACCAACTACAGATTCCACTCTTTTTCCTCCTCCTGCCCCCCAGCCTTACCTCCAACCTACCCTCCCCATTCTCTCCTCCAAGCTAAGCCCCCATATGGGAGTCAGCAGAGCCTCGAACATTCAGCTGAGGCAGGTCCAAGCCCCTCCCCTCCCTCCATCAAGGCTGTGCAAGGGGTCCCACTATAGACAGTGGTCTGCAAAAAGCCAGCTCATGCACCAAGGATGGATCCTAGGCTGAGCCCAGGCACTTACCTCTTGTCTAGAAGGGAAGTCCCCCATGCTGTACTCTTTATTTTTCCCCTCATCCCCACATTTTGTTCATTCATTCTTCAGTTGAGGGGCATCAAGGTTGCTTCCAGATTCTGACTATTACAAATAATGCTGCTATGAACACAGGTGAGCATGTGTCCCTGTGGTATGATTGAGCATTCCTTGGGTGTATGCCTAAGAGTGGTATAGCTGTGTCTTGAGGAAGATTGATTCCCAATTTTCTGAAATACCACCATACTGATTTCCAGAGTGGTTATACAAAATTGCATTCCCACCTGAGTGGAGGAATGTTCCCTTCTCCATATCATCTCCAACATAAGCTGTTATCAGTGTTTTTGATCTTAGCCATTCTGACAGGTTTAATATGGTATCTCAAAGTCATTTTGATTTGAAGTTCCCTGATGACTAAAGATGTTGAGCAATTCCTTAAATGTCTTTTGGCCATTTGAGGTTCTTCTGTTGAGAATTTTCTGTTTAGCTCTGTAGCCCATTTTTATTTATTTATTTATTTATTTATTTATTTATTTATTTATTTATTTATTATTTTACAATACCATTCAGTTCTACATATCAGCCACGGATTCCCTTGTTCTCCCCCCTCCCGTCCCCCTCCCATTCTCCCCACCCCATCCCCCATTCCCACCTCCTCCAGGGCAAAGCCTCCCCAGAAGACTGAGATCAACCTGGTAGACTCAGTCCAGGCAGGTCCAGTCCCCTCCTCCCAGGCCAAGCCAAGGGACCCTACATAAGCCCCAGGTTTCAAACAGCCAACTCATGCAATGAGCACAGGACCCGGTCCCTCTGCCTGGATGTCTCCCAAACAGATCAAGCCAATCAACTGTCTCACCCATTCAGAGGGCCTGATCCAGTTGGGGGCCCCTCAGCCATTGGTTCATAGTTCTTGTGTTTCCATTCATTTGGCTATTTGTCCCTGTGCCCATTTTTTTTTTAATTGGATTGTTTGTTATTTTGATGTCTAGTGTCTTGAATTCTTTATATACTTTGGAAATGAGACTTCTGTCTGATATGGGGTTGGTGAAGATCTTTTCCCATTCTGTAGGCTTTCGTTTTGTCTTATTTACAGTGTCCTTTGCCTTACAGAAGCTTCTCAGTTTCAGGAGGTCCCATTTTTTAATTGTTTCTCTCAGTATCTGTGCTACTGGTGTGTTATTTAAGAAGTGGTCGCCTGTACCAATGTGTTCAAGGTTACTTCCTACTTTCTCTTCTATCAGATTCAGTGTAACTGAATTTATGTTCGTAAAACACAGAGCCAATGTAGGCAATTTGAGAGGAAGAGGTTGGCATCAGAATTATAAGAAGTGGGTGATTCAACAAGATCAGCAGCTGGAGTCTGTGCTGAAGTCTGAGGTCTGTGTTGCCACCAAAAGTCACACAGATGTCAGGGGTTGGAGCCACAACCTGTGGCCTTTTGGGGTCTAGGGACATGCTACCACTGGAGCCATCCTGATCTGAGTGCAGTGCTTCCTCCTGGATCCAGGATATCATCTAGGCCTAAGGTCCATGTCTGGGACCATTGTCCAGCTGCAGCTGAGGTCTGTGTTGATGTCTGTGACCTGTATTACCTCAGGAGACCCTAGTAACCAGTGATGAAATTAGAAGGCCATGCTGAACCATCTTCACCCGTCCCTGGCCCTGGGAAAGCTGGCCTTGCCTTACACTGGACACTGCAGCAAGAGAGCTGACCCAGACCCTCACAGTAGAGCTGGCCCCGGCACTTGGAAGAGATGGACCCAATGCTTACCACAGTGAAGGAGAACCGACCCTGATAGCATGGGGTAGAGGAGTGGGCTTCTCCCACTTGCCTGAGTCCTGCAGCCCAGTGGCCTGGACTGATCAGCTTAGCTACCACCCAGGCCCACAGCTGAGCCTTGGGTTGTCCCACCCTAACATCTACCCCGCCTAGGACCTGCCATAGCTCGTGAAGGGACTGGTCCTGTGGAATGAGGATCTCCATGACTCAGGTAGCCTCAGGATAACTGAGAGACTCAGTGAGGATCCAGTGATGATGGTGTACCAGAAACCAGAGACTTTGAACCAGATCAATGACTGCAATGAATATTTGCTAGTAAAGTGGATCCAACTAAACTGTATTCTATGTGACACATGGCTCCCAATGCCATCAGAATGAATGAAAAGGTGTGGGAGAGGTGGGAAAGATGGAGAAGCGAAGAGATCTTTTTTTTTTTTGATTTTGTTTTGTTCTTGTTTTTTGTCTGTTTGCTTACTTTGTTTTGATTTACTTTTAATTTTCTTTTGGAGATTCCTTCAGAGGTGAGGGGAAGATTTTGGGGCTTTGGGAGTTGATGGGAATTAGGGTACAGGGTGTGAAATTCCCAAAGAATCAATAAATTATGTATAAATTTTTTTTAAAACAGATTCATTTTGGGTGGGTTCCATAGCAATAACTGAGTGGGTATAACTACCAAATATCAACTATGTAGAATTAGATTCAGTCCTTGCTGATTCTGTGTTTATGGTGAGACAGCAGGGCAAAAAGAAAATGAAATAATATAAAATTGACACTAAATACTGTTGAGCTCAAGATAAATATATTGACTTTCAAGCAGAAACCCATTTCCCAGAAAACCACCTATCTTGCTTTCAAACATGAAATTGAGTAGTCTACAATATTTGACTTAGGGTAGGACAAATAGAACTCCCTCATCTGAACAGTCTTAAGTTGGAATCTGAAATTTGACAAGTGGAAGAATTGACTATTTGTTGTATGGTGACCAAACCAAGAAAATGGCCTCTATTAATAGGCTTAGAGGCAAGGGTGTGTGCTGTAAATTTGTCTTATTGCTGTCAAACTGTGGTGGCATAGCATTTACTTAATTTGGGCTATTAAAAATTACAGTCACGGAAATGATATCGTGACCCAAATAAATGAGAATGATGTAAGTGAAACCTTTGTTGTTGGATGATATTTGAACTTAAATTTGTGATAAATGAAAATTTGAAATACTTAAGAGAGTGTATCTTTTAATAAGAAAAGCAATACTTAGTTAATTTTTTTTTTTACCTTTTAAAAGGAACAGATTAGTTTTGTCTTCCACTCAGTGAAGTGGAAAATTAGCATGAGACTATGAAAAGAAAGAAAAAAAGGGACTGTGAACTGGAATGAAAAGAAATGTAATTAATTGAAACACTTTCCTTTCGTTTTAAGAAAGACAAAGCACTTCAAAAGAAAATAAGCATTGTGGAAAATAATCTAAAGAGTAAGGTCAGAAGGACTAATTTCTTTGATGGTAATACTTCAAGTTATTCAAGTGATGCATTGCTGCGTAAAGCCTATCCTCCTTTGTTTAAATTAGCCTCAAAATTATTATTTGAAAGTGTTCTTAGAATACTGCGAGCTGTATGTTCATAGTCAATATTGAATAGTTACTTAGAAAGCTGGTAACATTAATTGATGAGCCACAGATGCACTTCTGTTCTGGCATGGAATACAGAGTAGTGTACTGGTTAAATTGAGTGCATCAGCACAGCTATGCAACTACACTCGGTTAATCAATCAGACGTTATTCTGGATCTATCTGTGTGTGTATGCATGGATTTACATGGAAATTGGTGAATTTTGAATAAATAATATTATTTTTTTTTAAATTTTTCTAGACAGGGTTTCTCCATGTAGTTTTGGTGCCTGTCCTGGATCTCGTTCTGTAGACCAGGCTGGCCTCGAACTCACAGAGATCTGCCTGGCTCTGTCCCCTGAGTGTTGGGATTAAAGGCATGTGCCACCACGGCCCAGCCAATAGTATTAAATTTTATTATGTGGCTAGTCCTCATCAATTAATTAGTTAAAGTTCTAAGAAACAAAATGTTGATCTCTGTCAAGCAAGGGAAAGTTATCCATCAATCTATCAGACTATATTTGCATCCTTGGCTTTGGATGATTTTTCATGCAAAATACCTTTGGCTCTAAGTTAGAACTGTTTCCTCAGGCTCCAGGTGGTCAATCTCTTGCATTGAAGGTTGGAATCCTCAAGCATCTACAAAACTCATCTATCTGTCTGTCTGTTGATCTGTCTATCTATCTATCTATCTATCTATCTATCTGCCTATCTTTCTATCATCTAGCAGCTATCTGTTATTGATCTACTGCCATCTATTTTTTATTCATCCATCTATTAATTTATGTACCATCTTTCTAGACACTATAAAATCATTTTCCCAGTATACAATGACTAATAAAACAAGAAAAAAAGGAATGATTTTTATCGTCTCTGTAGTCTGTCCTCAAATCTTACTTTAAAATACTAGAATCAGAAAATATTCTGAAGAAATTCTTACTTCCCTTGTATTTTATTAGAGCTCTAATGATTCTTGCTAATCACAAATGTTTTCTATGTGTAATTTATAGTTGACATCCCATTGAAGATGTGGGAAATCTCACAGATCTTTGCCCTAGAGGAAGAGTTAACAATTAACAATTACTGAGGGAGGGAGAATTAGTTTTCCCCAACTATGAGCCCTGATTGATCATCCAGTACTAAGTGGTCAGCCCTAGAAACAAGAGGATTGAGGGGACTCAGCACGTTGCATTTATATGTTGATTTCTTCATATGCATATGTGTTGAAATGATTAAACAAGAAGTGGCTGTCAATTTAGGGGGGAAGCAGGGAGTCAGTCTGGGGACTGGGAGGACAGGGAGGAAAGGGAAAAGAGAAATGATGTAACTATACTTTAAATGAAAAAAAAAAAAAAACAGAAGGAGCACTTACCAAGTGTTAGGGATAGTAGAGCATTTTAGTATTTGTTTTCTTGTTGCAATTATTTTAAACTAGCTTAGACTAAATTTGATATAAATGTAAAAATGATACATAATGTTTTTGAGACTGACAAAACCAAGATTGTTTAAACCTATTTGATCAATGTTGAAATTCACTTTTGGTAATCACAACCATTTTCCAACCTGGGGAAATGTCCAGTCAAGGAATTTCTACTTCAGACCAGAAGAACATAAGGTATTAAGCAACACTGGTTTCCAGAACTTCCCATTAATTAGGGTTTTCACCAGTGTGGTTTTATCTTTGGCTATTACAATAAACTTCGACAAATATAGTGCATTTAAATCAATATAAATGCATTCCCTTACAGTTATGTAAAGTTCTGACGTGGGTCCCACTAGGTTGGATTCATGTGGAGTCAGTGAAGTGTTTTTTAGAAATTAAGGATAATCAGATTTCTTGCCCTTTAAACTTGTAAAGGTTATGTGCCTCCTTGATTTAAAGAATCTTCTTCCATTTATAAAGGCAGTGTGTCATAATTCCTATTGAGTCATTAGTTAGCACAGCTCAGACTCTGATCTTAATAAGGATACTCTTTAAAGGAGTCATGCCTTTAAGATGCACCCACACAGAGTCAAGGACAATCTCTGAGTCCCAGTTTTCTTCACCTTAATCCATTTCTATTGTCTTTTCTTTATATAAAATGGCATACTCAAAGATTTCAGGAATGAGTACATAAGTATCTCTGGAAGCCTGTTATTCAGCTTACTTCATACAGCAAATGGAAACACATAAAGTAATAGAAGCAATCATTGTTCATTAAATGGCATTTCAATGTTGTTTTAAAAACACACACACACACATATATATACACACACACATATTATAAAATTATACACTTACGGATAAGTTAATGGGAGCATGAAGGATGTAAGTTTTATAAAAAAACATAATATATTAATGCATTTAGTTTCTATACCATATAATTTCCACATCTATACCTTTACATAATTTCCACATATGTATGAAAACTCATATTTAATTATTTATTAATTATAGAAGCTGGCAATGTTAATGAGTATAATAGTAGTAATGATTTGCATTTATAAATTGTTTATTAAGGATAAAATTATATTTAATTTATGTTACATCTTTAATGCTTACCAAACCAGCTGTAGGTGCATGACCATTACCACCTATTTAAACTAATAGGGTTTTTCATAATAGAAAACCAACAGTTTTTATATTTAAAGATTTTAGGATCTCAGTTGCAAAAATAAAAACAATAAGTAGTGGAAGGAAAAATGAAAAATATTAAGTAAATATCTTGTTGTAATTATTGTTATTATAGTTGGAATTAAAACTAATAAAAAAATAACACCAACTAGATCTCACATCCGCAAATCTTGGTCACTCAGAAGGAGGTAAATCTATTTCTTATTCTAGATTCTATTGTTCCCATCCTAAAATCTATGAAATCCCAGATACGTTTTTGGTAAAGCATGTGGAAAACAGAAAAGGGAACTCAACGGGAATAACCACTTACTGTGCATGGAGAGGAAATGTATGATTTATGTCTCTATGCCTTTAAAAGGATATTTTAATTTATCACATGTGACTTTTTAGGAACGTGAAGATGGAAACAAATGTCTGAGGGCTAGGATGTTGCTGTGTAGTGAAATACTTGCCTGGTATGCCCAAGACCCAGGATTTGGTACTTATCATCACAAATGTGTAAGTAGAGGAACAGAATAGCTAAAACATAGCTATTTTTATAATAAAAAATTGTAATTTGTTATATAAACAGTGATAGTTCTAAGCTTCTATTATTTTGAATTATTTCGACCACAGTCTACAACCCAGACATTATAGTCAAATCACCATTAATGTCAATGTTAAAGGAAAAAGGCTGTTCTCCTGTTTTACTGTCTCTTTATTTTTAATTTTGGTTCTAAATTTTCTGTCTTATTTCTGCTATAAAATGTGTCTATCTCTCAATAATGTGGTGCCTATTTTTTATAGAAGACATTTTCTTTTGTTTTGAGATTATAATATAATGACATCATTTCTATTTTCCCTTTTATCCCTCCAAACTTTCTTACTTTCTTATATACTTTTCCCTGTTATTTCTCTCTCTCTCTCTCTCTCTCTCTCTCTCTCTCTCTCTCTCTCTCTCTCTCTCTCTTTCTTTCTTTCTTTTTTTTCCCCGCTGTTTAGCTTTGGAGCCTGTCATGGAACTTGCTCTTTAGACCAGGCTGGCTTCGAACTCACAGAGATCCACCTGGATCTGCCTCCAGAGTATTGGGGTTAAAAACGTTAAACACGTGCACCAACACAACCGAGCAACCTGCTGTTTCTAGCTCATGTTCTCATCCTTTTTATTTTTGTTGCATGTGTATATGTGTACACATGTATACTCTTATGCATATATCACCTATAAAGTTCTCAATTTGTATAATTTATGAAATTCTATCAATTATTAAAAGAACAAATTGGTATTAAAAGGCAGAATGTTATATAATGTTACTCATATGTTTGGTTTCAGGATGGACCATTTGATATTCGATGACCAGTTGTGCTCTTCCCTGGAAAAGACTATTTCTATTGTTCTCACTATTCCTCATTTGCAAAAGGGTATAAGACTTTTGAGAAGACTTAGATTTGAACTTCCCAACAGAGGGGTCATTCTCATTGTTGATCATACAAGTCTCAGTTGTTACATGATGACTTTTAAGGCATAAGTGTATTCAATATCTTCGTGGACAGCAGAACAAGTGCCAGTGTCTATAATTTTTTCTCACCACTTTTTTTTTCCTATTAGAACTTTCAAAATATCTCTAGTTATTGTCAAATATTTTGGGTGTCACATTGCTCCTCCATCCTATTGCAAGAGAACCATTGAGAGTGGTCAATCATGATTTATCAGTTGATAAGGGAGAACCCTGGAAGAACCTGAAATGATGAAATGTAGACATGGTATATTTGCAAGATCAACAACAAACCAATCTACTGCATGAGTAAGTGGGATAACCCACATGATTTAAAGTAAACTCCCAGTTGGGCTGATTGTAAGGTATATTAATTTAATCATCATGTTATAGGAGTATCTCAGAATAATTCACTAGATATAGCTATTTTCTGCCTTTTAATACCAATGTGTTCTTTTAATAATTGATACAATTTCATAAAATATGTGAATCATTTTCATTTGACAATACACTTGAAATGATAAAATTGTAATGACATGATGAGAATAAGATAATAAAAATTTCAAAATTTTAATAAACCAAAATTAATCAGATACAAAGTCTGTATACCTCAATGAACAGACAACTAGGCATTTGGAGCAGAAGTTGGAGAGCTCACCTTACCTGTTGCACTAAGTATGAATATATTGATTTACTTTTTCATCACTAAAACTAAAATCTCAAAGACATGATGGAAATAGAACCCTCCCCCAAATTAGCTTTTTATTCAAGACCATTTTCTTCATACAGTTTTCTCTCATCATCTTTTTTTTTGTTTTGTTTTCCTTCATATTGCCTTGCTTCTACATGTACACTGGTATACATTATATAATGTATATAGTATATTGGCATACATTATACATACACATCTTATATTCAGTACATACAAGCACATATGAATTGTATATTATATATTGAGATATATATATATATATATAGAGAGAGAGAGAGAGAGCCTAGATTCCACATATGAGAGGGAACATATTTTTTTCTCTCTGAGATTTTTATGATCTTGCTTGATAGTAAACGTTCTACATCCGTACATTTTTCCTGAAACAAATTTAACTTCATTTTAAAAATCATTTCTTCTCAGTTTTTGCCCAGATTGGCTCATGGTCTTTACCGTGTTCCATGTCTTTAGCTGAATATCTGCAACGTTTTAATATAGAAGTGGAGTACTGCTCACACTGCCTGCAGGAGACATCTTCCTACGTTTAAAGTTCATTTTTATTTGTTTTATTGTGATTAGCTTTTTGGCTCTGTGTTTCTTATTTAATAAGACCGTTTAGACATTCGTCTACAAAGCTCCCTCTTGTATCCCAGCTTAAATATTCTACAATCCAGGAGAAGCCAATTGTGATATAACAGGGAGCTTTGTAGACAAATTTCCGAACAGTCTTATTAAATAAGAAACACAGAGCCAAATACAGAGGTAGAAGCCATACAGATCAAAGCAGTAGCCGCCAACTAGCCTTAGCTCACCACCTCACCATAGCTTCTCAAGAGAACTTCTTCCTGTCTAACCTGCACCTTCATTGCCTTCCTGTTCCGCCTTCTCATTGGCTCTTAGCAGAGCCCCATCACTTTCTCATCACTACCTCTCTATACAGACCTCCATGTCTCTATGGTTGTTATTAGGATTAAAGATGTGTGTCACCATTTTGGCTGTGTCCTTAAACACACAGAGACTCTGTCTGCCACGTGATGGGATTAAGGGCATGTGCTACTATCACCTGACTTCTGTTTATGGCTCGCTATGACCTCCAATCTCCAGGCAATCATTATTTATTTACATACAAGTAAAATATCACATGTCAGTGCAAATAAAATATCACCACAGAGCTTCTCAATGGAAACATTTAAAGTAATTTTGTATGACCCATATAATCTAAATTTTAAGGGTGTGAATGGATTGGAATATGGCACAAATAAGTATGCAATCACTAGCAATTGAAAGAGTAATGAACATAAATTTAAAGATACATAAAGCGGTAGGGTTCATATTGTTGAATAAAAAATAGTTATAACATGCTGAAGGTCATATAAACATATAACTTATCACAACAACTGATGAGGATAGAATCCTAGTACAAGTAATGTCTCCCTTTTTGTTACTTCTCTATATTCTCTAGCACTAAGCAAATTCAATAATAGTGATTCAGGATTCAGACTAGAAAAGCAACACTTCAGAAAACAAGAAATTCATTTGCTGTACAAATACTGTAAGAAATTATAACCTTTTATAGGGCCCCAGTTCTAAACTAAAATCTATTTAATTAATTTGCATGAATATTTCAATAGACAAAATGAACTCTTTGAAGACATATAGCCTCAAACAAGATAATCACTTAAATTTTCCTTTATTATAATTTGTTCATGTTTAAGTGTGTTGGCAGATAATAGAAACATTCAAAATTACATTTAAATCTCTGTGAGAGATAATGGGCTTTTCAATTTGATGTAAGGGCGAATGGATTACCTTAAGAGATTTATATTGCTGGGAATAAATAGTCTTTTACATAAAAGTCGTTTATTTGTTTTCCTCAGTGAAGTAGTCCCATGAGAGGAGTACATCAAGTGTATAATGACTTCTCACTGCTTTGTTTTTTTACACCATACTTAATTCATTTGACTCTATTGTTCTCCACTTCCCTTGTCAGTAAATACCTGTTTCTCCTTGACCTTTCAATAGTAGTCAACTGTGTTGGCCACGGAGGAGCCATAAAAAGCAGTACATACAGATGCCTGCAGCTTGACTGTGAGAGTTCTCTTTGTTAACAGTTAACAAACCTCTTCTCCTGATTACTTCAATTATAGAGGAAGTTCAGTGTGATATGTAGACTTCGCAGTCATAGATATTTTCTATTTTTTCTCCAATCTAAATCAATCTAAATTGGTCTGCAACATACAGCAGAAAGACTTTAGCATTTATACACATAAAATGTTTTCCTGTATGAGCTGAATAGTTTTACATTTAAATAAATATTGACGTTTTTTAATTATTTAACATAGGATGAATTTTCAAATTTTGAATCAAGAAGTCATTCACAATTATGATGTAATGGATAATGATAACATATAAATATTTGGAGGCAAACTAGGATCATATTTTGTTTTTTTATATAAAATTTTTCTTTAACATAGCTTGAATTTTCTTATTTATGTCATACATTCCATTAAGACAATTTCAACAAGAATTTGGAGTGCTACAAGACAGAATTTGTAAATGTAAAATTTAAATCGTGATAAAAATAGCCTTAATCAGTTACAGATCATAGCATGGTGGTTAGCCAGTTTTAATGTACAATAGTTCATTATATGTTCAGTTTTACAAACATTACCGTCATCAGTTTTAGAGCATATTCATTATGCACAAAGGTACTGCATGCCTATTTGTTGTCTCTCCCACATCACTCAAGCTAACTCCTGTAAGTCCAAATGCAACACAAATTTGTCTAGTTGCTCATGACCTTTCTGATTTCAGACATTTTTTAGATTTTGACATATATATATATACATGTATATATATGTATATATATATATGTGTGTGTATTTTTGTATATATATATGTATATATAATTATTTTGGTAATTGGGGTTAATAAACAACTCAAATATTTATGGATTTTTATGAATGAATTATTCATGAATATTGCATTTAATAGTATACATTATTCTTATTGTGTCTGCAATTTGAATGTGTTCAGTCATATAAGTTGATTGTAGACTTCTCCCCAGGAGAATTTTGGATTCAAATTTTTAGGTTAGTGTTATTCAACATGTGCATATTTCCTTATTCTATAAATTTTATTCTGATAGCTTAAAAAATATTCAGTTTTTATAATACTCCTGCTTCCTGTTTTAACAATCTTTTCGAAGATTCTTGTGCATGTGTTTGGGCATGTAGATGGATGTTTATCTGTGGATATGCATGTATATTTATGTGTGTTGTGTGCAGAGGCCTGTGTTCAAAGACAGGAATCTTCTTCAGTCACTTCTCTGATTTTTTTTTTTTTTCATAAAATGAAGCTCACGGATTACCTGGATTGACTGACCAGCAAGCCACATGCATCCTCTCTGATCTACCAAATTTATTGCTGAAATTATAGCCAAAGTACTGCCCTAGGCATTTACTTATATCCTGGCTGTCCGAACTGAGGTTCTCATACTTAAAAGGTAGGTACTTAGAAAACTGCACCATTTTTTCCAACTTTAATACTTTGTTTACTTAACAGTTATTGTATTGCATACAATGAACATTTTATTGTAATTTATTTCAAACTCATTTTATAATCCCAGGCAGAAGCAGCCTTCACAAAGAATAGCTCTTGTTTTTTTTTTTCACATGTATTGTATTCCTATTTCTATACAAAGAGTGCATTTCCATATATGTATGTATATATACATGTATATATTATCAGGAGAATATGAGATATTAAATGCATGAGCTTATAACAACAAAAATGTAATAATAAAAGAGAGCACAAAAATATTTACATGACAATTGAGGTACCATGACCTAGAAGGTGTTTTGTTTTGTTTTTCCATATCACAAAATGCTAAATTTCTTTCATTGCATTTGGGATTTTCTGGGATTTCAGATTTTCCCAAATGTGGGAAACTATTCCATTATTTGTGGCAGTGAGTAAACTGCAATCACATGCTTTCCTTAAATTAGAGAGAAATTAAAAGATGGAAAATGGGGGGATGGGAGAGAGGGAAGGAGGGGTAGAATAAAGAAAGAGAGCTCTGAGAAAATACTTGTGCAATTAGCAAATTTGATATAAATCAGATTGTAAATATCCACAAAGTTCTATTATTTTCACATAGCAGAAACACAAAATACCTTGGATCCAAATAAAAGAGAGTTGAAGGCTGGAGAGATGGGTGAGTTTGTAAAGAACCATCGTGCCAAGCCTATAACCTGAGTTCCATTCCTACACCCTACATGGTTGAGGGAGACTCCCACAAACTATTCTCCGACCTCTACCTGCATGTCATGGCAACACACACACACACACACACACACACACACACACACACACACACACACCACAATAAATTAGATTTAAAGTGATTAAATATAAAAACAAAGAGAAAACAATGAAAGAAATATTTAAGAACCTTGCTATACACAATTTAAGATTAAAAACTGAAGTTTTACCAGAAACATGGGAAATTATAAGGCAGTATTATGGATATTCAAAGTTTTGTAAAGAAACAAAATAGTTGCCAGATGACCTACCATCCACAAATACTCAAGAGATTTCTTCAGGTTGAAAGCATGTAACATCAGGGAATCATTTATTTCTCATGGAAAAAGGTGAAGGTGAAAATATTTACAGTAAGTTGATATGAAAGTATCCTTACATATGTCTTTCTTTAGTTAGTAAATTCCTTCAAAATCACTTATTTAAAACAATACAAAAACACGTATTTTTGATTGTGTATTGAAAAATGAGCTGTCTTTCATAGGAACAAAAACAATGTTACTTAAAATAATGAAAAAAATATGCAGTGGCAATTTCACTATGTAGAAATAATTGTATATGTGCTCTTATTTACAATTATATATAAACACATAGAATTGTTTCATTCTCCTGACATTGCTACTTATAAAAACATATGCATACATTATCTAATTATAGAAACTTTTTTATATAAATATGAACATGTGCAAAAAAAGATGAGCCATGTAAGACTATTTAATAGAAAGAATAGGTCCTTTCTGGTATTGTAAAATGCAGTATTGAGAATTGTTTTCTCCTCTTGACATTGCTACATGTGAATATGTGTGTGTGTGTGTGTGTGTGTGTGTGTGTGTGTGTGTGTGTGTGTGTATGTTTTTGTGCATGCATCAATAATCGCTTCTTCAGTTCTTTGCTATAATTTTAAAATCTTTATTAATTCTCCAGATTTGATAAAAATATGTCTTCCTTTACATATTTTAAAATAAAAGCATTCAATTATATGATCATGTGTGATTGAGAATAGATGATTTCTATTCTAAAACTTTCTTAAATCTTTGCCTGTTTCTAAGGAGATCTGCTACCTTCTTGAATCTTTCTCATATTTTGTTGTCAAAGTAGCTATTTTACACATATATGTCTTCATTGAGCATCTTCACTGAGTTGGAGAACTCAAATTCTGGCCTAAATATTACTGATTTTTTCTTTAATTACTTAAGGCATTGTTTTGCCAACTTCAGGGTAACCTGTTTTCTATAATGTGTAACGTTTCCAGTCTTACTTATTAGAGCGTGAAAATTTAAGCAGGAATAGGTTCATTTGGGATGACAGTGATTCAGTAGGGCCCTGTGACTACTTCATTCCCTGATCTTCTCTGCTGCTACTCAGTTGATCTATTAGACTTATACCCCATATTTTGTCTCTGGTGTAGCACAGCTCTAAACAAAAATTCCCAATACTTTTCTGACTGTTCTTTGGATAAATAAATAATTCCAGAGACTCAAAGAATGAAATTTAGGTTCTTGGCAGTGGGTCATGATGTCCAGTCTTAAGGCTTGCACTGACATCATGAAAATTTTCTTTGGTTATCTGTTGTATGATTCTCTCCTTTAATTATACATTTTTAAAGGTCAAGCTTGTAGCTGTCAGTAATCTTGTAAGTACTTCCTACAAAAATTTCCATTGGTTTTACCTTCATTCTTTAGCTTGACTTTCTTAAAAATGAATCAATTGAACACAGTCCCCTGATAGAAGACAATCACTGTCTTTCCTCCCAAGAATCCTCTGTATTATTTCTCCCAAGTTGGTGGGAGGAATAGTGTTCCACTTCTCTCAAAGTGGTATCCCTTCCTTATGGATTGGTTACTGGGTTGGGACAACAGTCCTTGGTCTTCTGGTTTTAATCTGACCTTAGTATATCCTGTGTCCTCTGACTGTGAAGTGGCAAGAATGAAGTGAACAAAATTTGTTTTTTGACATTAGTAATTCATTCCTAAAAGGGAATACTGTACTTATAAGGAAACACTGTCCTCTCCACTACTCATGGGATATAACTTCCTTTTCTATTATAATTTTTTATTTTATAATTTAATTTAATTTTCCATATCAGCCACAGATTCCCTTGTCCTCCCCCCTCCCACACACCCCCCGCACCTTTCCCCCAGCCCACCCCCATTCCCATCTCCTCCAGAGCAAAGACTCCCCTAGGGATTGAGTTCAACCTGGTAGATTCAGTCCAGGCAGGTCCAGTCCCCTGTCCTCAGTGCATGAGCTGGCTGTTTGGAGCCTGGGGCTTATGCAAGGACACTTTGCTCAGTCTGGGAGGAGGGGACTGGCATATAACTTCTATACTATAGATATATAGATAGAGTTGAAGAGATGAACACTGAACAGTCTTTCATTTTAGGGAGATACAAAGGTCTTAGGCTAGGACCAGTATGGGATGGGACCTCAGTTATTTACTACATTTGTTTAGATGATGTCTGCTCAGTGACAGGAGATAGAAATAGCAGGTTACAGCACAGAGAAATTAGCTGCATGTTCTTTCCATTAAGCTTTAGCAAATTGCCTTCTCTATTTGTCAGTTTTTCTTATTTTCTTACATTAGAGAACTACAGTATTTTATATGTGTGCTAACATGCAAAGTAATGAGTCTGATAATTACACTTAGAAAATTTTGTTCATAATGTAGAACCATTTTCAAAGTATCCTAAGGCTGTTTTTCTTTTCTTTTTTTTTATATTTTTGATTTCCCTTAGTATTTCCAGTCATTTCTTTTCAAGAGATCCAAACAATACCAACATGTTTAAGGGGTACTGAAGCACCAGGGAATAACTTTCAAATTCCTCAGTTGCACAAAACACTCTATGGGTCATAAATCCTAATCGTAATCAACATATGCAGACCCCAGACAAAGAGGCACTGATATACAGAGATATTTTACACCCACCTCTTCACATAGTGCAACCTAGATGTACATGCAAAATAAACTTGATATGCAGCCTTAATAAGAAAATAGACAACTGTATAAAGGATTGATGGAAGGATTCCAGGACTTCAGGAAGAAAATATAAAACTAATGTAAGTCTAAGTCAGTGATCAGTCACCCAGCTCTACATGTACCAAAACATAAACAAAGCACTACCTCAGACCATCTTCAAGTTAACCACAGCACTCACTGCTGCGTTACAATAGAGAAAGGACCACCACAGACAGGTGTTTATAGCCTACTAGAAAGAAAGTCAGTGCATGACCAGTGGTAGCGGTCATGATTCTCTCTCTCCATCTCTCTTTTATTGCAGGTTATTCATTTCTCTTTCAGAATGAAGCCAGAAAACATGAAATATTGGAAGAATACTAGGTTGTTTTCAATAGTTAGTCATGGGTTATTTCAGAAGCTTAACTAATGTTTGCTTATTGTTGATTTGTTTGAAAATATGGCAGGGTGTTCAGAGAATTATGCTCCATCTAAATTTTCATGGTATTTTAAAGAATTGTCAGTATTTTATAGTCGTTTTTATTCAAAACTGTTTCTCATTCATTCAAAATAATATTTTAGCATCTTATCTGGGTTTAGGCATTATGTTTACCACATATAAACATGATGCATGTTAGATAATTTTAAGGATAGCCAGATAACTGAGAAAAATATTTACATCCATTCATGGTTAGTCAGCAATTATTAATAGTTCTTTTGATATCAGTTAAGGCAGTATAATAAATGGCAAATATAGAATTATCCAATCCAAAATATATTCTGTAGCAAAAACAGTAAAAAACAATTGTTATTCCTTAATTTGGAAAGGAAGGACTATTTTTTCCTTAAGGGTTTTTAATTAATTTATTAAATTATAGAGAAAATAATATTAAAATTATATATTAATTTAATTGCCTAACATTTCCACAGTTAATTCAGCCACACTATTACTACTGTATGCATTAAAACAGGTACTCAATACTTTTACATCAATAATAAAACATCTACTGGGATCATTACCTTAAGGACTGCTCATTTAAATGCAAATCAATTCTTTTGAGATAAAGAACATTCAACAATTAAATATTACTCTCTGACAAAGACTTTATTCCAACATAATTCATTCACAAGACATAGGGTTATTACGTGGCTCCTGTACCCTGTGTGAATAGCTATGTTTAAAATGAATTAACTTTGAGTTTCTCATTCACCATGCCATTTTCACTTTGATTCCTAAAAGAAATAAATGTCAATTTGTGATTTTCCTGATAGAATTAAAATTTTCTACCAGTAATAAACAATATGCTAAAGCCTATAAGAAGACATTTATTGTTACTTTTTTTTAATCTAAAAACCTTTATTACATTTGTTTATTGTGTGTATGTGTGTCAGAGGACAACTTCAAGGTGTCAATTCTCTACTCTGTGGGTCCTGGGGTCGAACTCAGGTCAGCAGGCACCTTTACCAACTGAGCCATTTCTCTGGCCCTCAAATCAGTATCAATGTAACAATCATCATACCTCACACAGATGTAGCAATAGACAATTTTCTTGGTTTTTCCCCTTTCATCATCCAGTTCTCAAGATGCAGCGATCTAATAAATTACCCAGAACACTGATGTTATACTACTGACTCCTGGAGCATTTCTTCCCACAACAGAAACATGTTAGCAGTGGGTAGCAGCCTTTTGTAAGGAACTGTGTGGGCTTCAGTATGTGTCACACATTCCCTAAGCTATGTTAGGTCAACTCATGCTTGTCCTGCAGCTCATTTTATAGCAGATGGTGAACAAATCACTAGACTGGGCATTCATTCCCTGAAACTTCTCTGTACACAGGCCTGAATTCAAAAGTTTCCCAAGACTTTGAACTTTGATTGTATTTGTTACAAAAAACATGGGAATTACCTTATTCTGTGTCGTCATCAGCAACTTGAGTCTGTGTCACTTTCCTCCTCTGGAGGCTAGTGTGGGAACTGGCGTCTTCAGGGTTGCTGATGCACTTTAACACTTCCAATTAACTCTTCGTATTACTTGTGAGATCAAGGTGAGGCTGCTGCTTAAGGCCCAGGTACAACCTGTTTGTACCTTCGGAGAGAATATTTGTGTTACTTCCCAGGTTCTGTTTCCATGTGTAATTGCTGTATTGTTTTGTTTTACCTTACTAGGCAAAGTTTAAAAGGCTCCAAGCTTTGAGGACTTCATTTTACCAGGTTTTGCATCACTAAAGGCAAATATCAAAGTACATTTATCCATCAACACCCACAGGTTCATCATGAGTTTTGGAGTCTGTAATTTTTTAGGCCGCAAATATTTACTGTGTAAACATCAAGGAGCCAGTGTCAGTAGCTAGCAACAGCAGCATCTCCAGCTTCCTTGGGAATGGTTAAGGTTCAGGCAGAACAGGTCATTATTGTTACTTTTTAGTTTGTGTTTTGGACACTAAATTTTTGCATTTGAAAGTGATCTAAACCAATGAACTTCAGATGATTTTTCTGCTAATGCTAACAAAAATATCAATGATAACCCTAATAAACATTCATCTACTGCATTGGTGACTAGGGACACCCAGTGGAATTCAAGGAAATAAACCTATGCCTATGCTCTTTTGAGCATTGTCAGAATTATCTTTTGCACTTTCTTGAACTCTTGAATTTTCTCTGAATAATGCATAGTATTACATTAAAAACTTTTGTGACCTCCTCTGGTCTGTCTTCTGTCAAGTTGTGAATTGAGCCCCAGACGTCTCCTGTCAAATTCTTCTTCTCTCATATTCTAAGTGCTCTCCTACAATGACCACATTGCTCTACATGCTCTTAAATTGCCTTGCTAAAGGGCATGCCTTATTGCAACAGATTTCTGTTTGCATCATGAATCTACCTCTGCATCTTCAGAGTCAAACAATTAACTACATAACAAGTGATACAATGGACACCTTAAGCACTTTATTTGCACTAGCTTGAAATAAAAATTATACCCAACCTACATGTTAATCCTGTCTACACATATTCTAACCCAGATTGGACTTTATTTTTATTTTATCCTTCTGCCATATATTACATCCCAACTGTAGTTTCCCCTCCTTTCTCTCCTCCCAGCCCCTTCAAACACCTCTCCTTTCCCCAAGATTCATTCTTCCCTCCTTTTCCCGTCAGAAAAGAGTAGGTCTCCCAGGGATATAAACCAAACATGGCATAACAATTTATAATAAGACTAGGCACCTACCCTTATATCAAGGCTCAACAGGGCAGCCCAGTATGAAGAGAAGGGTCCCAAAAGCAGGTAAAAAAGTCAGAAAAACCCATACTCCCACCATGAGGAGTCTCACAAGAGCACCAAGCTATACAACCATAGTATGTATGCAGAGGGTCTAGGTCGGTCCCATGAAGGCTCCATGATTTTTGCTTCAGTCTCTGTGAGCCCATCGGAGCCCAGGTTACTTGATACTGTTGGCCATGTTATGGTGTCCTTTGACCCCTCTGGCTCCTGTATTCCTTCCTCCTCCTCTTCTGCAGGATTTCTGAGCTCCACCTAGTGTTTGGCTGGGATCTCTGCACGTGTTCCTGTCAGTTGGTTGGTAAAGATGTCTATAGTTGGAAGTTTTTTGGTCTCAGGAGATTCCAGCCTGCAGTCCAGGGAGCAGCATGTAGTGGCACACAGGTAAAGCCATGGAAAGTGTGGCAACATTAACAGAAATGGGCTGAGTGTAAGTGTAAGAGTTAGTCAGTATTAAACCTGAGCTAACGGCCAATCAGTGTTTTATTAAACCAGTGTACAAAAGCATTGTCCCACAGCAACTCTCTGATGATGATTATGGCAGGCTCTAGTCAACAAGTCCAGGAGAAACTTCACATTTTGAAAGACAGGGCTTTAAAGTTATTCCAGTCGCAAAGTAGCATTTAGCTAAATGAAAATCGACAAGGAAAACAAAATCCTACATTTGCTCATTTTTCTGACTCACACTAAATTATGTCTAAATACATTAATTAAAATATGTCGATTGTATTGTAAAGCATACCTGAATTGAAAGATTAATGATAATATAAATATTGGGAACTGCTGCCTTACTGAACAGCCAGTTTACTTCAGCACCTGGAGGCAAGAAAAAAATACAAAGGTTTGGTCAGCAGACAAAATTACCTATTGATTGCCCACCAACGGACATCCTTTTATTATGATAAGTTTCTTATTCTCCTTCTGGGTGTTAGTATATCAGAAAATCATTCGAAAAATAATAATGGCTAAGTGGAAGCTATATTCTGAATATTATTCTTTTTGATTTATATGTGTAACACTAATAATCAAAGAAAAAGAAGCTATCAGCTTGAGAGTGGAGGAAATGGAGGAGTTGTTGGGAGGGTCTCTAGAGAAGGCTTAAAGGAAAGGGCAGAGAGGAAGTGATGGAATCCTCTTTAAACTGAAAACATTAAAAATAAATAAAGGGTTGGAGAGATGGCTCAGCTGTTAAAGGCTAGGCTCACAACCAAAATTATAAAAATAAATAAAATTTAAAAATGAGTATGGTAATTGCTAGTTGTTTTATTCTTTTTGAAAGTGGTTATCCCCCTACCTCATGGCAAGGTGTAGACGGATGGAAATTCTTCCTTTGGTCCAATGTGAATGCTTAGTAGTGTATGGAAAAACTAGAAACTGTGTATAGAATTATTTGTGAATTTTTTGAATGCTTAGCAGAATGACAAGAGAAAATATGATCTTTAGAGATGGTTTAGAAATGCTAAATTCTTGAAATATTGTGATCCAAATACACATAATTTATTATGAAGTGGCTAATATTTAAATATGGATCTCCATATATACATATTGACAGAAGAACTTACTATGTAAGATAAATGATTTATATATGTCATGTATACACACAGTTTTATTTATGTGAAGAGGAAATTCATTTTTAACATAGTGACAATATGTCATATTGAAGATAAGAAATTAATACAAAACTTCAACAACAAATATTTACTAGGCTTCCTTACTTTTTATGAAAAAAAATGCGAATTCTAGACCTCACTTCTTCTGAGAATTTCTGAAGAGTTCTAGTCATAAGTCATAAAAAAGTTTCTTTTCTGTACCATGCCCCACACAACACCCAGTATTTTCAGTCAGCATAGCCTTTATTCTTCCTTTAATGGACAACAACTCTCCACTGGTGTTTGACATGGAAGGAATTCAAACAATTTCTCAATTATCAGTGATCTGTCCTGCCATTGGTTTCTCACTGACTATGGGAAAATGTGCCAGATGATCAACTTGTGAGTGTGTGTGTGTGTGTGTGTGTGTGTGTGTGTGTGTGTGTGTGGAGAGTGAGCTATGACCATGGAAAGTCTATGGAAATGGGACATAGGAAATCATGCTTTCTTTACCATGAGACAATATGTGTGTACGCCTGTTTAATAGTGGAGGGTTATTTATTAATGTCTTCATTATTCTGAAATATCTTGGGATGGCCCCAATGTGCCTTTTTGCTTGGTATTTATATGGCATCTTATGATTTTGCTTAATTTCTTTCTCACAATGGATTGTTTAGCACAATTAAGTGTCCTATACCTACATTTGAGTCATAGCAGAGATAAACATACTTAAAAGCCTCCCACATAAAAATTAAATCCCATAATTTGTGGATTATTTAAGTATCACACTAGTCAAGGTGAGAGATTCTGTGAGAGGAACTGTTTCCTCTGTGTCTCCTCATTAAATCATGAGACACCTCAGTTAAAGAGCCTAAGCTTTGGCAACAGTTATGGTGAGCTATGTGATTTATATACATTATCTAATTTTCCACTTATGCCTTAATCAGATTAGAAAGCTAAATCAGTTCCAGGAGAGGCTATAACATGTTCAAGGTCACATATCTAGTAAGTAGTAAAGTCAAAATTAAAACATAGTTCTGCCAGATTTGAAGTCCCTGCTTTTATTGTAATGAAAATCTACTTCCTTTCAGAAAATATTATTTAATGACAAGACTCCTGCAAAAGCAATATTCAATTCAATTAAGAAGAAAATAACCTAAACTGGAAGGAAAAAAAAAGTGGTGAATGTTTCCAGGGTAAAAACAAAATTCAATTTTCAATTTCACAGATAACATTAGGAGTAAAAAAAAATCTTTATCATAATATTTCTATTTGAAAGTTTAATCACTACCTGTTCTTAAATTGTATTAAACAAAATATGGTACCATCAGCCTTTTTGTCAGCCTTATCCTATATCTAATAAGCAGATTAAAAAATACGACTATGTGTTGGGGACATCATGAAGGTTTATAAAAACATTTTAAAATCTTTTTCTTAAAATCCTAATCCATTTAGAAAAACAACTTTATTATAATTGTGTCATTAAATCAAAAAACTGGCAATTGCATTAACAGCAGGATGTTATACTTTATTGAGGGCAAACAGCAGGGTTGCTGCTAATGAGACCATCATCAACCTAGCAAAAGGTCAGTATGAAGAGCTCTTACCCAACATCATCCTAAGCAGTTTTATATTTTCCTCCATGACACAATACTCCACTGCCACTCTAGACTCATGCTTGGTTATAAAATTCACTCTCTTATATGAGAATAAATACATCACTACAAGATATATGTTGCATTTGGTGCCCATTACTTAGATTTTTTTCTATAAAGTGTATTAGTATCATTTTTAAGATGCAATCTTGTTGTTCAGATAACATTACATTTTAGTATCTTCCCCATTCAGAGTTTTCCAAGATATAATCATATTTTGATTAAAGAATGAGAAGCTAGGTTTGGGTTTAGACAGTCTTAAGAACAGACAGACCAGATTCTTATTATTAGTCTATTTTGAGTGGGTCTACTTAGAAAAACAACAGTAATAAGTTTGTGTGGCTATTTTTAGTTGCACACTACTTTTAGTGTGTAAGATTATCTTTAATTTTAAATTCATAAGTTGAAGTAATTATAATGATTAATTTTCATTTCCTTTTTGTTTTTACTTATTTGAAAATTGTCTGGAAGCTCCTTGAATTCATTGAACAGTTGATTACAATTGCACTACTAATGACAGTAGTTACATTACAGTGTTTAGAATGAAGACAATGGGAAACTGTTGTTTAGAAGAGCAAGGAATCAGTCACACAAACACTAGTAATAATAACTTAATACTAATCTGCAAAAGACAAGTTCCTGGTAACTCACTGTACAAAGCAGACATATTTACTTCATGATTGTTAAAATTAGGGATTCAAGAAAGTTGCAAAGATGCCAGGAGAGAGAAAAAAATGATTCATACTTTACTCCCACAGCACCATGTTGGTTAATTTTGTTTAGAGTTTGCCTTGCCCATGACACTCTGATATTGGCTCAAAAGAGTAAAGATGTATTTAGACAAGACAAACTCTCATATATTCACAGATTTTTAACTACAGCAAAGTGCCCTCTGATGTCACTTGCATGTCTTTTCTTGGTCCAAGCCTTTGCCATGTAAAGAATTACAGGATATGAAATTTGTGCTTAGGATACTTAGCTAGGATTTATTGAAAGTGAAAGTAACACTCCCCACAGTACAGAGAAGTAGACTCTAGTCACAGCAGGGGACCAGAGTTGGCATTCATCTAATCCCTTGGATAGCTTGGGCTTTTGTATTCTATCCAGTAGGCTGTAGAGCAGGGTTTGGACTCTCATTTAAGTCTCTGATATGGCAGACCAGGATGCTGTTTGGGATGGTCCTTTTAAATGTAAGCAAGACTCTGACTGAATGTGGTAGGGCAAAGAACTTTGAAAGAGAGAGTCCACTGGTAGGGTTTTGAGAGTCACCATCAAAAATCTGCTTGGACAAGAACTTGGAAATAAGATGTTTTGGATGAAAATTAAAGTAGTTAAAGTGCAAATGAGGTAATTGACTATCTGTCAATTTTACAACCATCTCGAATTCTCCTTCATTTTCTAATACCATAATTTGAATGTTCATCTTCCAATAGTGAATTGAGGACATTAGAGAAAAAAGTTGTCTTGTACAGAAGTAGCCATTGCCAGAACACTGTATTGAATTAGACAGGCAACATCAACAGGTGCCTGGTTTTCCAGGTTTCCATTCTGATGGCTTGTCTTGCTCTTTCTAGTGCATGCCACCCCTGCCAAATGTGCTCTCTCTCTTCCTCCTTTCTCTCTCCTCACACAAATACACACACACACACACACACACACACACACACACACACACACACACACACATCTGTCTACCTGTATAGACCTCCAGGTCTCTATGGTTGGTACTGGTATTAAATGCATGTGTCACCACGATCTCTGATCCCTAGTGTGGCCTTGAACACACAGAGATCCTGTCTGCTAAGGGATTAGGGGTGTGTGCTGCCTGATATCTTTGTTTAATTAAAGTGACTGTCCTTTTCCCCCTGATCTCCAGGCAGCTTTACTTATTAATGCACAAATAAAATATCACCACATATTCCAAATAAAAATTTTAATAAGAAAAAAAATGAGAACAATTAGCAAAAACAAAACAACAAAAAAACATGAGCACATTTGTTAAGCAAATCTTTATTTAGAAATCAATGTGAAATAGTTCATAAAAATAAACAAATAAATAGAAAGATAGATGGATGGATGGATAGATAGATAAATAGATAGATAGATAGATAGATAGATAGATAGATAGATAGATAGATAGATAGATAGATAAATGCATCCTTCCATGTATGGATTCTGTAACCTTCTTACCCAAAAGTTTGAGTAGATCAAGACGATAATCCTTCCTTGTATGACAAGAGATTTCACCTGTCTGAAAGTCTTGACTAGGACACTGATTATTTCTAACTGTCAGGCTCAAATTGACCAGTGGCTGTTCTTGTGTTTCATATCTTCCAGTCTTGAAAATAGAAGGATACATCTAGCTATCATGAGCCTCCTGCTGTGGAATAATCCTTTTTGTACACTGTGAATATGTATTACTCTCATTGGTTTAATAAAGAGCTGACTTGTCAATAGATAGGCAGGACAATGTAAGGTGGGAGAGCCAAACTGAGAGGATGCTGGGAAGAAGGTCAGAGTCATGAGGACTCACTAGCCAGACAAAAAATAAACAGGAGATGAATATGCTGTGCTGAAAAGAGGTATCTCCACGTGGTAATAAGGAGATAAGAAATATGGGTTAAGTTGTAAGAGCTGGTTAGTAAGAAGCCTAAGCTATCTGCTGAGCATTTATAATTATTAATAAGTCTCTGTGTAGTTATTTGTGAGTTAGTTGGTGGAACAGAGCTGACTGGTGGGACAGAAAACTCTGCCTACAGCCTACAGCTTTTAAGAAGCTCCCAGACTCCATAATTGCAGAAGACAATTCCATATCATTTTTTAATTCCCTATTATTCACCATTCTCTATTCTTACCTTTCCTCATTGTCTTCTCCTTGTCCATTCTCTTCCTTTGATGTCTTCTCTCTACATCTTCTCCTTCCTTTCCTTCCCAAATGTATGCATTTATACATATTGTTTGCAATTTGGAATATGATTTCTTCAATTCCTTGATGGCAATTTGTTGTTTCATTTAAATCAACTTAAAATGCTCTCATTTATTCCATAATATAAATCAATAGCTTTTTCAATTTGAGTTTATTCTATATTTCATATGATCTTCCAATATTTAACTATTCATTCTATTTATCTCTTGTGCATATCCTAGTTTTTTATATTTTTTCACTTTTATTTCATATGCATTCATGTTTTGCCTGCATGCATTTCTGTGTGAAGGTGTTGGGTCCCCTAAAACTAGAATACCAGCAGTTATAAGCTGCCATTTTGATCCTGGGAATTGAACCCAGGTCCTCTGGAAGAGCAACCAGTACTTTTAACTGCTGAGCCATCTCTCCCACCCCCATATCATGTTTTTTTTTAAAAAGAATATAGACCATGAATAATTTTCAATGGGTTTAAAAGCAATTCAGGATATATGCAAATTAATGAGTCTCCAAGTTCATCCTGTAAACCAATGCTGACAAGGCATAGAAATGTGGTACATTTTGTCAGTGAACCTGACTCTTAGAACACTCAAAGGAAATACCATGATTAAAGTGATATTTGAAGGCACTGAAAATAATATCTATCTTCCCACACTCAGCTTAATATTATGTTTTGCAACTCATCTAGTCATCAACAAAATTAGAAATACTCTAGTGATATCCTTGAAAAAACATATTTAAAAGTGAATAGATATTGATAAATATAATAAATAAATAAATAAATAGAGAAAGAAAGAAGGAAGGAAGGAAGGAAGAAAGAAAGAAAGAAAGAAAGAAAGAAAGAAAGAAAGAAAGAGAGAAAGAAAGAAAGAAAAGGAAAGGCTGAAGTACCATGGAAAGGTTAGGCTGAGTAAATTATGCATGACACCTGGTATTTGTCATTGTTTTTATGTGCAAAACTTAGTGGAGCTCTAACCCTCATCAGAGATGCTTATTTATTCAATGATGGTGAAGAATATAATGACTCACACCTGTCAAGTGCTCAGACAAAACTGAGACATCTATATCACTCTCCTTTTCTTGAGGGTCTATGGAATATTTTAGAAGAAAGGGAAAAGAATTTTAAGAGCCAGAAGTTTGGGAGGACTGATGCAAAGCAGTGTTTTCCGGACATGATAAAGCTGCTGCACACATGAATTCTCTTGCCGGTGATGGCATACATGTGATTGTATACACAAGACCTGTGATTGCATACACAAGACCTGCTCAAAATCAAGACAGTCAAATACTAGCAAAGAAGAGCTCATGAGCCCAGTACCTAAATGGGTACAACTGTCAGTTGCTAGCTGCTGAGGCGTGGAGGATCAGTTTTCTTTAGGCATGTACTCCCTGGTAGGTTGCTCACACTCCAATGGATGGTCCACTGTGAATGTGCATGGGACAGCAGCCAAAACTCAGTAGGTTGCAACAAAAGGAAAGACAACTTTGGGTGGAAAATGTTGTGAAGATGGATCTGGGAGGAGCTGGGAAAAGGGAGTAGCATCTAAATATGATCAAAATACTTCCTATTCATGTAACTAACTCTAAAAGAAGGGATAAAATGCATTTTAAAAATGAAAATGATGTCAGAGTAAGTCTCAATGGAGTCAGTTATTTTCTTCCACATGTATTCTGTTCTGTGGATCTGATTCATGCTGTCAGGTTATGCTGTCAAATACTTTTACTGGCTGACCCACCTCAGCAGCACATTTTGCACACTTCTGTGTGAATTTTTCATAGCTCTTTTTAGTCCTGTAAGGATTCAGAAATAATACATGGTAGGAAATAACACATAATATAACAATGACACTCAGAATTTCAATTCATAAATAGTATGTAGAAATATTTTATATTTTATGAACATGCCATGTAACATGGTGATTTTTAAAAATGTAGTTTCATGCCCTCAGACTTTGTCAGAGCTGGAGACTAATGCTAGTTATAGTTAATAGGTGCAGTAGTCTTGGAAGCAGAGATTCAGCTATGGAGTATGTCAAATAATATTTCACTTTATGAAGAAATATTAAGACTGCAGGCTGTGGTAGCGAATGCCTTTAATCCTAGAACTAGAGGCAGGCAGAGGCAGGTGGATCTTTGTTTGTTCTAAGCCAGCCTATTCTACAGAGCTAGATTTAAGACAGTCAAGGCCATACAAACTCTTTCTCAAAACACAAAACAAAAAGAAAATATTAAGATAAAGATTACTTCAGAAATCACCAACCAGGGCTGAAAAGACGGCTCCACAGGTAAAGTTGCTTTACAACAAACCTGATGTTCATCTCAGGACCCACAATAAAAGGAGAGAACCAAATCATTTCTACTGATTGTCTTTGATCTCCACATGTGGGTTTTGTACACACACACACACACACACACACACACACACACACACACACACACACTAAATAGTGGAGAAACAGATTTCGTAATAAAAGTCCCTCCATTAGAGATCGCAAATAGTTTAAATATGACTTGCACAATTGTTTTGATCTTTAGTAAAGATTCAAATCAGTGTTTCAAAGAGCTATAATAACTGTAGAGTCTTTATGTAAACGTCATTATCTTTTTTACTAGTGGAGAGACCTTTCACCTTCATAGCGCATGAAAGGAAAACAAATATTCAAGTTTCCTACCTAAGGCAATAATTGCTACCTGTGAGGTGTCAAGTCATGAGCTGCTTCATGAGCTCAACAACAAAATAGACCTCTTTTACAATTCTTGGGAATATTCTAAAAATGGTCTTTCAAAATCTAAGTCAAGTATCTGATTAAATAGGCTTAGTACAATAACATTGGCTCAATTGTAACTATTTTCTTGTTTAAAAGAAAAATTTCAACCATGATTTTGATTGGCACCAAAAAGGAATGCTTTTGAGATAAAAAACCAATTATATTTTGTGAGATGTCAGATACTTTTTTTCAATTATAACCTATTACCATTTCTATATTCTTTAATGTCTCTACAATTAACTTTAAATTCTGATTAATCAAAGATCATTTCAAATCTACAAACAGCTGTCAAGTGTCTGTTATCTTGCCAGGCACTAGTTTAAAAACAATAATTCATAGAAAAAGGCCAATAAATTTTGGAGATCACATTTTACTAGGAGTATTCTATGAGAGAACTATAATTGTCTAATGGTTACTTAATTAATTTACTTGTCAAATGCTAATATAACTCATGATATATTCCAGGAAATTTTAGAAATAAATGTGTAGCATAAGTAGATTTGATGCTTATAAAGAGAGACAATGTAGAATTAGCAGATAATTATGAAACACAATAAGGGTCATGATTAGTAATGGGATGCACCTTTTAAGGGGGATGAGTAGGTAACAAGAAGCCACATACAGGTTTATAGATGAGGACTCTTTCTGAGAAACATGATTACATCAGCAGCTTCCAGATGAGAAGGAACAGAACATGCAGAATTTTGGGAGCAGAGTCCAACAGTCTCAAAGTATACAAGTCTGCATGACTTTTAAATGTATTAAATGATATCCAAACAATATCCATCAAAGATCTGCACAATAAACAATATTTAGATACAGTTTTATTTACTAGAAACGCCATACTATTTGCCAATATGTAGAGAAATTATAATGCTTCCACATCACCTCAAGGGAGATATAGAAAATTTGAGGTCAAATCAGAGTCATTGCAATAGAAAAGTTTGTCTCTCCTGTAATGTATAAAACTCTGTCCCACAGAGAAGAATGCTTATAGGGCAGAGGAAGAGGACTTAAAAATACATAAGAAAAGTACTAAATAGAATTGGATTTATTGACTCATAAGACTCAACATGAAAACATAAAGAAGTTTCATGACCCATTTTAGAAAAAGAATTCAGGACATGATAACAGTAAAGTATATAATACAGGTGTTATTGCTCAAATCTATCATCCCAGCATGCAGGAAGCTGAGGTAGGATTGCTGTAGATTTGAAGCTAGCCATTTTTGGTTGTTTGAAAGAAAATGAACCCCAGAGGGAGTGACACTGTTAGTGGCCTTGTTGGTGTATGTCTTGTTGGAGGAAGTGTAACTGCAGGGGTAGGCTTTGAGGTCTCATGCATGTTCAAGTCAAGTCCAGTGACACAGACCACTTCCTGTTGCCTGTGAGTCAAGATGTAAAAATTCTCTGCACATTCTCCAACACCATGGCTGCCAAGCTCCCTGCCATGATGATAATGGACTGAACCTCTAAAACTGTAAACTGCCACCTCAATGAAATTTTTTCCTTATAAGAGTTGCTGTACTCATGGTCTCTTCACAGCAAGAGAAACCCTAACTAAGACACCATTGTTACTTATTAGAACCGTCTATTCAACCACTAAGATAACTGTAAGCAATACAATCATATTTAAAAAGAAGAAATTTCAGGGAGATTGAAAGGAGACATCAGAATGTGTAGTCGTAAACCAAGAAGATGCAGAGTAAGAACTTACAGAATCCTGAGATCAGAAGCACAGGCTTTTAACCCATAGATGCAAGTAGAGCTTTAAACATTTTAATTATAACCCATAATTAGTCAGGTTTACTAGGTGGCAGAGGGGGAAATAGTTGAAGAAGAAATGATTAGTGCAAGGTTTTTCATCCTCCCATTTGGAATGTATGTGACATTCTCTAGCACAGAAATATAGTTTATATAGTACTTAATAGAATTTGAATAATATAGAAGAAATTTACTAAGTGTAAATTAATTATGTGAATCACTATTTGTACAGAGAATTATAAAAACTTAAAAATAATCTGGTGCAGTAAGTAGTACTAGGATTGGCCTTGTGATGAACATTTAAGAGCATGTATTGCCAACTTAGAAAATAACTGAGTTCTGCTTAAGATCTCAAGGCTCTATGTTTGGGCTGATGTTAATAGGGGATTTAAACAAAAAGTTGGTATTATGGCTGTGCGTATTGAGAAAAACAGCTTCAATGGTGGGTAGTGAAGATAGGTTATACATTGATTATTTTCTCTTTACTTTCAGATTTGCTGATCTGAAGAGATACTTTAGATACAGATTGAATATGAATAATTGTCAAAAAGAAAAAAGTATGGTTAGTCCATTGTGTCATAGATTTAATATAGACCATTGTGAAATATTTGTGCATGAATCAAAATATTTTTTTTCTTTTTGAGTTTTTGGTGTAAAATTGAATGATGTAGGAAGAGATGTATATGTAGGGTACAGCATTTGACTGTAGAAGCAGGAAGGTTAATGCTTAGCACCACAGATTTCATATCTAGGAGCCATATGTGTTGAGTCATACAAATTGGAAAGGGACTCCAGTTCACATTCTGTAAGAAATTTGGTCCCTCTTCTTTTAGAAATTTTCTCTTGTTTGATCAAGGATAGCTGTAGTTGTTCTTGTTCTCAGGCCTTAGGATTGGTTTTGAATTATGGTCTTTGCTCTTCCTCAGTACAAGGTTCAAATAAAAATATACAAGGTTTCTTAGCCTCCATAGTGACATATATAAATTCCTATATTAAGCCGGGCGGTGGTGGCGCACGCCTTTAATCCCAGCACTCGGGAGGCAGAGCCAGGCGGATCTCTGTGAGTTCGAGGCCAGCCTGGACTACCAAGTGAGTTCCAGGAAAGGCGCAAAGCTACACAGAGAAACCCTGTCTCAAAAAACCAAAAAAAAAAATAAAAAAATAAAAAAAATAAATTCCTATATTAAATCTAGTGTATATATGTGAAGGCTTATTATGAAAACATTATATATTAACACAATATACAAACCCACATATATAAACACTGGAAACCCTATATCGATATAGCTATTTGGTACTGAGACATTACCGGAAAAAATTACACGGAAGTGTGGAAGCAGTTTAGAAATGGTAATAAAAAAAACAGTAAGAGTTTTGAGATATACGCTGGGTTATCTCAGCATACTTCTGAAAGCTCTGTGCAGTAATGTTGAGGGTTTATGAGAAAATAGTGCAACTATAGAGGAAGTTTTAAACTTTTAATAATCTAGTCAAGGAATCCTGAGCAGAGTAATGGTAGGAATAAGCATTAAAGGATTCATTTGATGAGCTTTCTGAAACAAATAAAATATGTCATTGGATATGCAGGACAGGTCATTCTTGTTTTTCAGAAATATTGGCTGAACTGCATGCAGTGGTGTTTTATTTACCTCAGACTTAGAAGTAATTAAGTAATATGTTTAGATAAATAAATATACATGAAAAGTATTGGAAGAGTTCCCTGCTTCCTCTTTACTGCTCATAGTAAAGTATGGAAAAAGAAATGACTAACAGATAAAGGCGGTGGATGTAAGCCAGGGTTTAGAACATTCTAAGCCTACATATACACCAAAAGATAAAACAGAACATTAAGTATGCAATATACCTTTAGAAATGTAGTGATTAATCCTTAATTATTTGAGATCTAGTACTAAGGATAATGCAAGAATATCTCATAAGAAATATGACTGGGAGGAGAGGAAAGAGGGGAAACTGCAGTTGGGATATAAAATAAATATTAAAAAATGATACATATAAATAAGTACTGTTAATTTGTTATCAAAGAAGGTTTGCAGTGCCTGCCTAATCTCAATATACATTATTGGTTAACAGAGCAGATCTTTGTTTAATACTGGCTGTCCCATAAGTAATTCCCAACCTTCTGCCTCAATATGGAATTCATTATGTACAGCAAACTAAGAGATATGGGTAATAACTCCACCTATTTTCCAAAGGATGAGTAGCAGAGGACAGATGGAATACCAAATAAGAAAATTAAAAAAAAAAACATGTCTATGGTAGTAAAGTTTAGGCAATAATGTACCATGGTCATTGCAAAGAACATGCAGTTTAGTACATGCCCAGCTGTGGGAGTAGAGTACACCCAAATTTCGTTTAAAAGGCAAAGTAAGGAGGAGCCATGGGATTCACTTCATACATTGCAGAATTGCTGTTATAACTAGGTATCATTATCTGTCATGAAGATGAAATTCCCCAACCTAGGGTATTTAGAAGATGGCACATCTATCCCAATGGGTGCGAAGTATAGGCATTGAGCAAAAGAAGATTAAGATTTAATATAAAATTTTACATTAGTGAGATGTGATCTTTTTTTTTTAATGTGGAACAAGCTTTAATTTGTGTTGTCTTGTTCTGACCATTTGAGTTCATCAATAGTTTCTACAATGAAGTAAATTCTATAAATACAATATTACATGGGAATGGAACTTTGAAAGGCCATTAGTTCTCTCAGATTATTAACATCCTTATAGAAAATTCTTTAAGAGTATTTTGTCCCCATAACCACAGAAGAACAGATAGATAATTTCCATTGATGCTTTTCCAGGAAATCTAATCTTTCCCTGATTTTGCATTTTCATTTCCCATTCTCTAGGCCACAAAAATAAATTCTTTGTTTCTGGATGACAATGTTTGGGATGACTTATTTTACTAGCATGGGTGGGTTGACACATACTGTCACTTAATACATCCAGGAAGGGATAGGATTGTAGGGGTGAGAAATGGTTTCAACCTAGTTGATATAAGATGGGACTGAAGAACTTTGAATCCCATAGGGGCTCTGTGATCATAATACGGATTTTTTGTACAATAATGGACAAAATGAAGTAAATGAAAATAAAATCAATAAAAATAAAATGAAGAATTACAATAATAGACATGCCAAAGTGAACAGGGGAAAGACTGAAAGACCACAAGTACTCAGTCCTACACAAAGAGCTACAGGCAGCTAAAGAATGATGGAAGGGAGAAACATTATTTCATTAAGAAGAGCACAGCAATTGGCTATCCACTACCAAATGATGAACTCTAAAAACATACCTGAAAGTAACATTACACAGACTGAGCAGGTTCTATGTAGAAAGACACACATACATACACACACCACAAAATGAATATATTTATATCATATACACATACATATACCTATACTCATATAATAGAAGAATGCCACAACAATCAATGCAAAAAGACTACATAGATTTGAAAGAAAGCAAAGAGGGAAATATGGAAGGATTTGGAAGAAGGAAAAGGAAGGGAGAAATGTTGTAATTAAATTATTATCTCAAAAATAAAAGAAAAATACTATTACTTGGGGGTAACAGATTTAAACTTTTTGTGTTATTTTCTTCTTCTCTTCACTCATTCAGTTAATTATGATACACAGGTATGGTTAATAGATACTTTCATTACTCACGTGAAGAGTAGCTAGTAAAGAAGTTGTTGTAATACAATAAAACTCCTTTTTATTCCAAAAACACTTGAGAAGTACTATTTTTAGTGGATTTAAATTAGGATGCTGCATAGTCTTCCAAAGTCAGTAGTAAAGTGCGAGCTGAATTTCAGTTCCTTGAAGACATAACATATTCTGCCTTTTAACATTCATCTTTCTGAACATCTTTTATTCAGTTCAACTGAAGGACAGAATGGAATAAAAGAGATAATGAGGTAGCTATGCATAAAACTAACCCTTCTGAATAATAAAAATGCATTTGCTCGTTAGGTTATGTTTTAACAAAAAAAGACACGCATCTATATAGTCAAAGAAGACATAAGAGATCTCTAAACACCAAAACAAAAATTTCCTAGTGTATCACAAGTACACGGAAAGAAAGTATCTGGCTAGAGCACTGGTGTGAAATAACTACATTATCATGTGAACAGAAAAGCTGGGTTCTAATGTAGTAGATTTGAATTTAAAAATAATGACAAGGAAAAAATTAAGAATGAATTGACAGGATATCTTAGAATCTGAAGCAGTGACCTAATTCCTAATGTACAATAGAACGTGGTGAAATTATTGAGATTAAAAACCACAACAAACGGACCACAGATGAAAATCAGAGATTCCTTATGAAACATCAGAAGCAATAGTATTGACTGAACCTTTAACCAGCTGAATACATTCTTAATGTAGAAAAAGGATATAACAAAACAAAAAGCTGAAAATTCAACAAGTATCAGTATAAGAATTATTTAACTGAGGAAGCCATAAATAAAAATAAATTGATGTTTTTATTATTATTACTGACTTTTCTGAGACAAACTATTCTTCAGCATCCCAGGATGGCCTTGAACTTATTCTGTAGTTTATGCTTGATTTGAATTTGACACAATGGTCTTATATCAGCTTCTCACATGTTGGATTGAGTATTTATGCTAATTAACACAGATGATATATGATATTTTAAGAGCAACAGGCATTTCTAGGAGAAATGCCACATGTCCAGATTTTTACAATGTAGGTCATTAGACTGGATTGCATATATGTCTATAAATGCTCTTAGTTACTAATTCCTCCAAAGTTTACGTATCTCTAGTAAATTGAGTTACTTTTAATATTATAAATTAGTAAGATTATGAATAGTGAATTACTAATATTTTTATGACAAAATATAACAAAGGGGTGAATTTTAAATTACTTCTTATAGTGAGTACATTCTCAAAGTTATTTGGAGGAGAAATTTATGTCACAGGAAGGTCAAAAAATCACTAGCAAAATTAAAGGAAAGGCAGGACTCCAATGTCATTTTTCTTGCTAATGCTCTTTCTTCTCATGTTTCTTATAGTACTCTGAATGTGAATAATTTATAAATGTATAACAAGGTGAAATATTCATAAAGAACAATTGTGCACCCCAAACTTAAATTAGAAAGTGGCTGAGTTGATTGTGTTAGTCTCCTGAAACAATTAATGCAGTGTTCTATGAAACTGCTTTTCATTTGAGAATATCCAGAATGGGAGGAAAATTGAAATAGATATGAAATCTAAAGTAACTCAATTTTATGTAAATTTATGTATGAAACAAAAAACAGCATAGCAATGAAATCTTCTGGGCTTTAATTTGATTTGAGGTCTGATACATATTTTGACCATCTTTCCTTCATGCAAAAAGGAAAATACTCCAGATAGAACAAGTCATTGACTGCCTAATGTACATCAATCAAACTTGCTAACTTATGAGGCTTCCCCAGGGTATTTGCTCTTTGGTAGTCGTCAGAAATATAAATGGACAACGTGGTGTGGGAGTGTTGTGCAATGGAGCAGAGAAGCATGATATTCGGTATGCCATATCCCTTCACTTCAAACAACTAATTAATGGGCTGCTATACATCCTGTTTCTCAGGGGTCAGAGGTATGTTACGAATCTTCAATGTTGCCTGTTTAAATTAAAAGAGATGACAGACAGATTCATCTAGTGTGTTAAGCATAACGGGAGGGAAAGTCCTTATCTGTCGAGAAAGATCCTGCCTGTGACTCCGAGCAACGGAACCCAGAGGACTTGGTTCCCTTAACAAATCTCATTTATTAAACTTTAACCTCTTAAACAAGAAAAATTAAAGGTAATTTATTCTAAGAAAATAATTAATTTGATATATTATGTCTGAGAAGCCACTTTCCCGAATCAATTTCCTGATTAAACCACTTGTAGTTTAATCAACAGAATAAGTTAAAAAGAAATCACATTTCTCAGAACACTGTCTCCTATTGCAAATTTTCTCTCTTAGCAAAGAAAAGTGAATTATTATAGTATTTGAACACCAAATGTTTGGAATTTAGAAGCTAAAAATGTATCCAGGTTTTAAAATTTTTTTATTATTTTTGTAAGAGATAACAAAATTATAGCAAATTAAAACTATATTCTGAATTGATATTTTATTAGCTAGGAGTATATTCTTAATATTTTCATAAAATTCTAAATTTGATTGGCTATATGTTAATCATTTAGTCTGCTAGATTAGTTAAGAAAACTGAAATAGTTTCCCCTTTCCTCACTTTATAATACTGGTCCTTTAATGATAAGGCAATTGGGAGGAAACTATAGAACCAAAATCAACAATTAAATCAATGCTCAAAATCTGGTTCCTATGTGTTAGACATTTGTCTAGCTTGGGAATTAATATAAACTTGATTATCTTATATAACTACAGAATGACACAATAAATAAATACAAAAATATCCTATATAATGACTGATAGTAAGTCATATGAATAAAAAACTGTCTGAATTAACAATAACTGAAATACCTTTTGTTAAATGGAACTCAGTCTTTTTAGTGTCAAATAATCACCAGTGTGAAAGTTAATACACAGTCAACAACAAATAAGAGTTGTGGAGGATGGTTTGCAGGGTGGAAGTGGGAAGAACAGTGAGGAAGAAAGGTATGTGTGGAAACAACGAGGAGTCTCATGAAAATATGCAAGTGAATGAATTATAATGCCAAATCTTCTAAGTAAGCGTAGATTATATAAACCACATTTTATTTTCCATCTATAAAAGAATGATAACCCCCTGAATATGAAAGATTGAAAGCATGCTGGAATGATATTCATGAGTCCATGGTGGTTAGTTTATAACAAATTAGGGATTTGGTGGGTAAAAAGAAATAAAGGAGAGAATGGGGACGAGTCAAGGGAGAAACAGGAAGATGATGCTTATTGTGTTACTGTATAGTGTCATATCTGTTCACGCGTCCTATTTGCTTTTTCAGTTATAATTATTGGTTCCCCTAAATATCACAGGTTGAATAGGTTATGGTTAATGATACAGTTTAGTTTCTCACATAATTACCAGGACAACTGAACAAAATATGACATACACCCTTCATTTTATGTGAGGATTCAGAATGATTAAATAACACAGTATGTATTACAATGTAGAGCAGTAAGTATAAACATGTTCAATGGAACAGACAAATTCTAGTTTATACATTTCTGCTCTCTGTTCTTTATTCAAGATATTACATTAGAACATAGAAATATATATATATATATATATATATATATATATATATATATATATATATACTTGTAATGTATTTTCCTAGATAGATAGATAGATAGATAGATAGATAGATAGATAGATAGATAGATCGATAGATAGACAATCTCTTCCAGCCAGCTAGCCTAACAGATAGATAATTTTCCTACGATTGTACTTTTAATTGATATATTCAGGATCTTCATCTTCAATGTTTATATATAATAGAAAAAGATTTTTAAAAATTTACATTGTTTTCTGGAAAGTTCACTCCTCCTTTCTCATAATTGCTGGTTGCCTGTATTCTTACATCGTTTCTTGCCTTGATTTTTATCTCTAGTTATTGTCCTTTCATCAGACATCAAAATACACATTTAGAGGAAATTATAATAGTAATAAGGGATTTTAAAGTGAAAAACATAAATAAAAATGCCTGTTTTATTCAAAATTAGTTTTCTTCCATTACTATTGAAATTTTAATATTCATTAAATACTATATAGGAAAATTGACACTTTCATTGTAGTTCTTTGGATCTCATTGCATTGAAAGATGAGTGTAAGTAGCAGCTGTTTAGACACATCACAGTTTCATCACGCCCTATATTTCCCCTTCATTCCCACTTTTTAGTAATCCCGTTCACACACCATTATCAACAACGAATGATTTGTTCTCTAACCTCAGTTTTCAGGGTAAAACATTCAAGGGTGTCACGTCAGTGGGACCTCACAGCTTGTAAGTCCTTTCATTCAGCATAATCACTTTGAAATTCACGTCAGTTTCATGAGACAATGGTTCTTTTATTCCTGAGTTATTACTGCTCGTGCTTGGTGGCTGCTGATCCCCCTTACCTCTGTGTCCTGCACATCAGCAGTATACAGTCAGTGAATATGAGCTGAGTTCTAAGTTTCTGTGTCCTCTCGTTCCTGTGACCATACACTTTTGTGCCATTAAGAGAAATTAATGAATTTCTTGGATAACGATATGATATACTACATTGCTCAACTTTGCTTTCCCTCACAGAGTCACTAGGCCAGTTTACAATCTGCCTCATTTCAATGTGGGATTCATTTGTCCTTTGTGTTATTACTATGTCTTCTTATTTAGCTCTGGCTCAAAACTGTGCTTTTCTTTTTCTTTTTTTTTTTTTTTTTACTAAACGCTTCACAGAACAAGATTTTATATGGAATCTATAGTTCATTTATAGTTAAGATTGTATAAGACGTCCTGTTGAAATTTGTGTCTTTAAATACAATTAATTGGTCTATTATCTTTGGCTGAAAATATATTTACATTTTAAAATAACTAATTGGCTACATTTGCATGACTCCATTTAGATCTATGTACTGCCCACTGGCAGGTTTACTCTTTTGCCAACTCCATGCTTTGCTGATGCCAGTAAGTCTGGGACACTGTAAGGTCTGAACTACCTCAGTCTCTTCCAGTATTGCTTATATATTTTACTATTCAAGTCTTTGTACAGATTTTGCTAACAACTTTAGTCATATAAAAGGAATTTGCTAAATATAATAGACATTATAATCCATATTTTATGGCATGGTCTGTTGTTTTCCTGGTAATATTACATTGAACTACAAAACGAAGTCATCCACAATAACTCACCTTTATTCTACATTACACCATTTTGTATTTCTCTGCTTTAGAAATTTTATACTTTAAATTTTTGGAAGCATTAGTACATATAAATGCTCTTTAAAAACATTAAGTTTGACATGTATTTGAGTACTTATATATTTTTCAAAATTAAATACATTTTTCATAGCTTTTGCTACAAAAATTTGTAATTAAAAAATCTTTAATTCTTCCATGATTCCCTCAATTTGAAAGTCTTTTGCCTTTTATTATTATTACTACATGCATGCATATGAATACACAAATATATGAATAAAAATACTCTGGTGAAGTCTTTTGCCTTTTATTACTATTACTACACGCATGCGTATGAATACACAAATATATGAATAAAAATACTCACTCTGGTGTAGTTATTGGTGTGTACATATAACCTAAAAGGGGGCTCATTCCCTGGTAAAGGCTAATTTCCAAGGGATATTGACATGGTTCCAGTTTTGTTGCCAGTCATTTTCAGGAGAGACTGTTTCCCTCACCAAGAAGGATTCTCCGTTTGGCAGCTAACTGCTAAGAAAAAAATTAGGTTTCTCTAATGGAGTCTCATTGGGTACATTAGCCACACTTACGAGAAAGACCCATAACCTGCAGGAGGTGGTCAACACAAAATGAACTCAATAGTATTTTTGTAGGGTTTTTTTTTTTTTTGTCTCTAATGCTTTGTTTAGGCATTTTTAAGACTTCCTGGGTTTGCTTCTATATTATGGTTTCTGATTTTGTGTTTTTATAATTTGTGTGTATGTGTGTGATTTTTTTATTTTCTCTTTTTTATTGTTTGTTGTTGTTTATCGCTGGCATTCTGAAGAGTGTAAGAAGATATGTACTTTGATTGTTGGGGAGGTGGGTAGAATCTGGGAAAAGAGAGGAGAGAATTTATGATCAGAATATATTGTATAAAAAATAATTTACAAGAAAAATAAATAAACAAGAAAATTAAACAATGAAAATTTTAAAAAAAGAAATGTAAAAAAAACTTAACCTGTACCGATATTCAAATATAAATCATGAATTATACAAATTAGATTAAAAATGTTACTTTTTGGCTGTCACTAAACTGTCATGATTTGTGATTGTTTACTTCCTTAGAATACTGAAGACCCTAAAAATGAAAGGGAAACAATTGTGGACTCTCAGCTAATGCTCTCTGGTATTTTTTATATGGACTGGTAATACCTACACATATTTATGAGAATGGATAGCTCCAAAGTCTACTTAACATGTCAAGATGTCCAAAGGTATAATGAATCCAATAAGTCTTGTCTACTGTTATTTTTCTCAGGTTGTGTCTATTTTATGGACTTGTCATTATTGAAATGACAAAGAATGGGTTTCAAATTTTTCACCAAGTACAAGAGAAAATACTCATGCCTTGTTCGTTTAGTTTTTCATCCCTTGGAATCGTGTTCATATTGGAGATAAAGGAAGTCATTTTAAATTTGCCCTGAACTCAACCCTCTCAATCTCTGACATTCTTCATTTTGTAGCAAAGATAAATGAAGGGGCAGAAATTGTAACATAACAACGATCATTTTATCACTGTCAGCTGAAAACAAAATCATTTACTTAGGTTTTCTTAAAAGTGTAATTAATTATATTATTTTTTCTTGCCTTCTAATAACTAATTGCCAAAATGTGTTCTGACATCAGGCTGTGTATCAAATGAGGGAAACATACAATTTTATGTTAAATAGAATTAAAATGTTTTTCTAGATTTTCCCCTCATGATTTAATTTAATTAATTGAATGAATATTCTTAATATTCAGTTTTCATTTGAACCAAACAGTAGTTATTAGTGTTTTGTTTCTCCACTCATGTAAAATGGTATTATAGAATTGGCCAGGCATATATAAATGTTGTTAATGACTAGAAGGAATAAATTTTCTACATGGACTATTCTTACATTCATTTCACTTTCCAATTTCTATTCAAGTTCATTATACTCAAAGAGAATCCATTCATTAAAAGTTCACTATGATAAGGTTGAGTAAGAATATTAAAGGAAAACAAGTTCATATACTTAAACTTTTAATGAAGTCGCTTTTTGTTTTAGGGGAAGTGAAGGGAATGGGAGGAGTGGAGGAAGGGGAAACTGCAGTTGGGATATATCATATGAGAGAATAATAACTAATAATAATAATAATAATAAAAATAATAGAAAATGAGCAGTTCTACTGCGACTTAAACCATGTCTTCAGATTTTCTTCTCAGGCAATAGGCAGTTAAGCTATAGGTACCACATAAGCTCTACTAGGTAAATGTCACAGCTCTGCTCCTTCCATTGTAAAGTCCCTGACCCCACTCAAGGGAGCCTAAATCTCCACCTATAACACCCAGATTTTGGGTTCTGAGAGATGGGCACCTTAGGAGAAAGGACTGGAACTGTCAAGATCAAGTCCTCTTTTCTCCTGTGACATAGACAGGAAATCTTTGGCATGAAGTCATGGGGTGCAATTTGGGGTAAGGGAAGATGATTGGACCTGAAACTCTTCTCAATACTCTTGTCAACATCTTGCATCCTTTTGTAAAATTAGTGGAGACAGAGAAACAGTGAGTGAGAGACGTCTATCCTCACAGAGAGAAGTTCCCTGTTTGCAATCCATGTCAGCTCTGAACATTCTTTCAGAATAAATATTCTCTGAAAGTCATAATCTAAGGGACTTCCTCCTGTTTTCTGCCCTCTCACCACCAGTAAGGAGGAAAGAGAAAGCTAGGAATACATTTGCTGTATGCATTATTATATACCTGATATAGACATATTCAAGTGCACATCCACATCCACTGAGTAACACACACACACACACACACACACACACACACACACACACACACACATATACGATAAACACACATATACTAATTCATTTCATAAACTATGAGTTCAAAGATTAAGAAACTCTTAGGAGCCATTTGAAATTCTGATATTAATGCATGCATTTTAAGCTTTGTCAGGTATGAACAAAACTAATTTTTTTTTGTTGGTTTTGTTTTATTTTTTTTCCAGAATAGAATCTGGTCCATGTTAATGGATTTTGTTAGATGTGCACATTACCATTTCTGCACCTCCATGATTTCTTAAGTATGAGATGTTTTATGGAATGCTATCTTTCTGTATAGAATTTAATTTTAAAATTAAAAATAGATAATGAGTTGATTTTCTGTACTATCTGTCTTCTGTAATGTACAGTATATTTAATTGTATGTTAAATAATTCTGGCCTATTTAGTGGCACATCTGCTAAAAATGAATCGTTTTACCTAAGTTTCTGAAAAAAAAAACAACTACCCTTGACATATTGTAGACCTTTGTATTCTAAATGAAGCACAGCTATTTTAAATACATATGTCTGTGTATTTACAGAGACAGAAAATGTTTTATATGAAATTTAAATGTATTAATTCAGTTCTTGGGATGGGCTCAGTCTCTTCTACCTGAATACATATAGTTCAGAGTGACCTCTTCCTTGACTGTCTTTTTGGTTTTAGAATTCATGTGTACCTGCTTCAAATCATGTTGCTCTTCTTTCCTGTTATTTCCTGCTGGGCCGCATTTTGGAGTTCAAGATCACACTTGTTCCCTGCTTTTCTTATCATTAACCACCTGCACCAAATTTTCTGTATGCAGTGAGTTTGATTTGAAATGTCAGAGGGTTACAAGATTTTACTATGGTAATCCACTGTCTCTCCTCCTCCCACTTTTTCTCCTGTATCCTCCCTTTCTTCTTTCACAGCTCCATTATTATTACTTTGTGCTAACAACTTTGTCAGTAATGTTGGGAAATTACTATTTAAGTATCCATGCCATTTCATAGAAAAATATGTTATGGGCATTGATCTAAATTCTATTTCATAAAACACTGATTTTAATTCTACAACAAATTATAGGAATTCTGTTGATATTTACAGAGATACAGAAAAACCCCACTGTGGTAATATGTACTTAAGTATATAGTTCAATAATTTTACCAACTTTGTATACTTACACATCACTAAGTATTTAATATACATTGGAGTTTTCAAATTATTTGAAAAATTTTCCCCATTGCAGCTGTCCTGGGATTATGACTATCCCTAGGCTAGGCCTACTTACCTGTTGTCCATCAAGGTTAGCTGTGTCAGCTTTTCCAGAATCCCATCAATGGAATTACACTGGCATTAATTTGTGTCTGACTTCTTTCATTCAGCATCTTGTTGAGAATTATTCATGTTTGAAGCATCAACAACTCATTAACTTTTATTGTTTATCAGTAATCCCGATGGCAGATATAATTCTTCTTTATCTGTTTACTCACTGAAAGACATCTGAACTATTTCCAAAACATGACAGTTATAAACAAGGTTAGTATTAATATATGTATACAAATGTAATACTGATATGCTTTCATTCCTTTTGAGTTATAACATAATAGAGGAATCATTTGGTCATATTGTAGACCCTTATTTAATTTTATATAAAATGTGGGAAAAACATTTCCAATGTTAATGAAGGCAAAACATGAATGTTTCAACTTCTATAGTTCTTCCTATGCTGAGTTATGTCATCTTTAATATATCCTTATTAACGAAGAAATTTGTGTATTCCCTTTATGAATATTTAAATATTTATATTATATATGTTTATTATTCAGTCTGTTGTTTGCATATTCTGATAAATATATTTTGTAGTGGGTAGCCATTCCAGCTTTGATCTGGAAGTTCCAACTCCCATTGAGACTTCGGCAACTGTCACACCTACAAGGCGGGGCCAAGGGAGGCGTCTGGAGACTGGAGATCTGGATCGGCGGGTGCTCTCTCTGTTCCGGGACCCTGGATGGTGGAGGTGGGCCAAGCAGAGCTCCAGAGAACACCGCTGGACTGCGATACACCTTCCCCAGACCCCGCGACTTACCTATCCCTTAATTTGTAAGTTACGCCATTAAATAAATCTCCTTTTAACTACGTGGAGTGGCCTTAATAATTTCACCAATAATGTTTATATGAATATATGTTTTCTATATGTATTTTAAAGTTTCATTTTCTATATATATATATATATATATATATATATATATATATATATATACACTCAAATGTATGTGTTCATGTACAGGTGCCTATAGAGGCCATAAGAGGGCTTTGGATCCCCTTAAAGCTGGTGTTACAAGTAGTAGCGAGCTGGCTGACTTGTTTTCTGAAAACTGAATTCTGATCTCTGCAAAAGCAGCAAGAGTTCTTAACAGCCAAGCTGTCTATCAAGGCCCTTTACCTGTATTTTATACCAACAATGTTTTCTTCAGTTAGTGTAGCTAGAGTTTTCCTGCCTGGCCTACACTCATGACAAATCTCTGTCACCCGCCAGTCCCACAGCCGCTCAGACTCAACCAAGTAAACACACAGAGACTTATATTGATTTCAAACTGTATGGCCATGGCAGGCTTCTTGCTAACTGTTCCTATATCTTAAATTAACCCATTTCTATTAATCTATAAGTTGCCAAGTGGCTCGTGGCTTACCAGTATCTTAACATGTTGCTTCTCATCAAGGCGGCTGGCAGCATCTCTCTGACTCAGCCTTCAACTTCCCAGAATTCTCTTCTCTTCTTGTCTCTCCTATACTTCCTGCCTGGCTACTGGCCAATCAGTGTCTTATTTATTAACCAATCAGAGCAACACATTTAACATACAGAACATCCCACAGTACTTCCCCTTTTCTTTTTTTCCTTTTTTTCAAAAAGGAAGTTTTTAACTTTCACATAGTATAAAAAAATTAACTTTAAATTTGTATCAATAAACTAAAATACATAGCAATGTAAAACATTTTAAACAATTTGCTCTTTAAAAGTAGGTTCATTAATCTATCCTTTTATCCTATCATGTCTATAAGTTAATTATTTTTGGTAAAGAATACATTGACTGTGTAATGAAATATATTTTACCAGCAAAACACATTTCATCTATCTATAGATTAAGAAATCTAAAACATTCATCCTTTACTTTAATGACTATACAAATGAATGCATGGGTAGGCAGTCTGGATCTGCTTGTAGACCTTAATGGAGCCTCATGAGAGCTTATCTCAGCCTTGTAACATTTCTTTGTAAGAAGATAAAATGACCATATATCTTATATCAGTTACATTAACCTGTTTGGAATATTCTAGAAATATGGAGTTATTTTCTGTGCTAAAGTATAGGCCTCTTGTGCAAACAAGGTAACCTTACTGCCAGATTTGTTCTTGGAAAATAAGGAGCAAAGTCTTTTATCCTAAGCATGGCAGAATATATACAGAGCACATTCCTGTGTCCACAGCTGAAGGAGATCATTTCCAGTGGGCAGATAGTTACCATTGAAACCGGTCTTTTTTTTTCTTTTTTTTTTTTTTTTGTCTCTTTTCTGACAGTAAACTCTCACTTCAGATGGTATTCATGCTAGTTCATTTTTATTTTCTTAGCAACCAGCATACCTGCACACCATCTAATAGCTTAAAAGCCTTTGACTGCTCTTAGGGGTGGGCAGCAGGTTCTGTTACTTCTTTCTCTTCTTCATAGTGGATACCCACTAATGAGAGTAATATGTTTCATTTTTTCACAAAGACTGTATCGTCAAAGTATTACACACATTTTACAAACAGAAGATTCAAGTAAATGAAAAAATTACATTTATTTTTGTCTCTGGAGGCAACCTGTCATAGCCCACTATGGAGATCTGAACACATCTTTCAGGACTCTCCTTTCTTGTTGGTCCTGAAAATAGAACTCATGTCACTAGAATTGGTGGCAAACATCTTCATGCACTGAGCCATATTGCCATCCCTAAAACACTTCTTTAAAGGTGTTAAAAAAACCCACCCGATGTCATAGATCTATTGAATACTGGGTCTGGCTTCAAGTTCATTAGATTACTTTTTTCCCTGCAAACTGTATATTTTAGACACCATGTTTCCTTCATTATAATATTTATAAACATACTATGATTATTTTATTGTGGACAATATGATATGAACACATTATTTTGTGAATTTTTGTTTTTCCATTGAGGCTAGTATGTGTATAAAATCAACATATGTTCATTAAAATTCATTGATATAGAGAACATCCATAGGTGGAGAAATTGAGGATAATAAATGCACATTTGGCTAGGAAAAACTAGAGAGCAATGATTAATATTTATATTTTCTGAACAATGAATAAGCTTTAGAAATTTGTTATTTAGTAACATAAAAGAGCCTTGATTGAATCAGACTTAAAATGTGATAACATAAATGAGAACAGACAGATTTCTAAGACACCTGGCATTTTTTAATCTTGCAAAAATAAAATTAAATTGCTCATCAAATTATTCCTGTCTTGAAGGAAATTACTATTATTTAATCTAAGAAGAGTGACTTATGTAAGTAAGTCACTTTAAAAGAGAATAAAATATGAGCTATGAGACAAGATGAAAGTAAAAATGTGCAGGCACTTTGCAAAGAGATATAAAGGTCACTGGAATCTCCAAGAAAGGACACTAAAATCCCCACAGTAATATGCTCCAATCCACAAACTATAATTTTATAACTATGTCATATAATTTAATGACTCATCAATCAGAATGAATTTTTTTGAATTAATCATTCATAAATTTATAAAGTTCTAACAAATGGAATTTCAAGAGGGCTGTCATTTAAAATTCCCTCTTACTAGAACATTCAAAGTAATGAAGCAAAACCATTTCATAATTAAAAGAGGAAAATCAAAGATTACAAATAAGATCTCAAAGATAGGTAGATAGCAAATGTAACCAAAAGAGAGTTGTTAGATACCTTTGTATCCCTTCACCCAGAATAAGAGGACATAAGAAAATGGAGTTAAATGGAAAGAAATTCAAAGCATTTCCACTAAAATCAAGTTGAAGATGAAATTGTTCACTCTCTCCATACTTATTCAGTATAGTGATTGAAATATTAGCTAGAGCAATAAGACAACCAATAGAAACCAAGGGAATATAAAAAAAGAAGAGAAGAAATCAATCTTTATTTGAATATGATACATTAATGACACTAAAATTTCCACCAGCAAACTGCTAAAGTGGATAAATACTTTCAGCCAAGTATCAGGATATGAAATTAACACACATATAAGCAAGCAAGCAAACAAACAAACAAAATTCTAGTATCTTTCCAACTATATACAAATGAAAAGCAGATGGAGACAGAAATCAGGGAAACCACCATCACAATAGTCTCAAAATATGCAATATTTTGGGATAACCCTAACCAAACAAATGAAAGACTTACATGATATACCTTTAAGACACTGAGGAAAGAAAATGAAGAAAATATTTGATGATGGACAGATCTCCCATGCTCATAGATTAGTAGGACTAATGCAGTAGAAATGACAATCCAACTAAAAGCAGTCTATAAAACCCAGGACAGCCAAAACAGCACTGAATGAGAACTGCTGGAGTTATTACCACCCCCAACCTCAAACTGTACTACAGAGATATAGTAATAAAAATAGTAATAAAAACATCATGATATTGGCACAAAAACAGACATGTTGATCAATGGACTCACATTGAAGACCCAGACATAAATCCACACAGCCCTGGACACCTGATTTTTTTTTTTGTTTGTTTGTTTGTTTCTTTCTTTCTTTCTTCCTTCCTTTCTTCTATGTGTCTTTTACATCATGTATTTTGATCCCATTCATTTCCTCCTCCCTTCCTATCTATCCTCTGCCCTTGCATCCCCCTACCCTGCAAATAAAACAGAATTTAAGAATAAAAAGAAAAAAATTACAAAGCAGAAAAACTAAGAATCTCATATGGAAGCTGCAGTGTGATCCAGGGAGTCATGCCATAAACCCCTTTCTCCATATACCTTTCCTTGCAAGTATTCATTAAAGAGTCACTGGTCTGGTTTGAGGCCTCTGTTTTCTATTACACTATTGATGCTGGCCCTTCACTAGGACTCTTCCTAAGGTATCCTGGTTGTTGTGCTGTGTTGTGGAGATCCTACGCCTTTGGTCTGTGGGTCAGGTTCCTTCACATGCTCTGGCAAATCATAGATGGGGTGACTGGACATCTGGTTTTTAAAATAAAGAATCTAGATACACAGTGGAAAAAGAATTTTCAACATGTAATGCTGGTCAAACTTGATGAATGCCTTTAGAAGAACGCAAATAGATCCACTGTGGAAATGAGTATGGCAGTTTCTCTGTACAATGGAAATTGATCTTCTTCAAGATTCAGGTATATTGCTCTTGGGCATATACCCAAAGGATATTTCATCCTAATGCAGGACACGTGCTCAAGAATGCTAGACTTACAATGGTGACCTGTCAGCAAGTTGTGCTGGTGCAATCGTGGCACTAAGCTTGTGGGAGCAACCAACCAATATCTCAGTATGAATTAAGCCCCACTCCATGAGATGGAGCCCATACACAACACTGCCTGGGTGATGAAGAACCTGAGACTATACAGGCCATCAACCAAGGGGAATGCCAAATACTACTGCTCTACTAACGGAATGTAGCAATGAAATGAGTCTTAATGACATTCTGCTATACACATAAATAAGTGTCTTGCTCACCTATCATCAGAGAAGGTTCCTCCTGTAGTAGAAGAGAAGAAACACAGTCAGACAATAGACAGAGTATGAGAGACCTCAGAACACCCAACCCTCAAAGGGACATTATTTATCTCATTTCAGGGTTCAGAGAACTCTGTTAAAGTGTAAGAGCCAGAAGGCATGAATAACACCAAGAAATCAAGGCTTTCTAGACACAACAGGCTGGTGCACATATGAACTCAAAGAGACTGAGAAAGCATGCACAGAGTGTGCATGAGTGTGCCCCTGAAACAGTCCTAGAATGGAAAGGGGAAGCAAATGCCCCACTCCTGAGGCAGAAGATATCTCCCACTGATAGCCACTTGCAAAGGAAAAATTCTTCTCCATGGGAAACAAACCACTCTTAAGGGGAGGCCCCTTGCCCAGAAGGAGATAACCAACACAAAATGAACTCTATGGAATCTTTGGAGGTTCTTTGTCTCATAAAGTTAAGTCACAGTGTTTTTGTTTCCTCTTACTGTTCTTTTTCCTACTTTGGAGGTAATTTGTTTACATATTATGGCTTCTGGTTTTGTTTTTCCAAGGGATTCCTGTGAGTGTGAATATGTGTCTACGTGCATTTCTTGAGTTTTTGCTTGTTTGTTTGTTTTTGTTCTTTTCTTGTTTAGTTATTATGTCCTATTCCAATTTGTTTGATTTTGTTTTATCATATTTTATTGCTATTCTCTAGAAACCTGTTTGTTTTCTAAGGAAGACAGAAAGGTGTAGATCAAGATGGGTGGGGAAGGAGGGAGAAACTGAGAGAAGCAGTGGGAGGGGAAGCCATTATCAAAATGTACTGTATAAAAATGATTTTGAATAAAAGATAAAAAGTAAGTTATTTCTTATTCTCATATTTCATCTCAAAATTTTATTTGTGTATAATCAACATTAGGTTCTAAAACAAGCCTCTAATTTTCAATAGCTATTGTGGCATTTCAGCACTATGGCAGGTCCTCAGTTTCTGCTTGCTTTTCTATACTTTGGATCCATGACATATTTACATAATAGCTGACCTTTATAGATCCAACAAGTGAACTGGAGTACAAAGATCTAAAGGCAAACTCAAAATTAAGCATCAACTCTGTATAGTGGCACTGTATAATCAGTAGTTTATTCCAGTTATCACATTGACATTAAAGTTAGAAGACAATGTAGTATAGACCATACCAGTGATTCTTCACTGTTAGTTGGATTTCTGTTTTTCACCAACCATCTAGGCAATTCATTTTATGATAGGAGTGTTTATGTTCCTACTTATTCATATTTATGAGAATATCTATACTAATATATATTTAAAAGGTCATGAAAATCAATAAATAATTCATCAAATGGAGACCATAGATTAGACTTGTTCATTAAATATGTAGTGTTAATTTAATAAAACATGTTTATGCATCATTAAGCCTACTCCCTTAATACTGACAATTCTAATTTATGCAGAATGTCTGAAAATATTTAAAACATAACATATCTGTTCTGAGAGAAAATTGAACATATTGGCTTTATCCAATAATTTGTTAAGGACCTTTATTATATTTCTTGAGGATAAAGTTCTGAGACTATATCAGTCATAAACTGTACTATCTTTTTTTTTTTTGTTTTGTTTTTTGTTTTGTTTTTCGAGACAGGGTTTCTCTGTGTAGCTTTGCGCCTTTCCTGGAACTCGCTTTGGAGACCAGGCTGGCCTCGAACTCACAGAGATTCTCCTGGCTCTGCCTCCCGAGTGCTGGGATTAAAGGCGTGCGCCACCACCGCCCGGCAAACTGTACTATCTTAAACACAATTTTCATTCAGAAATTTGTGAACAGGTGGTTGTTATTTTGGATAGGTTCTTAAAATGGAAAAATTATAGTTCATATGTAATTGATAAAAAATGAAGTTTCTCAAGGGGAGGAGTTTCATTGAATAGGCTAACAACTTCAGCAAATTAATATTCTCACCTCAATTACCACTGCAAAAATCATACAAATTTACTTACACCAAAGAAAACTGTTGGGGAAAAATCTTTTTGTATACTGCCAAGATTTGTTACTTGGATTGGTAAAATAAAAAGCTGAATGGCCAATAGCTAGGTAGGATTTGGGGGGCAGAGAGGACACTGGGAAGAAGTGGGGAGTCTCTAGGAGTTGGCAGCAGACATGAAAGAAGCAGGAAAGCACCATGGGCAGAGTAAAAGTAATAAATAAAGCCATGAGGCAGAAAGTAAATTAGTAGAAATGTGTTAATAAGTTATAAGAGCTAGTTAGAAACAAGCCTAAGCTATCTGCTGAAGTTTTATAATTAATAATAAGTCTCTGCATCATGATTTGGGAGCTGGCAGTAGGGACAGAAAAATCCCCCTACAGAAGGCTGAGACCTCTAGTCATATTTGAGTAATTTGAGATAAATGCTTCTTACTATATTCATGTTTAAATATTCACAAAAACTCTCATAATAACTCAAAGGCAAAATGTTGACTACTCAAGACTGTCATTGGCATTTGATTGAAGACAAGTTTTGTGAGGTTATTTGTGCATGCATGCGTGTGTGCATGTGTGTGCATGCACATAAAGAGCAGAGGTAAATATCAAGTATCATTGCTTATGTACACTCCAAGCAATCTTTGAAACAAGGACTCTCAATGGCCTAATGTACCCCCAGTAGGTTACTGTGGTAGGCTAGCCAACTCCAGGGATGTGCCTGTCTCTGACTCCCAGTTGTAGGATTCAAGCTCATGCCATCATTCATGGATTTTTTTTTTAAATATGACTTCCGGAGAATTCATGTTTTAACAGCAGCAATATCCCAACCAACTTCCTCAGTCTTCTGTCAGATTGATTCACTGGAAAATCTTATTTTCTTATTTCTGTTTTAAAATCATAACGTTAATAATAGAAGTTTTCTGTAAGTGATTCCCATGCATTATTAACTTTTCTGGGAAATGGTTATAAGAACATATTATTATTCTAAGCACAGCATACCTTTAACAAGCAAATTATACTATATAACAAAACCTACTTGAAAAATCTCACATCTGAATTAATAAGGAGTTTGACACTTTTCAAAATTTAATTCAGGATATTAAATAAAAAGGTATGATTAAGTGTGGGAATTTGCAGCATTACTTCTACAATATCACTTTGTACTTTCTTACATTATTATTTTTAATTTATGATTTAAGTAAATGAAAAAGGTTTGCAAAAGTAAATGCAAAGGCATCCATATTGTCACCAAGTAAAACGTTTCAATCTCTCTGTTCTGCCTTTGTTGTAAGGAAATACATTCATGTTATCCAATAGTGTCATACCACACTAGTTAATTTATCAAGCAATATATTGACTTCATATATTATCCAAATAGTGGTATTCTACAATGCAGAAACTTTCAAAACTAGATATCAATTATCTGATTTTTCGCCTTTTAATTTATTATACCATGTCTTACTTCAAATTGAAATGGAAAAGTACCACTCTCTTCAAATAGCTGTAGCTTTTTACCTAATGATCCGATAAATTAGTGCTTGTTTGATGGCTGTTTTGTACTACATCTCCAAACTCAATAGGAAGTTGCTGGGCTTTTATGGAGAAGCAATATTTTCTCTTGTTCTGAATTTCTCAAAGGATCAGCAGCTAACATAGTATTTTCTGTAACAATTAAATTGAAGTGCTAGAGATTTGTTTCTCCATATGTTCAATTTGTTTGATTAAGTAATGCCTTAAAGGGCTGTTTTAATAAAGTAAGTGCTTTACCTGCATGAGCCAGGCTTTACTTGCTAAGTGGTGAGTGGCTTCCTGCCATTACATTTTCATGCAAAAATGACAGCAGTATATGCCGTATGCAGTAGGAAAAAAAACAAAACAACAACTAAGAAAAGACTTGCATCTGCATAGGCCAATTCTCAAAAATAAAAACCAAGAAATTGCTTGTGTTATTATAGAAAATAATATGATTTAAATTGTAGATAATGAGTTGAATAACCTACAGAAAGTTAAAGGTTAGTATTTATGAGTCCAAAGGTTGAACATAATGTGTATCATTGTCAAAATAAAAGTCTACATAATGTTGTATTCAGTTGCATATTAATAGTGTATTTTATATAAATTTAAAGGAATACTGTTAAGCCAAGGAATGGGTAATAATTACTTCCTCACATTGTAGGTTATTAACTTCCAAATTCAACCTAATATTCAAAGATGTGAAATGTTCTTCTTAAATATGTGTGAGTGATTTCTGATACAATTTTACTATAGGGGAGAAGATTACTTATGGAAATCATTATTTACAATTCTTCTGCCTATGGACAGGATAGGGTTCTACCTTCCCTCAATAAGCAAGTGGACAAGTTATAAAATAGCTTTTTAAAAATTCAATTCATGTTAACAAGAGTCTTTAATGACTGAGTAAAGGGAATTTTTTATGAATATGAGATAAATGCAACCTTTCCTTATCCTTCTGCCTGGTTATTGCCTGGAATTATAGTGCATAACCAGCCTCACTGTTTCAGGAAATCATTAAGGCTTCAGATTGTAGGCACATTTTATAGTTTCTTAGGTACACAAGACCAGAGTGTCAGATGTTATTGTGTGGCAGAATTTTCCTGGGGAGGTCAGACACACAGAGGTCTGCTCATCCTAGAAAGGAAATCCAGAACAGTTCAACATAATGATGTCACCAAGTACAACTTGGAGAACAAATGAGTTATGGTTGGCATCACTAATAACAGTTTGTGTGAGGGATTATTTACAAGGACCAAGGATAATCCAAGAGCAGATGTATCACTGAAAAGCCCACCTTAACATAGGCAAAGACTTAAAAGGCTGTAAACCTGGAGTTCTCTTCACAGCATTCAGGTAGCTAGCTCCTGCGTTTTGGCCTCTCAAGAGTCTTATCTCTCTGTAGTTGTTTGCTCCTGTTCATGATACTGGAAAGGGGCCCACAAAAATGTTTCAAGTTTATGTTCTCCCAGACATTTGATCTTTATTTATCCTCCTGAGCTTAATGAGCCTTCCTCTTATTGCTAGAGAAAATGTTTCAATCCTCAAAGGAAAATGCCTTTAACAGTTTTAAAGAAAATAAAAATATCCAAAAAGTTGAATGGATTTCCTTTAGGTCTTTTCTGTAGTAATGAGCTGTGGATAATAAGCACACATCCTCTTTAGGATTTGGTAAGACTTGGAGATGCAATTTGGACAATTTCTAGATATGACACTGGGCTAAATCACATTCTGCTGTTCTAAAGAGTAAATTAAGGCACTCAGTGACTACCTGGTTCACAGTGGGCAAACAAAAAGAATTATCTTTGATAAAATCTTAATTGTCCCTAAAGCAGAAGCAAACCTACACAACCATAACCTTACATAGGAACTGTGATTGCAAAGGAAAAGACAGGCTGATTTCAAAGGCTCCCAAGGTCACACATGAAGTATTAGTTTTCACAAATGATAAGCTTAGGTGTCAGACATGAGAATACTCAAGAAAACACTGGAATTTTAGAAACATACTTAAAGTCTGAGTTCTGAAATCATCAAATTTCTAAGTGTGAGTGACCCCAGGGTAAGAGTGGAAACAAGAATCAGAGCCTGATTAAAGGAAACATAGTAAGAAGAGACCATTGCCATTCTCATTCTGTATCAGTAGGAGTAATGACCAGCAGCAGCAAGAGACATATCGGCATCTCCCAGCAGGATTCTGAAAGCACTTGAAACACACTGATCCAAGTTCACTTTCTCTGAACAAAAATGGATGCTTAGAGAGAGAGCTGGCTGAGAAACAAGTGGGCTGAACCCCTAGGAAAACAGCATGGAGCAAGCAAGAATTTTGAGAAAAGCTGCTCGGCACTTTAGAATTCATAGTGAAAATAAAACAATTTCTTCTAAAAGCTAAAGGGATTTGAAAACAGTTAGATAAAGAGGTAATAAATCCTGGAGATTGATTACTGTCTACACTTATTTAACTCCACAGAGACATGAAAGAAGATGTATTTCTATCTGAAGTGAAATACAGCTTTAACCATGTCTGTGGAGTAATTTGTACATAATATCTGCCACATCATCAAAAACTGCGAGACACAAAATTAAGGAAGATTAACTATTCACTGTGAAGAGATAAACTGGTCAATTTAAGCAAGGATAGGTATATTCAAATTCTGATAGTACCTTAGGTAAATTAACAGTAATAAATGTGGTAAATGATGTACTAAAAATAGTGATGATTACATTACAGTAGCATACAGTATACAGAGTAAAAACACAAATGTTTAAAGTGGAAAACATAATATCAAGAATTCCTTTGATTGTGTTATCAAGATACTGAATATAGTAGGAGCAAGAATAAGTGAACTTGGGGATAGTCATAAGAGATTATAGAACCTAAATCATCTGGGTTAAATGCAGGAAACAAATGAACAAAACTAAAATATGACTGCCCAAATATGCTGAACAAGGATGTTACCACTATACTCACCATAGTGACTAGGGAAGAGCCCATTAGGTCTCAGTTCTACACAAAAAACTATAGGTAACTGAGGGATGTCAGAAGCAGGAAAAATATTCTTCCTTAAGAAAGAGCACACCAAGTGGTGATCTAATAACAAACGTTTTCATCTCATTCAATAACCAAATGTTTCAAGTCATCCCTACAAACATACATACAAGTAACTTCTCCCAGACTGAGCAGGATACATTTAGGAATATATTTGTATAGACATGTAATATCAATTAATGAAAAGAGACAATGAATTTAAAAGGGAACAAAGAAGGGTATTGGGAGGGACTGGAAGGAGAGAAGAGAGAAATGTTCTAATTATATTGTAATTACAAAAATTAAAGAAAAAGCGATAAGAGATTTCTAAAGGACAATATCAAGTGTAACATAAATACATAATTTCAGTCTCAGAAAATATATATTGACAGACAACCAAGAGGTTAAATATGAAAGAGATTTGAAGATAATAGAGTATTTCTGCCTCAATGGAAAATGCTGTATTTAAGCCACCAAACTGGAACTTAAAGCAAAATAAATATACAGGAAAATAAATCAAATTATATCATGATAAAACAGTTAAAATAAAAAATAAAGATTTTTCAACAAATAACAACCACTACGTATAGAAAAATTATGTTAGCATTGCAATCATCCCCACTTAAGATCTAAAAGGTTATTTTAGTATGAAATATGCTAAAAATATTTAATTTATAGTCAGTGGTTTACCACTGAAATCTTTATGGTATATTTGCTAAATCCTGGATCATAGACATTCCAAAGGCTTCGGTAAAGCTTAAACAACTTCCAATTCAAAGATTCCCTGCTAATAGCATATACATCATTAATAGCTGAGTGGGTCCTCAAATTGTCTTTGTCTGCCTCTAATTCTCCCCACAGGAAAAAAAAATCTCTTTCCATTACTTCTCCTTTCCAAAGCCTAGGCCGACCTGTACCAAATGTATCATCTGACATTCAGTGAGTCCTTGTTGCTCAGTACACGCTATGGTTTGACAGGCATTGTCTGCCAGCACACAAATACAATGTATAATGCAACCACCTCTGGGCTAAGAAAAGAGATGCATGTTTCCAGCTGGTGAGTCAGAGATGCAGAAGAGATGTTATGTGTTCTAAATGCTTCAGGATATAAAAGAAACGTAATCAAAGGAATGCTAAAGAGTTAGTGTTGACAAATTGTTGATAACTGAGTTAGGCCTTGAAAGAACATAAATTTCTTTGTATGTAATGAGGACTAGAAGGTTGATTGGCATAACACTGCTTTCAAAAGAATAACAAACCTGTTTAGAATCATAACCATGTTATCAGAAAAAAATTGCAGATATTGTGTGAAAACCAAGTTATGGGGAAAAGGGATAGTTTCTTGAGTGTGTCTAGTTAGTTGTTGCTTTGTCAGTATTTTGCTTAAGCAATAAACAGTAGAAACAGACATTTTTGATGGTTTTATTAATTTTTTGACTAATCTTTTAATAAGGTCCAGTATAAATTAATTGTGAATGGAATGATAGAGAAAAAATAGATACCAAATAAAAATTAGGAGAATACTAAAATGTTGAAATGAGAAAATATTATATGTGCATTAAAGAAGATCTAGCACAAGCCACAATGTAAGCAGACAAACATGGAATTGTAAGGTAGACACCCAATGGATTCAAACTGAATAAAATGTGTCCTTCCTTTTCCACAAGAGGTTTTCCCTCAATTTTTTGTTTTTGTTTGTTTTTATGTTAAAATGGGTTTTATTACTGAGTGATGGTGGCACTTGCCATTAATCCTAGCACTTGGGAGGCAGAGACAGGTGGATCTCTGCGAGCTCGAGGCCAGACTGGTTTGTGGAGCATGTTCTAGGACAGCCAGGGGTACACAGAGAAATTCTATATTGAAAAACCAGAAAAAAAGGGCCTTATTTATTTAAAATGGCTCATCTATGACCAAAATGTGTATTGGTTTTAAGTCTTGACTTAATATAGTTTGTGTTGGAGCATGATACACACACACACACACACACACACACACACACACACACACACACACACGCACATACTTTTCTAGGAAACAATTAGGATCAGAGTGGGGCAAAGTTTTGACACAGAGATGGAGTATGCATATTATTGAGGAAGATAAGAATGTAACCTTGACTGTGTTCCTATAATAAACAAAAAATATTAGAGTTGACTATTGCTACAATTTTTTGGATACTGCATCAAATAAATTTAAGAAAACAATGCAATATTAACTATTAACTATTCAAAAGTTTTGAGAATTCTATGTACTTGTTCTTTAACTTTTTGTAGGAAAATAATTTGAAGGATGTCAGAAATGAAAGAAATAAATTAAATTGAAATCAAAAGTACATAAAAATAATAAACGCATTTAAAAATAAGAACATAGCGGTATTTACTCCATTTGAAAGGTCTTCATGTTATTTGACCTGCTCATAATTGTAACAATGTTACTCAATTTTATTAGAACAAACAAATTAACCAAAATACACTTGAGTCATAGGAAAAATATTTTATTAGATTAAATTTAAGATAATATCAGCTGAATAATCATACAATGTATGTATTGAAATGACATACCTTTTTATCTAAACATTGAACAAAATATAATTGAAGACTGATTCATATAAGAATTTAACTACTGCTTCAATAAAAGTTGCTAGCAAGTTAGCTTGATTTGTACAGCATGTCTGTATGCCTTGAAAGTAGAACCCATTAGTGTCAACCTTTTGTTTAACTACTAGCTTAAGAAAGTTATTGAGGAGTTTTTTTTTTTTTTTTTTTTTTTGGTTTTTCGAGACAGGGTTTCTCTGTGTAGCTTTGCGCCTTTTCCTGGAACTCACTTGGTAGCCCAGGCTGGCCTCGAACTCACAGAGATCCACCTGGCTCTGCCTCCCGAGTGCTGGGATTAAAGGCGTGTGCCACCACCGCCTGAGGAGTTGTTTTTTTTTTTTTTTTTTTTTTTTTTAATTCACAATTTCCAAACTGAAAGAATTCTAGTATAAAGAGTTTGTGAGTATTATAAGTCTGAACCTTTAAACATTTTATGAAGTTTGAAGTTTTGTATTTTAATGTATAACACATAAGTAATATTTCATAAAACAATCATTGGCTCTTGAGAATATGAATATAGTTCTAATAAACAATATTAATAAATTGATAGAATATTTACAAAATTCATCTTGGGAGATAGCTCAGTCTTTAGGAGTTCCAGGCCAGTGAAGTACCCTATGTTAAAACCAAAAAAGGTAGGCAGTGATTGGGGAACACCGAAGGTCTTTCTCTGCTTCACCACAGAAACCCATCCTGTGTCCTTATATTTCTTAAAATTTCAAAAGTGTTTTTATTATCATAACTAGATATAAACAGTCACTCAATGCACCTTCTCCACCTTCAGATCATCTTCCTAGTTGTAAGAGAAGAAAACTAAAAATTTATTCATAGATAAGCTCATTTGGATTTTGTTTTATCCTTAGACTTTCTCCACAACTGTGGCAGGAGCAAGGGATCTCTCAATGCAAGGTCTTGATTGATCTGTGACCGTCTGCTACAATCTCTTGTGGTTCCTAACATCTATCTACTCTTTGCAACCTTGAGTACTGTCCCCCAACTTCCCAACCTTTGTTTTGCACCAGTGCCCCTTTACTCCCAGGAAAACCAAGGAGATTGCCTGTTTAACACCTCTCCCCATCAGGTGTTTCATCTGCTCCCAAAACTAGCTCAGTTTCAAAACCCTTACTAGCCCCTGAAGAGACCCTCTTCTGGGCCATTCCAGTCTCTGAAGAAGCACAAATGCATCCATGGTGGTCCTTGCTTCCCTACCTTATTAGTTCCTCAGTTCACCCAATAATCCGAAGAACTCTGCTTTTCCCCCACATTTACACAGGGAGCAGCAGGCGATGGCCCTTCCACTAAGGGAGCGTGGAGGTACTGGTGTCTGTTACAGGGCTTAGCAGCAGGTAGGTTGTGTCACATCCTGTATCTGTCTTAGCAGATCCTAACTATGATGGTGTCCATGGTCTCTACTGCCACCAGAGACCGTGCAGATGTTCGTGGTCCATGCTGTCACCAGAAACCATGTGTCAGTCTGTGATTCCTGCTGCCACTCCCTGTAAAGGGCAAGGAACTCTCTTTTTTTGTGGTATCGATGACTGCAGACCCAGTTGAGAAGGAAAGACACAGAAGGCTTCTGTGACAACATCTCCTTGCCAAAAAAAGCAGCAGCCCGTCATAGAGTGAATGGTAACCTAATCCTTGAATAGTGGCACACGTCTAAATTTCCAGTCTTCGAGAGCCCAAGACAAGATTCTATAACATAACAAGATTCTATCACAATAAAAAGATATAATCACATGTGTATAAATAAATGATTATTATCAATTATTTAGTAACATTTTAAGAAACATTGATTTGTGTGTAGATAACTTAATATTGTTATGAGTATAATCATTTTTTTTTCTGGTACACAAACATATAAGTCAAAAGGGAAGCATTAAAATATTAGAATATCCCAAGTTTCACAAAACAGTATATAAAATCCACTTTGAAGTGCAAAGATTTCAGAATCTTCTCAATTACATCCTTTTGTCCATGACATAATCCAGGGTAGCCTGAACATATTAGCGTAGACTTATGGCAAAGCAAATCACGTAAAGTCTCTTTTGAGCCATCTGTGGTTTAGAAATTGTTTACATCACAGAATGAGGATAGTGTGTGCACTCAGGAATCAGTCACTTTGATGAGAGCTTAAAGCTGGTGACGACACAGAAGGGGCTACTTAACCCTTTAGGATTCCTTGACTAGATCACTGAAGTAATCTCATGCCCAAATTATGAAAATTAGTCATATTTGTGGATTACTCTATACTGAGAAATTCACACCCTTTATGTTTGCACTAAATTTCACACATACGCCAAGTGTGGTTTTGAAGTGTTAGTATATTACTATGCATTCTCAAATTTTTCTTTGACCATCACCTAAAAACTGCTTAGTAGGAGTACATATTAATGATGCTAGGTTACACTTGGATACTTATATGCAGACCATTTGCTGCAGTTTTATGAAGTGTAACTAAAGATAACAGAAATGCATCATCCACTTCAAAACTATTACTTTTTGTTTCTGAAGATTTAAATGCATTAATTTTAAGATGCTGCAGATGTATTTTACCTATATTGGAATAAAACAAATACAATAAAATAATATAATTAGTACTTAAACTTTAGGTTGATAGGTTTAATTTTTGAATTTTCTGCCAATCTGGCAAAATCTTGAACTTTAACCTTGAGAAAAAAATTTCTATTAAGTCAATTTGAAATAAGTATTATTCAATATATAACATGTCATGAATTACTTTCTATTTTTAATATACCATGGAAACCATACAACCTTTTGAACAGAAATGATCCCAGACTACTTAGAAAATATTTGACACATAGTTATGCTAAAAATATTAAAGAATCACTGAAGTCACTTAAAGCAGTAAATACTTTCTGTTGAAGGGGATACTTTTTTTGAGAAACCTACAAGTTAGGCAGAGAGCTCTAGAGTTGCTACTTTCATGTATTATCACTCATATTACGGTGGGAATTTTGTTGGTGCATCTGCCTATCAATCAAGTATGTTTCTATAGTCAATTCCCTCAGCCATGTGCCTATAAGTAACAGCAGTAATTAATTCACTGAAAAATGAAAGAGTCACTACTTTGGATAATTTTTTTAAAATCTCCAAAACAGAATTTAACTTATGTTGGTGTTTATTTGTATGTGTGTATGCCTGAATGAGTTTCTTTGTGCTCTATATGTGCAGGGAACAGTAGAGGCTGGAAAACTACTTAGGATCCCCTGGAAATGGAGTTATAGGCAATGGTGGGTTACCTCATGAGAGTACTGGGAAGTGAACATAGGGCTTTATAAGAGCAGTAAGCAATTGAGTGTTGAAGCATCTCTCTAGCCCCTTAACTTGTATTTTCATGAATTGTATTGTTTATGATGGTACACACAGACACTCAGACACACACACATATGCATAGTCAAAATTCCCACTAGAAAAATATCAAAACCATTTAAAATCCTACTATATGTGTAATCAACAAAATATTGATGGATTAATTCAATAAGAAGCACACATTCTGTGATATATTAATAAACACTAGCTTCATGTCAGCATTCTATTCTATATAATGGTCTTATCATATGTACTGTGTCTGCCTCATTCACTTTTCTAATCTACACATGGATGTTTCATGTCTGTTCATGACACTGATGCTTTTCTTTTTCTGTTCCCTGTGTCCAGCAGACAAATCCATCAAGTCAATACAAAACTGGAAAAAACTCAAACCCCTTCTTTTTCCAATCGAAGCCTACGAACAATGGATCTACTGTCTGTTGTTCTATGTCACCATAGTAGAAAGCCTTTCTTTCCTCCTATCTAGAACAAATGCAACCAGACACGCTTTGGATGATAGGAAAATTCTACTTGGAATTGAACAGTTGACCCATCTTCACTCCTTTTTTTGTGATCTCTTCACAAATAGATATTCATATTTTTTTTAACTTAATTAGTACCTATTAAAAGTTGGAAACATCCTGTGAAAATTTTGCTCACTGTGTGCATTGGCTACAACATGCCTGTGCCTGCTAAAGTGGAACACACCCATGAAGCCAGTTACATAAAATGACAGCATTACTTCAAAATTGGGATAGCCTTGGATATGTCATGAACAAGTTTCCCAAACTAAAAAAAAAATTGTTCAAGAGAGAAGAGATCTTCAATATACTTAGTCCATTAATAAACACCACAACTGGGGGACCCCACCAGGAAGCTCATCCTGAACTACTCTTGTAGTTCATGTGATTCACTAAACAAAGCTTTAATTGAAGCATCCTTTCTAGAGAAATGAAAAATAAGCACTGGCTGATTCTAGCAGGTTTCCTTATCTCACAATTTGAGATTTATAGTAAGAAACAGATACAAAGCCCAGTATGTTTTCCATATAATTACCAATCTCTCAATATTATTCTTATCACATTCAACAATCACTCTTGCAGTCTATAAGAGAGAGAAATGTGTCAGAGAAAACATCCCCCTAATCACAGTCCACTCCTATACAAACACTGTGCCTTTCCTATGCTCCTTGACTTCTTTTGGTCTTACCAAACAGCTGCAACACTCTGTAGGAACACTGAGTTATAGCTATTATTTGACTATGGCTGGGAGAAATGCAACCATAAAAAGGATAGCCATTCCTATCTGAATTAATGACGTGTCACAAGTTCTTAGCCATATGGGTGAGGAATTACTGGATTCGCACTTCAAGGGTAATTGCTTTGTGTCCAAAATTTCTCTACTCTCATTTCTGTTACACCTTATGTGTTTAGATGCTACAGAGGAAATAGGCAATCACCCATGCTCTGTGCTTTTCTTCTGAAATAAAATGTAGATGAACTCTTGTCTAAAATAATCTTCCATTGAAAGTTGAGGACTGCTTCCTGGGCTAGGGCAGTAGAGGAAGCAATATTTACCATGACATGGAGCAGCACTCAGCACTCAATATTTGTCTTGAGTACTGCCTGTAATGTATGTTATCATAGATTTAATAATGTATGAAAACACAATGAAATGTCTTGCATTTCACAATAAATTCCACAAAGTTTGTTGGTATTTCCCCTTTATTTATATGTAATACAATTGCTGCTATGGATATATCCGCACTCATGATCCAAATCACACTGATGTCGAGTATAACTTAGTTCCCCCCACACAGTGTTATTCATGAACAGAGGGGCTAGCTAAAGGCTGTCCTTTAATCACTGTGACAAAGATGCTTCTCTTCCCTGTAATATAGTGTGCATGCTGCACCAAAACCTCAACCCAAATTTGTTTTGTTGATTTGCACCTGTACTCTATCACAGAGTCACTTAAGGTAAACAAAGCATTTTCAGTGTCTTAACAGGGAACAGGTCCCCGATCTTCATACTGTAATGCAGGTGTTCATTTACATTTATATGTGCTCTGACATTAAGAACATGTGTAGAAGCTACTATCGGTGGCAGAAGTATATATTACTAGTTGACAAAATATGAATCAGGATATTTCCAGCACTCTTTAGATTACTCATGTTACCCACACCTAGGGAAGACCCTTAGGCACAGCAGCGAGATTATACCTTCTCCTAGTATGAAAATGTTCTCAAAGTCTGTGTCCTCATACAGCTTGTTAGGCAGCTTGTTCTGGGGATCCGGTGTCCACATTCAGTGGCATGAATTATAGACAGGCCACCATGCCCAGCAAGCATTTATATTTCTGGGAATCTTTACTTAGGTCTTCATGCTTGTTTGGAAAGAATCCCAACACCTAAGCTATCTGCTAGTCTCGTGTCTTTAAATCATGAGCCCTGTGAAACAAGGGAAGGATGCAGAGCATCCCACATCTGGTTACTTGGTCTATATTGAAAGGTACCCACTTGTTCATATTCAACTGTGTCCTTATGCAGTGTTTGGGCATATTTTTACTCCATACTCATTTGTTCATTGGGTCTGTTGAGTCATTCATTAAAAATATTTTGTTATGTTGAGACAGGGTTGTACTCTGCAGTGCAGGCTCACCTGATACTTGTTATACAACTACGGATGACACTGAACTTGGGGTGATACTCTGGCTTTAGCTTCCAGAGTGCAGGGATAGCAAAAGTCTATAACCATTTTTGGATTACATCTTTATAATTCTATTGCTGGGATTTCCATGGCAGGAAAGGAAATTCAGATCTTATACCATGTGACATTCTATTGCAGTGAGTGTCCAGTAGCAATCAGTGGTCATTCAAAAGAATTTTTGGTTATTCCTTATGCATCTGATATGTCCAGATATCGGAATGTCATACTCCACTGGAAGTTTTCTATTGCAACAGACTCATGAGCCTATGGGACTTAAAGCTTTAATTCAAACAGACTAGCAGCTTCTTCTCAGATACCCTTATGTGTCTCCTGATATCCTATTTCTTATTTCTTATTTTCTTTTGGACATATTGGGGTCTATCTTACTATTTACTGGTGCTTATCTCTGGCTCTCACTAAACGACTGTGACTTACTGGTCCAAATCTATAAGTTAATATGTTCCTTACAGGAGAGATGGGAAGAAAACCCAGGCTGCCTCCAGCAGCTGTGATTTAGTAAACATTATTGCATTTCCTATGAAGTAAAGTATACAAAACTCATTTTATAGTTATTTTTGAGAAATACAAGCCAAACCAGGGAGAAGATGGTTTGTTTAAGGCTAGTCAGAGAAGTGTATTGTTTTAACCAACAAAGCCTCTCAAAATATAACTCCAGTTTCCTTTTAATTAGTATGGAAAATATATTTTATAAAATCTCTATTTATGCTGTCTCTATTGTTTAACCAATACTAATCATAAATTATCCCAGGATTTTTCTGAACTACTGAATTTCACAGATGCAATTTGGTGGAGATCACTCACTATTGATCAGCTTTCTTGGGTCTAAAACTGAGGGTTAACATTCACATTTGATTCACACATTTCAACATAGTTGAAGCTTTATTTCCTTTCATGGAAGGTATATTTCTTTTGGCTTCTATGGTATCATGCTCTCCTGTTTTGTTTGTTTATTTTCATATTTCTCTTAACATTCTAGATTTTTTTGCTGAGTCTCTGGAACTTTATTTTAGCTAATAAGTGAATTGCTGAAGTTACCAAAGACTCACTCTGAAGCCAATATCACATTTCAGTTTATTCCTTCTAACTGGGATCCAAGTAATGTTAATTTATTTAATGTCTGATTTTATATCACTGTAAGTATTTCCTTCAAAGCACAGAATATATTTGAAAATTTTCACTGATTTATTTGATTTTTAACTAATGACTTCTCTCTCCTCAATATTTTAAACTTCATGAAAGTGGGGACCATATCTTTCTCTGTAACTGATTTTAAGTGTTTACCATTAAGCTTGGGATATATTATAACATCCTAAGACAAATGCTGAATAAATTAGTGGATCAAAATATAACTCAGTGTCCTTTGTCCTCTGGACACATCCAAACCTTTCTATTGGAATCTCTATATATGCAATCCAAGTAAAATCACATTCAACATGTCCACGTGTATTATTTTATTACTTATAGCCTTTTTAAACATGGACATTTTCCAAGATCCTTATCTTATGAATTTAAGCCAAAATTGACTTCTCACTCTTTAAAATCCATTGCCTAAGCTTAGGAGAACACTTTATTTACTTTTTCCCTAAATAACCTCATTCCCTTTTAACTCTCACCACCTAATTCACACCACCTCGTATGCTCTAGGGTTAGCAGAAGATGAAAATTATCCTCTACTCCTTTGATTCACCATACAAGTTTTACTCAAGATAATAAACATAACATGTGAAAATAGGATTTTTTTTAAAGGTGGTTCAGAGTATACAGGCAATTTCTGTTTAAAGTCTTGAGACTTGAGCTTGATATTCAAGACACACATAAAACCAGGAGAGAACTAACTCCAAAGTTGTTCTCTAGTCTACACACACACACATACACACACACACACACACACACACACACATCACTATGACATGGGTAATCACATACCCCTTCCCTACCCACACACAATGTTAGGAAAAAATTTAGTCATCTATCTGAAACAGTTTAAGGACTTTGCATTTTATTATGAGTAAAAAAAAATGTATAGTACCAAACGTATACCTTGAATGAACTTAATTTCTTTCAATATGTAAGAATCTAGGTATTTTCCTCCATGTTGCATTTTTCCCTGTAGTTTTCAGGGCACACTAACATGTTTCAGTTTTTGAAGTCTTCTGGAATATTCTCCTCCATGAAGAGCCTTTGTTCACATCCCAATCTTTTTGTGAGTTAAAAGTGGTCACCATTTAATCTCTTGTGGTGATATTTTATTTGTGCTTTAATAAATAAAGTTTTCTTGGAGATCAGAGGAAAAAAGTAAGCCATTATAAGTAAACAAAGATTTCAGGCAGTGGTAGCACAGGCCCTTAATCCTATCACTTAGCATGCATGGTCTCTGTATGTTCAAGGCTACACTGGAAACATAGCCAGGAGTGGTGGCATACACCTTAATTTCAACACTAGTTAATCATGAAGGTCTGGAGGTCTGTACGGACAGGCAGAAAGTGACAGATCTGTGTAGGAAGAAGTGATGTAGCTGGACATGGAACAAATCAGATGGCAGAACAGCAAGGCATGTGTGTGTGGGTAAACAGGAAGTAACTCACATTTGGTAGCTGCAGAGTTGGTGAGGAAATGTTGGTTGGTGGCTTTCCCTATTTCCTTGATCTCTCTAAGGCTTTCACCACTATTTTTGGCTCTGTAGTTTTTATTTAATAAGACCATTTAGAAATTCATCTACAATTGGCACCCAGCGTGGGGCACAAGTCCATGACCCTGAGATTAAGAGTCTCATGCTCTACTGACTGAGCTAGCGGGATTGCTTCCAGGCTAATATGGTTTAATCAAGGAAGACCTGGCTCAGATGATCCAACATCCAAAAGCAGCTTCAAGGCAACTGGCCCAGAAAACACAGCATTACAATTTACTATAGTCAGGACTTGACCATAGTTCTTAATTTTCTCAGGATCCCCATTAGATTGCCAATACCTTCATCCAGCAGGAAGCAGTATGAATAGCTATGCTTATATTCCCAAAATATTGTTTATGAATGTTCATTTTTATTTAAAGCAGGTTGATTATAAATGCAATCTCTTTCTAAAGACGAAAAGGGCATAGTATAGATATGATAACATGAAAGGGTAGATTAGTGAATCTACCTTTAAAGAGCAACAACTTGTTTAAAATTGTTTTACATTGCTATGGATTTTAGTATATTGATACAAATTTAGAGTTGATTTTGTTATTATATATATATATATACTCTTGTTTAAGGTATTATGTTTATGTAACTCATTTAAATTGTAATGGATAATTAAGAAATATAGATTAATAATTAGTCTTCTATGATAGTCAAATTTATAGTCATTTTAAGTTTTCTAGGTATATATAGATATAATTCAATTAGGTAGCTAATCTTCAAACACTTCAAAGACCTACAGAATATGGCATTTAAAATGTTTTAAAAACTTAGACTTTCTGGACAATGAGACATGTCTGCTTCTGGCACCAGCAATTACTTCAAGAAGAATGATGGACATTAGATAAACTCATTATGGAATTTACTTTCTTTATGGCAAAAGTTAGCCACTGGGCAAAAAAAAAAATGCTCTTGTGTCTGCTGATTGACAATATGTTGTATAAACTGGACTTGCAGGACCCATAGAAATGTGACCACTGAACTTGGCAAGGCAAAATGGTCCTCCTGGTTCTTCCTTCACAGAAGAAACTGTCAGACATTCTACAGGACACAGAAAAAAGTGACTGAGAGCCTAGGCCTATAGGCTGAAGATGGATGTTCCCACATGACAGAAGAACTTTGGGTGGCTGTCCAGGCAGCCAGTTGTCTCTGTCATTCTAGATTTTTGAAGTTGCTTACAATGCTCTTCCTGTTTACTTAGGTAATATAATATCCTTTTGAAGTCTCTGATGTAGTTGAAGACTAAATAGTTATAGTTTGTAATTTTCCTTTTTTATGATAAAAGATAAATTAGATATGAAACTTTAGATTCACAAATATAGAATAGATGATAGAATATTTTCTTTATTTTTGCCAAATACAAATAGAGTAGATATTGTAACTGTAATTTTTGCTTGACAACTGTTTTGTTATATGTAATTTTACTATGTTAAATTTAAAACTTCCCTTTTTGATTAGACAGAAAATGGGAAGTGTGTGGGATGTCGTTCTGTATGCTGTGAATGTGTGTTGCTCTGATTGGTTGATAAATAAAATGCTGATAGGCCAGTAGCCAGGGAGGAAGTATAGGTGGGATAAGCACACAAGGAGAATTCTGGGAAGAGGAAAGCTGAGTCAGGAGTTGCCAGACAGACACAGAGGAAGCAAGATGATAAGGCAGAACTGAGAAAAGATACCAAGACACATGGCTAAACATAGATAAGAATTAGGGATTAATTTAAGCGTAAGAGCTAGTCAGTAATAAGTCTGAGCTATTGACCAAGAAGTTATAATTAATATAAGCCTCTGTGTGTTTACTTGGGGGACCCAAGTGGGAGAGATTTGTCCTGAATGCCAGCCAGCAGGGACACTGGAAAACTTCCAGCTACAATATCTTTTTATTCAAGAAGAATATTATATATTGAGTGATCAATATCACTATTTGGTGAATGAACCAAAGTATATCAACCAAAATAAATGATTCATGTTCCATATTGATGAGCATGGCATCATGGTTCATCAAAATAGGAAGAAATTGTGATGCTTGGTACAAAAGGGAGAAACATAAGGCTGAGCAGTATCACAAAGACCAGAGTCAAGACAAAATAAAATAAAGAGTCTAGGAAGGAGTAGTAGTCTGAAAACTGGCAAAACAGATTCACTAGGGAATAAAATTATAAGATGCATGTACTTTATTGCTGAATACGTGCAGATAACTTTCCATTTTTTTTTAAAGTACCTGTGTGATGCAACTCAGAAGGAATTTAGATTGGCGTTGAAAATGGATGAGCAAAGGGCAATTCATAAATCATTACTACTCTGTAATTGTGCACATGATTTTTCTTAATAGTTCTCTAAAATGTACTTTAGAAACAGACATTTTTCTTTTTTTTTATTTTTTATTTTGCAATACAATCTAGTTCTACATATCAGCCACGGATTCCCTTGTTCTCCCTGCTATGGCCCCCCTCACCTTCCCCCCAGCCCACCCCCCATTCCCACCTCCTCCAGGGCAAAGCCTCCCCCGAGAACTGAGATCAATCTGGTAGACTCAGTCCAGGTAGGTCCAGTCCCCTCCTCCCAGGCCGAGCCAAGTGATCTTGCATAGGCCCCAGGTTTCAAACAGCCAACTCATGCAATGAGCACGGGACTTGGTCCCACTGCCTGGGTGCCTCCCAAACAGATCAAGCCAATCAACTGTCTCACCCATTCAGAGGGCCTGATCCAATTGGTGACCCCTCAGCCATTGGTTCATAGTTCATGTGTTTCCATTAGTTTGGCTATTTGTCCCTGTGCTTTATCCAACCTTGGTCTCAACAATTCTCGCTCATATAAACCCTCCTCATTCTCGCTAATTGGACTCCCAGAGCTCCACCCGGGGCCTAGCCATGGATCTCTGCATCCAGATACCTCAGTAGTTGGATGGGGTTTCTAGCATGACAATTAGGGTGTTTGGCCATCCCATCGCCAGAGTAGGTCAGTTCGGGCTGTCTCTCGACCATTTCCAGCAGTCTGTTGTGGGGGTATCTTTGTGGATTTCTGTGGGCCTCTCTAGCACTTTGCTTCTTCCTATTCTCATGTGGTCTTCATTTACCATGGTCTCCTATTCCTTGTTCTCCCTCTCTGTTGTTGATCCAGCTGGGATCTCCCGCTCCCCCAAGCTCTCTTTCCCTCGTCCCTTGCGCTTCATTACCCCCACTCATGTCCAGGCTGTTCATATAGATCTCTTCCATTTCTCTGCCATTGGGCGATCCCCGTATCTTTCTTGGGGTCCAGAAACAGACATTTTTCAATGTGGCTTCTCTGAAATTATGCTACAAATTTAGACGCATAAATTTTTCATTTTGTATATTGTGTATAGGAAAGTGTAAGGTGAAAAATATTAATAAAGGAGGGAAAAGTACTCACCTTCAATGCCTCTGTCTCCTTACTGTGTCAGAGCCAACTCCAATTCATATCTATCTATTGTTTTAATATTTTATCATCTGATACTTTATGTAAATTGCTAAGAAAACAAACCAGTGTGTTGATACCTATATATTCATATTTTCTTCAAGTTTGAACCTTTTTATTTTATGAAATCTGATCAGAATGAAAATAATAATTATCATTGTTCAATAATAAAACACATTTCCATAATGATAAAGCCAATGAAACAGGAAAAGAGATCAATAATGTAATGCCTAAGTCACATAGTTAGTAGCTAAAATTTCCATTCCAGGGATTAGTATGGTAAATAGATTATCATTTCCTATTTTTTCCTCCCCAAAGCTGGTGCTGTATCATTCCTACAATTTCTTTTGACCATGTCACTTGTATTTTATCAGGTAAGTAGTGACCAAAGCGAATAATGTGCAGTATATACTTAACTAGGAATTTTTTAGTTAGTGTAAAGAACTAACATATGAGTAATTAAAATTGAAGTACCTAAAACAATAATTTCCCCCAGCATTTAGATAAATATAACTGCCTAATAAAATTTCACTCTGTCTCTGTATAAAAATAAGATTAAATCAGATAATATAGAAAACTGTCTTAGTTGTTGGCTTTCCCTTTCCCTTTGAGATGTGAGTTAACTTCATTATCAGAACACAAGTAAAATGCTTGATATATTAAGGACTGATTTTAGTTGAAAATATAAGAAATAAAAATGCCTTCTCTAGACTATCCTCTCTTTATAGCAGTTTCACTAAAATACTATATCATTATATTGGATTTTCAAAAGCTTCATTGATATGCTGTGAATTATTTTTTATTGTTATATCTCAAAATTGATTATTTTGTAAGATTTAGTTGGCAAAGGATTCTTGTATAATTACCAAGCCAAACTAAATTTCTGTGTTTCTGTAACTTTTCAAGTTCCTGAACACAATTTTTTTATTTAAAAGAATAAACTTTGAAATGTAAATATTTACATTGTAATATTTATCACATGACTGGGACTAACTGTATCACTCCAAAGCAATACTTTTGACATTTGTGTGTAGCCAGAGATAACTGAAAATTTACATGGGCGTATTGGGTTGTGGTCAGTAAAAATCAATGTCCTTAAGAAAAAATAGTTTGTAATACAAATATAAAATATTTATTCAGTAAAAATAGCATCCTCGGTGCATCATGTAGTGTAAAAGCTATATAACATTTTTGTGTTAGCATGTTTCCTTCCTAAAATACTAAACAATTTAACCCATGTGAGAAATTCAAAGGATGTTAAATAGTTATTCTTTTCTCATGCCTATATTATAGCTTTCCTTCTCTATTATGGATTTTAATGCTTCCAAGCAAATCTGACAGCATAATAACTTTTAAAAATTATTACATAGTGTTTCATATATGAGTACAATGTATTTACTAATTGATCTACTCAATGACTAGAGATCATATTTACATGCTGTCATCTCAAACCACTCCTCAATAATCACTGTCCCTTTTGGCATCATCTTCCCAAATTCTTCTTCTCACCTGCCTCTTATTTTTATGACTATAATCATTCTTTTATAACCCACTTAGCCCAATTAGGGCTTCTCATATCTGCACGGGTATAGGGCCATCACTGGAGTATAGACAGGATACAATGGCTCATAGATGAGAAAAAATGATTTTTTTCCACAGCAACCATAATCTGCCAAAAGCTCTCAGATACAAATACTGAATCACTCAAAGCTAGTCAATGAACTCAAATTTAATTGATCGAAAACCTATTAATGCTGGTAATATATATATATATATATATATATATATATATATATATATATATAAAATTTTGTGGTAGTAGAATATAGGATTAAATGAAACCTTTTTTGAAGGCTTAAAATCAACTTTGTTGAGAATCCACAACTGCACTTACAAATCTCTTAGAGCTGAGAAAACTTCCGCAGTAGTACTAGCTGCATTATCATCCACGACTACATTGTAAGGATGACTTCTGTCCAGGGAGTTTATGCACCAGCTTCTTCCAGATCCAAGGTTCTGGCCACAACCTCCTCTAACTTTTGAACTTCCATAGAATTAAGAGTTAGGCACTTTTTCTGTGTGAGCTTTGGTCTTAAAGGAATGCCATTGATTGTTTATTTTCCTATAAAGAACACTTCAACTTTCTACAATATTGGCAATAAACTGTCATTCTTTCTTGCTGCTTATAGTTTTTCTAAACTGTCAGTTTTATTTTTTTTCCTTTTATTCTTTCAAACATGGCGGCTGTGTACACCTCATTTCAACCCTTCCTTTCCTCTCTCCAGCTCTTCATTTGTTCTCCTTCAATCCCACTCAAATTTATGACCTCTTCTTTAATTATTATTATTTCATATATGTATACACATATGTGCATATATATGCATATATGCAGTCTACTGAGGCAATTTAATCTTGCTCACAAATGTCTATGTGTTTAGGACTGACCATTTGAGACAGGGTAAGTTATCAGGGGGCTTGTCTCTGCAGAAAACTGTTCTCTCTCTTAGCAGTGATTAATTGCCCTCAGCACTGTGTCTATGGTTTATCTCTGAAGAAGGCTGTTTGTCTCTCTTAGCAGTGATTAACCGCCGGCAGCTCTACAATTTGCAGTGGTGCCTTGTGAGATTTCCATCACCTACATTGGCATGTCAACTGGTAATGTCATCGCTCAGGTCTTGTTTAGTCGATCATATTGTTGAGATTTCATGGGCGTAGGTAGAAAGCACTATCTCAAATCAGGCGTTCTCATTTTTTGACTTGTGCATTATTCTTACACCTTCTTTCCTACTGGTCCTTGATGAAGACTTTGTGTTGTAGATGTATTAGTTGGGGTATTGCACCCAACTGTGAGTTGTTCTCTTCATTTTAACTAGTTGTATCTTTCTGTTATGGTCACCATGTGCTGTCTCCCCTCCTGCCCTCCCAAAAAAGCAAACTGAAAACCAAAACCAAAACCAAAACCAAAACCAAATGAACAATCTGATAAAAAAATTTTGATGAGTGATGAAAACTACACTTTGTCAGTGAGTATAAAGACAAAAATTTTACATACACTTAGAAATTATACTGGTTTAGGAAAGTGGCAGAAAGTGGAAGTAATAGATTCTCTTCTAGGGTTCATGAACTCACCATCCACAGGTAATTGGTTAGGTTTACAGTATCAGACATAAATTCCCTCCTATTGAATGAACCTTAAATTCAAGTGTACAATTGTTGGTTATCTCCAGGATATAAGCACTGTTATAATTCCTTTCAATATTTTCTGCTTACACTAATCAGCACACAAATTTGGAGGTATATCTTTCCAGCTATCTCAGCTTTTGACATAACTTCTTGAATTTTAATAATTTTTAATTATTAAAAAGTGGTATATACCCAACTCTTCCTTGGCCATGGATATTTAGAACCTAATAGAAGGTCACTAATTGGACTTATCTCATTGTCGTTGAAAAAGAAAATAGAGGAGAAATAACAGAGCAACAAAGACGAAAATAAATACTTTCCTTTTTTTTTACCTTTTTAGAGCTTTATTGGGGAGGCAGGGGAGAGAGAGAGGGAGAGAGAGACAGACAGAAGGAAGGAGTGGAAAGGAAAGAGGGACACACCGAAAATAAATACTTGATTCATTAGTTTTTTATTATATGTCTCAAACCTATGATTTTTCAAAACAATTATAATAGTGATATAAAATAATACTAATAACTAAATTTTAAAATACTACAAGCAGAACAATTTTAGACAGGGTTTCTCTGTGTAGCTTTGCGCCTTTCCTGGAACTCGCTTTGGAGACCAGGCTGGCCTTGAACTCACAGAGATCCGCCTGGCTCTGCCTCCCGAGTGCTGGGATTAAAGGCGTGTGCCACCACCGCCCGGCTCATTCCTAAATCTTTTGAATGAGAATCAAGAGTTACTTGCATGAGGGTAAATCATATATTAAAGGTTCTTGGGATTTGTCAATTGCTTATGTTGGTTGGAGAATGGGATCATCTAAGTGATGAGATTTCAGACTAACATTTAGAATTTTAGAAGTTGGTCTTAGCTACTTCTCATACTGGTTGCCTTGTCCAGCCTTAACACATGGGGAGTTGCTTAGGTTTACTGCAACTTGATATGCCATGTTTTATTGATACTCATAGGAGACCTGCCCTTTCCTGGATGGAAACGGAAGAGGAGGGGATTGAGAGGTATAAGGGGTTAAAGGGAGAGGAGGATCAGTGGAGGTGGCTGTGGCCAGGATGTAAAATAAAAAGACAAAAAGTTTATTGCCCCAAAAAGTTAGTGTTAAAATTAACTATTCCCTTTATCATTTAGAATATGTTAGTATGTTAGGTCACTGGTAATAGCACTGTTAAATGTATAAAAAGTGAATAATAGACAGTGATTTAAGCATTTGTGTCAATAGTATGAGGAAAAGAATGAGGACATAATAAATTTGCATAAAATCAAACACGGGGGAAATATTAGGAAGACAAAATGAATAGAGGCAAAAGTGATTCTCTTTGATTAACCTTTTTTGCCTACATTAGCTTAATAAAATGGACTTATATCATGATTTAGAGGCCTTAATACCATATTCGTGATAGCACAAAGATCGAGACTTCATTCCTAACACATCTGGTGTTAGGAATTCTAAGATCAAAGAGCCCACATATTACAAGCGGATCTTATGTCACATACTACTCCTCTTTGTAGATGGTTATCTTCTCTTTGTATCAATGGTCATGATACAATAATCTTAAAGGTACAGTCGAGGTATGAATATTTTGATGGTAACCAAAGATTCTCTACTTGGACTTAAGACACTTTTTTTGAGAAGAAAGAAATTATCCTTGGAACTGGAAACCTCGCCTACTGCTCAAGGGTAGTAGGTTGTTGAAATCAAGGTAATTGCCAAATACATTCTAAATATTTCTCCTTGCAACCACAAACAAATGTAGTCCTTACCCTTCATGAAGGAGAGTTCTCTTTGCAACAGATTGAAACACTTACAGGTAATTGAAATCAAACAAAATCTAGAGCTCTGGAATCTAGTCTGTACTGATACATCTGCAATATAAGCCCTGTACCAAGGCTCAGTTATCATTGCTGAAGGGAGTGTGAAGACTGTAAGGGATCGTGAGACTGTAAGATTGGGGGCACAGCAACTTTACTTTACTTTGATATTATGTCTCATAGAAACATCAGAAGCTGCACTCATCAATTCTCCCAAGCATCACTGATTAAACATTACCAAAAAAAATGTACAAGCCAGTAGACATGCTAATGTAGAATGGGGAAAACTCAGGAGGCCTCAAGACTAGACAAAATACTACAGCCAATTAATGAATGCTTGGATCTGGAGAAATAGTTCTCCCCAGGGAAAAACACTGAACTGATTACGGAATGCCAAATGGTCGATCACATAAAAAAAAAAAAAAAAAAAAAAAAAAAAAAAAACATACACAAAAAGGTAACACTTAACAGACTGAGCATGGTTATATTGATGTATTTAGGAATACACACAAACACACACACACACACATAAACACACACACATGCACAGGCACATACACACAGGGACACACATACAGGTACACACACACACAAACACACACATGTAACAACAATTAAAGGAAAAAGAGACCATGAATTTGTAAAAAGCAACCTGAGGAATTCCATGGGAGTGCTTGGAAAGAGGTAAATGAAATAATTTTAATTAAAAAAAATCCTAGTCAAAAGAAAGTACACATTTTTGCTCTTGTCAATTTCTGAAGTTCTTACTATATCCTGGAACTAGAACCCTGGAAAACCTTCTCAAGCTATGCCTTGCTGGATCAAGACAAATACTCTGAGTGGAAAGATTCCTATATGATAGAAAAAGAGAGAATCTTTTCGGCAAAGACTTTTGAGTCTAGTAGCTTAGAACAGCAGTTGACAAAGTTCTTGATTGGAAACCCTTGTACACACTTAATATCAATGTGGACTAAAGTAAGTTTTATTTTTAAGGGTTACATTTATTAAGATTTGCAATGTGACAAATGAAAACAAAACTTTTTTATTATTACAAAATAAAAGTAAAGTTGATATACACTAGCATAAAATCTGTAAACAAATTCCATAATAATTATATAATTCAACTACGTAATATGATGTGTGCCTTAGGTGTTCACTGTAAATAATATTTTGTTTTTTTGAGTTGACAAGAATTGCATAAACTGGGAATCATATACTTTTTTCTCATGAAGTCCTAACTATCACTATTATACATTTGGCCTAAATAAACAGTGCTTGAGCATGTACAGGGCAGCCAATTAGAAGATATATAATACTGGAAGGCAGGATTTCCCAAAGGTGTTATTGCATCCAGAATGAGGGAATTATATTTCATTGAAATTGTAGCTGAGAGAAAATTTCATAGTAACTACCCTTTATTATAGCTAATTTATTGCCAAGTGCTGCAATCTTGCAACATTGTAAAGGGCTTACTTTGCATATCAGTGATGAATCAACCTGTGGACAGAAAGGCTCTGGTCTCATGGTCTAGATTAGGAAAAGGGTCATATTTACTGCACACTCTTCCCAAAACATGCAAATTTAGGGTTGATTTTTTTTACCTCATGCTTAATATTGATACTAAAAATGTTCTAATGATTTCATGCATGGGGAAATAAAATTAACTGTGGGGTGATGTCATTAGCATGAAGGTGATCATAATTTATCTGAAGTCAAGGCAGCTACTGTCCAGAGGAGTTTTGGAAGATTCCTGTATCAACTTAATTCTTTACAAATCTGCCAAATTCTGTTTTCTAGTAGTACTCATGGATCTATATTTAGTTAAAATAAAAATGTGATATTTGACCAAGTTCATAACATGTTATACTTGTCCATTACTATTTTTAGCATGAATCAGCTTGCCAGATAAACCAACAATTAGACACTGAAATATTTTAAGGGTGTATAAAATATGACAGTTTAAAAAATTTAGTTCAAAATTTTTGAATAAAACCAAACTGAAAGATTTTTTGTTTACATTTTCAGCTAAATGGCCATTAGCCATATAGATATTCCTTCTTTACTAATAGGAGACTAATTTGGACATTAGAAATTAAATCATTACATACTCAGTGGTTAGATGTACCATGTGGCTTACTAAGAGTTCTGCCGCCAGCATTTCCACTAATTATAAAACACAAATAGCAAGTAGAAAATGCCTTTTCTAGTTCATAATAGTGTTATAAGTAAAATGTGGTAAATGATAATCAAATATAAAAGAAAAAATTAAAAGCTCAAGTATCAGTTACTTGTTAAGTTTCTCTGATAAAATACCTGGGGCAAGAAACTTAATGAAGAGAGGATTTATTTTGGGCCACAGTTTAAGGGTATATCCCACCATGATTGGGAAGGCATAGCACCAGGGGCTTCTGGTGGCTAGTCACATTCCGTCCTGAATTCTAAAAACAAAGAGTAGTGAATGCTAGGTCTCAGCTCACTTTTTCATTTTATTTAGTCTGCAAGACAAGTCCTCATAATTCTGTCATCCCATAGCTGATATTGGTCTTTATACATCAAATAACCTTTATATATATATATATATATATATATATATATATATATATATATATATATATAAAATCATTCATAAGCTTACCTGAAGGAGGCATACCTCCTGTGGGATATAGATCCTGTCAAGTTGACAATTCATATTAACCCTTACAAACATTCTTTTAACTTCAAATTATCTTTCTGCAATGTGGCATTGTTAATCTGAGAAAGAAAAAAAAAGAGCATACTTAAAGTCTCAAACTATAAATAGATATTAAATAATATCATGTAATCTAGAATAGAGACACTTGTTCATTCCTACTGTGCTCATAATAGCCAAGAAATAGAAACAGTCCATATGTTCAACTGATGAAAAGACACTGAAAATGGACGTTTAAACAGTGGGATGCTACTCATATGCTAATAAAAATGAAAGGATAGCGCTGGAAACGGACATTCTGAGTGAGTAACCCAGACCAAGAAAGACAAACATTACATATTTTCTCTCATTCGTGGATGCTAGCTTTGAATGTTCAGATGTGTGAGTTTCACTTTAAACACACATAGAGATTAGGAAATTAGTGAGGGGATGTGGGAGTACATGTGCTTCAAAGGGAAAGGAGACAGAACTCAGTGATATAAACGTTGAAAGGGGATAATGGGTGGGGATAGGAATCAAGGTAAAAGAGGGAATGTTGGGAGGACTAAATAATCCTAAAGACCTTTTGAAAACAGTCATATTCAAATCTACTGTCATAGGAAACACACACACACACACACACACACACACACACACACACACACAGAGAGATGGAGAGACAAAGAGATGGAGACAGAGTTAAAACAAAGATACCCTATAAAGTGGCAACAATGAATGTACTATCCAACACAGGCTAAGCAATAAAATCCAAATGTCAGATATGGCTTATCTCTTTTGGAATTGTTGGCCAGTGATGTCACACATGCTCTCAAATATTACAGATGATGGTTGTTAATGCTATTAGTTGCCAGGCAGAACTTGAAGGTAAGACCATGTGCTAAAAACACCATATACTTGAGCTACATAATATGGAAACATGAAGCTTGTACTGATCTGGAAGATTCATCCCTGATGGATAGTTTTCACAGTGCTAGACACTGCTATGCATACTGCTGGTGGACGAAAGTAAAGATTAGTTTTACCCAGCTGTGAACCCTATGATGTAAAATATTGGCATGCATACTGGTACATTGGTGGCATGAACATAATAAGAATAAACAACCACTTTCTAATTGTATTTAAATTTTGATATGCAAAGATAAAATCCATAAGTGGCACAGTTTTGGTGTCAAGCACCTGTGAATAAACAAATCATAGACCCTTCTCAAGAACCTTCTTCTATTATGCTGCCAAATAGATATAGCATTACACTAACTCCTATTGGCTTATTGCTATATACACAGAATATTGCATATCTCAATCCTAATGAGTGAAGCTTCCAATTGCAATAGACAGTAATAAACAAAAAGACACATCCTGGGCAAGATATAGATACATAGACACAGTGAAATATTAAACACTAAACAGGGCACATATATTGTACCCCCACTTCCCAAGGCTCTGGGATTATTGTAGAAGAGGTGATGGAAGAATGCAAATGCAAAAGTGGTAGCTGATAGAAAAGCAATGATATCTTCTGTATGTAAAAGGCCTGTGTATGTGCAAGCCAGATACAATCGCATATAGAGAGGCGTGGTAAGCCTGAATCAGACCCTTAACTGAAGAAACACTGGCAACTGATAGCTTCTGGGAAAATGAGATTGGGTTACTTTAAGAATGCAGACCTGGTAAGTAGAGCATTCTCCAGTGGAAGGTCACACATTTCCAGTGTGTAAGACAAAGTGGACTTCATCACTTCAGGAGTGATAGAGAGGAGAACAGGAATTGAGTATGTGGAATATATCGGGAAAAAGTTGGAGGAGCTGATGATCAAAACACATTGCAGGACCTTCTAAAAGAAGTAGTAAATGACGGATGTTACATTTAAGATATAACACAATTTTGTGTGCATGAAAAATAATACTTGAAGCCAGGCAAGGTGGCACACTGCTATACACACAGTACTCAGGAGACTGATGCAGAAAGGTAACCATGCTTTCAAGGTGAGCCTGCAAACTCTAGGTATTCAAGAGCTACAGAAGGACACTGTCCATTAAAGAAACAAAATAACTTGATATGACTCTAAATTTGGAAGGAAACAGTGTTTGCTTCTCATCTTCATAACCTATATCCAAGACATTTTTGAGGTCAGCCTTAAAGTGGTGAGCTACAGAAGCAATCATAATGTGTTTATTCAGTTGAGGAAAAAGTGAAGCAAATGTAACTGTTTATATCAAGTTAGACAATAATGAATGGCTACTAATATAGAATATTTGTCTTAACTTCAAGTTAATAATGATGAAGTATAAATCAAGAGGTTAACATCATTGTCAATAAAAGTTGTAAATTCTATTTGAATTTTATATGTGATGAATAATTTAATATATTTCATAGGCAAGTTAGAGGGTAGTTCTACTTCTCAGTCTTTGAGAAACCTTCTGAACAATTTCCACTTTGGCTGCTCTAGTTTACACTTCCACCAACATTGTACAATGGTTAAAAATTCCCCATTTGCTTGCCAGCATTTTATGTAATATGCAGTTCCTGATCATGGTTAGTCTGACTGTTAGATGGCATTATAATGTAGTTATACAATATGTGAGCACCAAACATGTAATTTCTACATTTTCATTTAAAAGCATTTTGTGCTATGTCAAGCTTGGTAACACATATGTGTAATCACAGAACTTGGGAGAGAGAAAGGGAAGTATCAGGAAATCAATGTTAACTTCATCTGAATAGTGAGTTCCAGGACAAAATGGACCACATGATTCCTTGCCTTACACAAAGGCAATTTTATTCTACAGTGTTGGAAAATTATCAACACAGAGCTAATTTTGTTTTAATAGAGTTACATGTCTCTTTTTATAAATTATACTGTAATGTTTTCAGTTACTATTAATATATTTATATCATTTATAACAATTAAATAATTATATCAATTAATCTTTCTATTATATTAGAAAATAGTACATGGTATTAAAGTGCCAATGATATTTAGTTCTTCAAATATTATTTTATTTGTTAATGTTCATTAATACCAAATTAATAATATCTAATACTTCATTAGTATGGACTTTAAAAATGCTTTTAACTAGCATAAATACTTTAGGTATTCACATACTACATATAGATACCATAAAAAATCTGACTTTCTATTTAAAGCCAGCTAAAGAGGAAAATGCATTTTTTAGTGGAAGTGAAGGCTTTATCATATTGAGTGTACAGCCCTTAGGGTTTTCATCCTAATCAATATTGCCTCTTCCCAAAGCATCCTGCTTCTAGCAAACACAAAGATTTGCTTCTTTGTTTCTTTTTGGCTTTCTACAGCACTTTGTCCTTAATTACTGAATAAAAATTAGCACACAAACACAGCTTTAAAATTGACCCGATTATACTTTCAATTGTGTATTTTTATACATTGTTCATTCCAGGCTTAATCATTATTTATAACTGATGTGGCTAATGATCATATTTATAGGAAGATATCTCCTTAAAATGACAAAAACATAAACATATTTTAATATCTAAGAGAGTGTTTTTCAATATACTGCCCCAAAGTTTATTGACTTTAAGTCATCATTATGTGAATATTATAAGCAAGCTTCGGTCTGCAGGACTAGTTGGGACTTATCATTCAAAATGGGCAGAGCAGATGGAGTGGCAAGCTAAGAATTATTGGGCATTACTGAGTGCTCAGCACTCTGGCATGTGTTTACCATATATTATCCAGTTTGCCCTTGAAACAACTACATATGGGAGATATTTTATGCATGAGAAATCTTTAGTAAGTAACTAATACAAGCCAATAACAGTTGGGAAACAGGGGCAGAGAAAAACAATGACCAGTTTTTTTGCAGAAAAATTATTTAAAATTATGATAAAGTTAATATCTAATGAGAAAATAAGTTAAGCAAAGGATTGTATACCTCTCAGTGATCTAGTAACACTACTATGGTGCTGAAATTTTGATTAAGTAGATAGCTGTTGAATAGGGCACACACATTATTCAAGTTATTGCAGTGACATTAGTACATATGAATCTACTGTACATACAGGTGTATGGTAAGAATCAAACATATCTGGGGAGATAGTTCAGCAATTAAAGGATAAACCCACAATCCAAACATCAAGAATTATACAACATCCATAATCATATACAAAATATGCTGCAGGTAAGCCACTCCATAGTTACTTTACATATGTACTCTGTTACTACACAATACACACTTAAGTGTTTACTACAAAGAAGCATTTCATGTTGTGATGTTATTGCCTCAATAGTCTGATGCTCACTGTCTCTCTACTGTAACAAAAGTCACAGTGAGTATCATGTAGTCTATGATATGAAATACAATCTATGATATCTATATGATGATGACATGCTGTTATATTTCATTTCTCAAAAAGAAAACTATCTTAGTTAACTATAGGAAACAGCCCCAATGCTCTACATGACTTCATTCATTCATTCATTCATTCAGGAAAAAACCCACAAAGCAGCTACTTTCATTTTCATCATCTTCTCTCAGCAAAGGAAATGCAGACATGTTACATAATGCCAGCAGATATTCGAAGATCACATCAGTTGTAAACAGTTAAGTTCTATCTTTTTTTTTTTCAAGAATACAAACTTCCAAGCATGAGGTTACTGAAACTAAAGTTTAACTTGCATTTTATTGGTAATTATTGGAATATAGATAAACTATTTAAATAAAGGTGTTTGGATTTACATGTAGGTTGGTCACTTATGGAAGATGTGGGTAGTAACCAGAGCATAAGCAACAGGATTAAAATGTGTGTGATTTGAAAGAAGAGGGCAGGGTCGGGGGAGTAAGAGGGGGTCAGGGAGAGGATGATGGAGAAAGTTGGGAGAAGAGATTCACAAAACCCAACATTATAATGAATGGCTAATTTAAAAAAGCTTATTTGCTATATTTGTATGTAGAATTGACGAGTATAACAAAGCAAGAACTCAACTTCTGATGAGCCAAATTAAAGTCTATACAGTAAAACATTATGAATCTCACAAGAGTCACACCAGTTCAGAGATGAATTTGGTATCTGCTGACAAAAAATTGACAAAACAAGAAACAAGATCTATCCTGAAGACCCTGAGCACTACAGTAAGAAGAGCATCCGGAGAGCTTGATGAACATATAGCTAGCCAAACCAAAAAATCCAGCTCAATAGATTTGTTCCTCTCTTCTATTATAATTGTCTTAACAACCCATAAATCTTACATACCTGATCTGATTTTAGAAATTCAACTGAGCAGCATACAATTTCACAAGAATAGCAAAATTCTCTGAACAGAGGAAATAGATATCCAGCTGTATCTATATTTAAAATGTGCACGGAATCTATGCCAGCTGTATTACAAAAAGAACAAATCTCTAGAAAATCCTCCCAGGAGTTTAATGAACATGTTCTATGCAAAGCCACTCATATTTTGATCCCTTGATAAAATTGAGTCAGAGGCCACTGTACAAATTATGTAGTATTAGAGTACCAAAAATGTTTTGATTGTTCTCTAGCAGGTTTGTGACTTCATAAATATATTCCCAAGCCTATGAATCAAAATGTCAGGGAAGGGCAGTGAAGCCAAATAAACAAGTTGTAGATTCAGTTCATACATCATTGATCAATGAATGTTATCAATTTTCACACAGTCCACGATCCTGATAACTTTGCCGTTGAGTGGGTAGCATAAATTTTAAATGACCTAAGGCTCACCATGAGGAGAATCGCTAAAAAGCACTCTGAAAGCTCTAAAAATAACCACTACTGCTTCACACATGGGAAGAAACTTTTGCTGAAGTTCTCAAAAATCACCTAAAATAAGAAATAGTTCGATGTTATTTCCCCTCCCTCCTCTTCTTCCAGTCCCTCTCCCATTCCACCCTGTGTCCTCACCCCCAAATCCAGTCCTCCTTGGGATGTAAAATAAGTTAATTAATCCATTAATTTCAAAACAGAAACAGTTTGCTTCTTTATACAGGGATGTCCTAAAATGAATTCTGTAAGTTCACACAAATGGACATCTGCATGAGTACACACTTGCATAATCACAAGGTAGAAGACAATGTTGCGCATCCTGCTCAGTCCCTCTAGCTGTGCTGGAAACCAGTACGTTTCATAGCTTCCCCTGTCTCTGTCCCCAGCAGTGCTAACAGATGGACACATTCACATCTGGCCTTGCGTGGATCCTGGAGCAATGAAATCTCGTCATCATGCTTGTGAAGCAACTGCTTTCCCCACTAAGCCATCTACCAATCCCCTTGTAATTAATATCCCTGATGCTCACGATCAAATACTGTCAATATTTTTAAAGAAAAAAAACCCCACAAAATATAAATACTTCTTACAAAAAGTATGTAGTTTTTTTGTATGTAGTTTTAATTTTCTTTTGTTTTGTATTTTGCTTGAGATACATGTTTTGTTTTTACTTAAGTTGCAGAAAGTTCAATGACATTTGCTTGCTGCTGTTGTGTTATCGAGTTCAGTTTTATCTTTCCTTTAACTATTACCTCTTTTGTAATGACAACTTTTTAAAAAATATTTGCTTTGTAAGTTTGATGTTTTGTACCAACATCAGCAGTTGTCCAATAAAAAATAATTGTATTTTTCCTAAATGTCCCCTTTTGGAATTTATTTTATAAGCTCTTTAAGTGCTCCTGATTCTAGAGAAATGCGTGTCCTTTTTCTTCTCTATGAGCCCATTGAAAGGAAACAAGAGGTTCAATATCACACTATAAAACAAAGGTGAAATAAAGTGTACTCTGCTTAATTCTGGCACACAGCTCCCATCAGAACACCAGACTTTTTTTTTTCTTAAATAGAAACGGGAAAGTGTGCTCAATCTTGCAATCCAACAATAACTGAAATCATAGTAGGGGTGCAAAGCTCCTGAGAAAGAGGCTAGTGCATCAGCAATAAACCTAAGTGAGGTCCCTGAAACACTGTCTTCCCTGGGATTCAGGATTTATATTCAAAACATTGCAGTTGCTGTGAGACACCACAATAACAATTCTGCAGCTCACTTTCAAAGGTCTAATAAATTAGATTCTTCCTTGGCTCAGTGAAAAAGTACTGTGTTCAGCAGTTTCAACAATGGAAGTCTCATCTAATTAAATTAAGTGCCGTAGAGGCTCCTGCCAGCAACACTACCTGGAGCTGATAGACTCTGGTTCACAGTATTGCTAATCTGGCATGCAGCCACCTAGATGATCACAGACACTCAGCCAACAATTCGATCCTAAGTAACTGAAGACAAGCAAGGGTCAGTTCTGTTAATGCAGCAGCAGCAGCACTAACATGAAAATTTATATTCCACCCTTACCATCGATCCAGAAGGGCTTGGAAGGCCCACATTTTACTAAATAAGAAATTTAATTTTTTTAAAAACCTTGTGAGCTCATCACTGTTTTAACATGCTTGCTGATTTTCTTCCAAAACCCCATAGAGTGAAAATGCCAAAATTTGCTTTAAAAGGCAGTTTTGTCTCCCAGGGACCCTTCTCAGACCATATAGATGAATTGAAACTTTTTTTTATAGTTTTTTTTTATTTGTTCATGGTTTTCAGTACTTTTGAAAGTAGTTTTAAAGTGAAATTCAAAGTAAAAGCTGTCACTAAGAATTTTTGATCTAGAAAACAGGTTAAATTGGAGGAGGAGTAGGCCTCGGGGAGAGGAGAGGTGGAGGGAGAGTTGGGAGCAGCAGAGGGAAGGGAAATTAAGGTTATGGTGCATTGTATGAGAGAAGAATCTTTCAGTTAAAAAGAAGAAAAAAATGACTAGCTTTGTCACAGACTTTTAAATCTAAAGGATATCATATTTTGTAAGTAAGGGAAAAAGAAATCACATGGAGCTTTCATAGTTGTGTGTAGTTTTTTTTTTTTTTCATGGTGTATTTACTTTATTTTTTTTTATTTTGCAATACAATTCAGTTCTACATATCAGCCACGAATTCCCTTGTTCTCCCCCCTCCCGACCCCCTCACCTTCCCCCCAGCCCGCCCCCCATTCCCATCTCATCCAGGGCAAAGCCTTCCCCGAGGACTGAGATCAACCTGGTAGACTCAGTCCAGGTAGGTCCAGACCCCTCCTCCCAGGCCGAGCCAAGTGATCCTGCATAGGCCCCAGGTTTCAAACAGCCAACTCATGCAATGAGCACAGGACCCAGCCCCACTGCCTGGATGCCTCCCAAACAGATCAAGCTAATCAACTGTCTCACCCATTCAGAGGGCCTGATCCAGTTGGTGACCCCTCAGCCATTGGTTCATAGTTCATGTGTTTCCATTAGTTTGGCTATTTGTCCCTGTGCTTTATCCAACCTTGGTCTCAATTCTCGCTCATATAAACCCTCCTCATTCTCGCTAATTGGACTCCCAGAGATCCACCCAGGGCCTAGCCATGGATCTCTGCATCCAGATCCCTCAGTAGTTGGATGAGGTTTCTAGCACGACAATTAGGGTGTTTGGCCATCCCATCACCAGAGTAGGTCAGTTCGGGCTGTATCTCGACCATTGCCAGCAGTCTGTTGTGAGGGTATCTTTGTGGATTTCTGTGGGCCTCTCTAGCACTTTGCTTCTTCTTATTCTCATGTGGTCTTCATTTACTATGGTCTATTCCTTGTTCTCCCTCTCTATTGTTGATCCAACTGGGATCTCCCGCTCCCCCAAGCTCTCTTTCCCTCGACCCTTGCCCTTCACTACCCCCACTCATGTTCAGGCTGTTCATGTAGATCTCATTCCATATCTCTGTCATTGGGCGATCCCCGTGTCTTTCTTGGGGTCCTGTTTTCCAGGTAGCCTCCCTGGTGATGTGAGTAGCAGTCCAGTCATCCTTGTTCTACATCTAGTATCCTGCTATGAGTGAGTACATACGATGTTTGTCTTTCTGAGTCTGGGTTACCTCACTCAGGATGATTTTTTCTAGATCCATCCATTTGTCTGCAAACCTCATGATGTCATTGTTTTTCTCTGCTGAGTAGTATTCCATTGTGTATATGTACCACATTTTGTTTATCCATTCTTCAGTTGAAGGGCATCTAGGTTGTTTCCAGGTTCTGGCTATTACAAACAATGCTGATATGAACATAGCTGAACAAGTGCTCTTGTGGTGTGGTTGAGCATTCCTTGGGTATATGCCCAAGAGTGGTATAGCTGGATCTTGGGGGAGATTGATTCCCAAATTTCTAAGAAAGCGCCATATTGATTTCCAAAGTGATTGTACAAGCTTGCATTCCCACCAGCAGTGGAGGAGAGTTCCCCTAGCTCCACATCCTCTCCAGCATAAGGTGTCTTCAGTGTTTTTGATCTTAGCCATTCTGACAGGCGTAAGGTGGTATCTCAGAGTTGTTTTGATTTGCATTTCCCTGATGATTAGGGATGTTGAGCAATTCCTTAAATGTCTTTCAGCCATTTGAGTTTCCTCTGTTGAGAATTCTCTGTTTAGTTCTATAGCCCATTTCTTATTGGACTGTTGGGACTAACATAGTAAAAATGGCAATCTTACCAAAATCAATCTACAGATTCAATGCAATCCCCATCAAAATACCAACACAATTCTTCACAGACCTGGAAAGAATAATACTCAACTTCATATGGAAAAACAAAAAACCCCGGATAGCCAAAAGAATCCTATACAATAACACAACCTCTGGAGGCATCATGATCCCTGACTTCAAGCTCTACTATAGAGCTACAGTAATAAAAACAGCTTGGTACTGGCATAAAAACCAACATGTAGACCAATGGAATCGAATTGAAGACCCTGACATTAATCCGCACACCTATGAAGATATAATTTTTGACAAAGAAGCCAAAAGTGCACAATGGAAAAAAGAAAGCATCTTCAACAAATGGTGCTGGCAAAACTGGATATCAACATGTAGAAGGCTGCAAATAGATCCATATCTATCACCGTGCACAAAACTTAAGTCCAAGTGGATCAAGGACCTCAACATAAATCCAGCTACTCTGAACCTGCTAGAAGAAAAAGTAGGAAGTAGTCTTGAACGCATTGGCATAGGAGACCACTTCCTAAATAGAACACCAGTAGCACAGACACTGAGAGAAACAATCAATCAATGGGACCTCTTGAAACTGAGAAGCTTTTGTAGAGCAAAGGATACGGTCAATAAGGCAAAGCGACAGCCTACAGAATGGGAAAAGATCTTCACCAACCCCACATCTGACAGAGGACTGATATCCAGAATATATAAGGTGTGTAGTTTTATTATAAAAACTCATAAAACAGCATTGCTTTACAATATGATCAATAATGTATTAATAATGGTAATAGAATTGTGTTTAGTAAAATAATGTATCATTGTAATTACTCATTTCAGTAAGGCCTATATAAATACAACCATACTTCTAAATTGTGTCCACAGAAATGAACAAAATGCTTAGCTCAGAATCCTTTAGATAAGAAACATTAGAAAGGATCTCTGATTTGTGAATATATTATACTTACAGCCATAACCACTTGAATCAATGTCTCCAACAAAATTCAATTTACGCACTAAAAGAGTATGACTCACCCAAGGCTCAGAAAAGACTTAGCAAATTTTAACAACAAAATATTTGTTAATGCTTTGTAAAAATTTTGTGACACTCACAGAGAAGTAGTTCTCACATCTCTTCAAGGAAACTTCCCTGAGGCGGATGGAGAATTTTTCAGAAAACCACAACCGAAGTTGTGAGGCACTGTCCCAACTATTATATCTACAACACAAGTCCCCCATTCAAGACTTTGAAATCATTGTGGACTTGGGGCAGAAAGATGATAAGAACCTGAGGATCGGAGAGATTGAGGTGAGATTGTTTATCCTGGACATTTGGGAAACCACACCCGGGAAGTTTCATTGCCATGATACCTAACGATGACTTGAACAAGAATGACACCAATATACATGCTAACATGAATCAATTGTTTATAAAATATTTTAATCAATGTTTGCAACATATATTCCAGATATAGTATAATTATAGTAAAAGTCAATTTCAGTATAATGTAACAGTATTGATTTTATATGCAGTATAAAAACAAAAAATGCTTAGTAAACTTCTATTTGGCATACTCTACAATGGAACCTTCAATATTATTGATCATTGCCCGTAATCTTTATTTCAGGAAAACTTTCCTCATGCTAGTAACTAGAAAGGAGGGAACTCCACTTCTTTATATATAATACAGGAATAAGAAAATGAAGTGTTTCTCACAATGTTGTCTTTTATATTACAAAGTATGATGTGACCAATAAATTGTTGTCTAAGTGACTGTTTTGCATATAGGTTTTATTCCCATATACCCATGCATTTCATACATATGAAACAAATAGTAAGTGTATGATTTTTATCAGTTCTTTGTGAGTTGCAGTACCTTGTTCAGCACTTTACTGATCTACCCTACCCTTCCCTTCCTACTGACGTTGTGTCTTCTTTTTTTGTTGTTGTTGTTTGTTTGTTTTCCTTCAAGACCAGTTTGCAGTGTCTAAACATTATTGGACATGTTGTCTTGACCCTCAATACAGATAAGAGATTGGAGAATGCTCAGCCTTAAAGGTGGCATATATCGTTCATCTAATTCCCAAGGATCACAGATCATTGTGAATAAGTGGGTGGAAAGAGTATAAGAACCAGAGATAGGAGAAGATCCCAAGGAAGCATTAACTTCTGCACATCACAAGATACCTACAAATATGGACCTACAGAAATTGTATCATCATGCACATGGCCTGGGAAAATCCAAGCCAAATCCTGGGCTGGAAGGTAGATCCATGGTGATATTGGCAAATGGCTCCTGGGAGAGGGAAAGACAGTTTTCTCTAAGAGGCAGAATCTGTTAGATGCTTAATATATCTCTTAAAAATTCATTTATTATGCTCTCAAGAATTTACATATATGTATTTCTCTCACTAAAACTTTTATAATTATGTTTAATTATTCATCCTATTATTTTAGTTTTGAATCTCAAAGTGACACAATGAGTAATAGGTGTAAAAATGTATACATAATTACATAGGCTTCCTTTAATTTCCTCTAAGAAAGTAAAATGCCATGTAACTAAATAACAATATACTTATTAACTATGAAAACATTAATACTGATGTGTGAAGAGGATTATATTTAACATACATAAGGTACTATCATTTGTCCTAAACCAATACATAAAATATTTAGGAACACAAAAAGTACAGAATTACATGAATCTGAAATTCTATTGAGTAGATGGTAATGAAAAAAAAAGAAAAGCAAATTTGCAATAAAGTAGTGATAATAGATTTTTAAATGAACAAAGAGAAATTAATGCCTAAAAAGTAACTAGAAATTTAATGAGAAAAAGGCTAGTACTTAAAAAAGATAAAATACATTACAAGCGTCAACATTATGAAATTAGACATAAGCCTCACCCTTGTTTTTATCACACTTGATTGTATAGAACCTGTTTCATTTAATGCACTTGAAGAGATTAATTCCTGAGAGTTAATCTATCCCAAAATATTTCAGGGAGATTTCTTTTCCTTTGAAAGACCTTACACAAAACTTATTTACATTTTCCAAATCTTGTACATTGAGTTAGGAAAATCTACCTGAATAATCACAGGATTCTCTGAATTCTATTTGGTGAATAACAGTATTTTTATATGTTTGAATATTTAAGGAAGTGACAATAAAAACTGTGTTGGTGTTATATCAATTCTTATTAATGGTCACTATCATTACACATAATTGTAAAGTAGCATTAAGTCTCTTTAGATGCCTCTTTTGGGTTTATACAATAAAAACAGAATCTAAGATGAATAATATCTATAGGTAGTTAAGAATGCATCTACTGTTCTGCATGCAAAAGTCTTATTGGATTAATCTAGTAAATCTCTAATTTAAAGTAGAACGCTTGACCTCTTACAATGTCACTTATGAAATTCATTTGGTCTAGCTCTTGTTCCACTCACTATATCAACAGAATAGGGTCAGGTTAGTTCTGAACACAATAGTGCACTGACAGTTCTGTTGAATACCACCTTACTTTTTCCCAAAGTTCTTATAACATTGTGATATGAGCCAATCGGAAAACCAATTCTGTACTCTTGTAAATACAACCCAAAGGCATAGGAATCAATTGCACCAGACCTTCCTCATTTAACAAGGGGTAAAAGCCAAAAGTGAAATGCTTCTGATTTTTCTTTCACAGGTTACTTTTTTGAAAAAAAGTTTATATCATTAGACCAAAGGATTGTTACAAGCACCGATGACATTTGAAGCTGTTGCAACTGATGACATGGCCTTCCATTATTCTTTTCTCATCCTTCTGCAATTTGTTAGCTTTTAGGCCACATTCTAGACAAACCAGATAGGCATTTTTTTCTATGATTTTTAAATATAAGAATATACAAATACATATATATTATATACATATTACATATAACCATATATTTAATATGACATGTGTCCATTTAAATATTCATCTTCAACTGTTAATGCTTAGTAAATATTTTTCTTAAATATTTATTTCCTTGTGAAGAAAAGAATTTAGCATGTAATCAAACACTTTTTCCTTTTCTTATTAAGGGTTAGATAGTCTTAGAGCTAAACCTTTCAAGTTTACTGGCTGTGTCAGTTCTTTCATAGATGAAAGTTTGACCCTCTTCTGACTGCTCATCAGATAAACCATCAAATAAATGTTGCAGATACCACGAGAGAGTCTTCTTTTTCATTACCAAATATAAACCCTCTCACTTTAAGTCTTATTTATATATAGTAGAGAGCAGTAGCTGAAATCAATAAGCCCCTCAATCAAGCTATGAAATAATGCTGCATCATCAGACAGACATAATGAACTTGAGAAGGGTCAGCGAAGGGCAGCAGGAATGATGAGGAGATGAAGTGCTTTTCATATGACTTGAGACTAAATCATTTGAGCATAATGTGACTTATGTTTCATTTGTTCAGAGTCAAGAAGCTTGAAGAGGGCAATACATTCTCCAACTTCATACTTTTGAAAAATTTGCATACCCCAGCTATTCAGGGACCCATATTTAAAGAAAATGAAGCCAAAGGGAAAGAGTAAAGCCAGGGGTATGAGGGAGGACGTAGAAGGGGGAAAAGGAAATGGAAAACTATCTAATAAAAACAGTAAAAATTCACTTAAAATGTGTCCACTAAACTTTTGAATTGCAAGTTATAGTCATTCTAAGCATCACTCTGTAGAAAATATTGCTACTATTTTTTTTTTGATGTCTGGTATTTTACTAGCTAGCAAATACAAGAATTTGTCACATTGAAGAGTTTATTCTTAGTAAATTAATGTTTTTCCATTGTAGAAAAATGTGGATGTGTTTATGTGTTTGTGTGTGCATGTGTACATATGTATATGTATTGTTTGTGTGTGTACTACACTCTCTTTTCCTTGCTTTCTTGCTGCCTCTCTGTCTTTGTCTGTCTGTCTGTCTATCTATTTATCTATCTATCTATATTCTATCATCTATCTATATCTGTCTATATCGATCTATGAATTTATCGATCATCCAGATATCATACTTATATAAAAATAATTCAACAGAATTTTAAATACTAAATAAGACAAGTAGATATATACTGTCTATAACATATCTACTTGTCTTATTTAGTATTTACATATCTTTAATAAAATACCAGAAGAAAACTTACTTGGGGAGAAACGTGTTTATTTATTTCATCTCACATGTATGAACACAGTCTATTATCAAAGGAACTCAGGACAGAAACCTTAAGGCAGGGACTGAAGCAAAGGCCATGAACACGTGCTGCTCACTGACTTGCTCCTCATGGCTTGCCCAGCTTGCTTTCTTATGCACTCTGTACCACCTACCGACCAGTGACCCTGACCACAATAGAGCTGGGCCCTTCCATATTAAACACTAATCATGAAAGTGCCCACAGGCATATCTTGTAGGGGTACTATTTCAATTAATATTTGCTCTTCCCAAACAATTCTGCCATGTGTTAAGTTGCCTTAGAACCTATCCAGCATACTACTTTTAAACAAGGTCAAACCATAGCTATTTATAAAAAATATTTTCATATTCAATTTACCTAGTCCTGTTTTCCTGCACATTGTATATCTGTGGAGAACATAAAAATTGTATAAAAATGCTCCCTGCTACCTTAAATCCCATGGATATTGTGGAATTTTAACTTTATGAATTATAACAAGCTTCAAGTAAAGTTTAATTATTATATAATTGTTTACCTACTGAATCTTTAGAGCTTGGAAAACATACCTATCACTTGATGAAATTAGGTAGCTGTATTACTAATTAAAACATATATGATACTTCAGTTAATTTGTCTCTTTCTATATTTTCTTTGTGTTTTCAAGTCTATGTTAGAAAGCATAAATGGACACATTGTACGAAGCACTCCAATGATATCAACAATGACAATTAAATGAAAAGTACATATACATACAGGGTGATTTACGTTCATTGAAATCTATTATAACATTTGCAAATTTAATCCCTGCCAATGGCATGTACACATAGTACATTTGCTTATTCCTCTATCTAGAGATATCCCATATATTTAGTGTTACTATGCTAGTGGTGAACATTTTCCTGTACAAATTTCAGGCACATCTTATACATACACAAATTATTTTCTTCATGAAAATAATTTCTTCTTTTCATCCTTTTCTTCTTCATTTTCTTCTTTCTTACAAAATTTGAAATGCCTATCTTTTACCTAGTGACAATTTGAAATATATATTTTTGGAGAAGTGTTTCATAATTACTTACACTAACTTTGTCTATTTTTTTCCCATTAGGCCAGGCTGGAGAAAGGTAGGTATGGAGCATATTCTTTGCTATTTATGAACAAATTTTATTAATTTGTTTATTGTTTCTGGTGTTGACATTTGGTATTAAGCTAATTATTTCTGCCTTCTAAAGAAAAATATCAGCTGCTTAAAGCAATGCAGGTTCATTTCCTACACACATAAAGATTGATGGCATTTGGGAAACCGAATTCCATCTGCTAGTGACACCATCTGGAACATGTGGCCTCCAAGGACACCATGCAAGTGAGAGAGAAAGACAGAAGAAGACACTAACTCTTAAAAGCCTCAGCCAAAAAGTGACACATGATATTCTGGTCCCTATTTTTTTCTGAGCACAGGTTTCAAAATTAACTGCAGCATAACCTGGGAAAGCAAAGAGGAATGGGGAATATTTATTGAATACAAACTGTCTCTACACCATGCTCACAATGCTAAATATACTTCAGAACTTACTGTGTCAAGCACTAGCATTGAACTATACCATTTGATCCTGACATAGAGTGCAGGACACATATATACACCGATGAAAGACATTTATCAGTCATACATGTAACCACCCAGGATCAATAGCAGTAAATTACTCAACCCCACCCCCTGCAGAGTTTCCTTCTAGCTCCTAAGCACTCTTTCATTTGCTCTCTGAGGCCACAGTCCCCTAATGTCAAACACAAATAACTTTCCATTTCTTTGGTACTTAAGTAAACAGAATCATACATCTTGCAAAGTTTTGCTGGTCATTAATTTTGCTCAGATCATATGTAAGAGATTTTGTATTTATATAGAGACATAGATAAGTATATATGTATATGTACATATATACACATATGTATATATAAAAATAAATGCATGATTCATTCATATAAAACCATACCAGAAACAACAGAGAGAAAAGAGTGTCAGGGTGCCACAAATGTAGGGAATATAGGTGAGACAATAGAGTAAACACAGCAAGAAACTTGTAGGGAGGCTACTGGTGATGGTAATGGACAGATATAAGGGTGGAGTGGGGAAGGAAAGAGAAAGATCAAAACAAAAACAAAATGACTTTTGAAATAAGGAAACATAATACTTTGAATATTGGTTGAAACTTAAAAAACAGTCTTTAAAATGTTAAATGACTAGATTTTGGTTATAACAGGAATAATTGAGAGGAAAGTGTCTTCCTGAGAAGTAAACTATTCAGCACATAAGAGCCTAATAAATCTCTTAGAACAGTAGAAACAGTACACAGATTACTTTTGCCCTGTGCCAAAAAGTTGAATAGAGAGATAATAGTTGAACACAAAGCTACACACACACATCAGAGTATTATAGAGCACGTATTATAACTATGTTAAAACATTATCTCAAGGCAACAACATATGGATTTGGATGTAGTTATTATATTAATTTTGTACAGACACTAGAAACAAGATTTCTGAGAATTTTCAGTTTTTTCATGGCTTTGACACAAACACATGCTGTCCTTCAAAAATGATTATGGTCCAGTAAAAACTCAAAGAAATAGGTTTACAAAGGGAGCTTTGTGGCTTCACAGGTGCCCTAGGGTAAGAGCCCAGGTTGTTCTTTCAAAGGATCCTGGTCAATTCCCAACACCTCTGGTGGCCCACAACCATCTGTAACACCAGTTCTTGGGGATCTGCTGCCACCCTCCCCCATTGCCTCCTTTGCTGGCACTAGGCATGCAAGTGGTGTATAGACATACATGAAGGCAAAGCATCCATATAGATAAAATTGAAATTTTAAATGGAGAAGAACTTGATTCTGTATTATCCTTCATATCATAGTTTTATTTGTATACATAATGTACTACATAACACTTTTATATATGCAAGCTTCAGATCTTTTTCTCCCTCCTCTCACATGAGTGATTTAAACAAACCTATATCTCCTAGTAAAATAGAAGTAGTGATAAAAAGGGACCTGTGGGGACAGATTGCTCCCCCTAGGGAAGAGGGGTAGAAAAATATGTTATGGATGGAAGGAGGAGGGGACTAGAACTGAAGGCCAAGTGGGGGAGGGGCAGGGAGAATGGGGACAGGTGAGGCAATAAGGTGAGAGACAGTTCAAATTAAGGGCCGTTTCAGTGGTAATATTAAAACCTAATACAGGAGAAACTTCATGAAGTATATACGTATATGAAGGTGATTTAACTGAATTTTCCAAACAGCAGGCAGGGTGGGGTGGGGGTGGAGCCTCAATTAGAAATCTCTTGTTATCAAATGAAGCCTCCAGTACCGATTGTGGGTAACATCTAATTAGTTCTTGGCCAAAGGGGTCCCATGGGAACACACAAACAAACCAGGCCCTTGCCAAACGTTTCCATAAACTGATGGCAAGTCCCTGTTGCTGAAGATAACACCTACACAGCTCATTGAACAGGGAGAAATAGAGCTGGTGTCTACATAGAGCCTTTACCCCTCTGTGCTAACATCTTTGGTACAGGAAGGTACTGCGCATGCTACCAAAGAAACCTAAACACCAAACCAGCCACAAAACTTTTGATCTATGGATGTGTTCTGCATGTAAGACAGACTAGCGCAATGGTGGCACAAAGCTTGTAGGAATAACAAACAAATATCTGATTTAAGTTAATGTCCATTCCACAAGATGGAACACACCAGACACCGCTTAGGTGAACAAAATCCTGAGACCTCAATGCATTTTTAACATAAAAGATTATGAATAATTATATGTCAATATTTTAATTTCTAAAACATGTGTTTTGTGTATTAACTAAGGTCAGGGTAGAGCAGTTTCTCTTTAACACACAGATATGTACAAAAATGTATGACGGATTTTTTTTTGTAGTAAATAAAGAAATCTTGACTATAAAATTAAGAAAGAAAGAAAGAAACCTGAGACCTAGGGTAAAACCAAATACTATACTATTCTTTAGAATAATAGTAATCACAACAATAAAATAATTTCTAATGACATTCAGCTAATGTCATAGTTTTGGCCTTGCTCAGCTATCATCAGAGAAGCTTCCTCCTGCAGTAGATAAGAATAAACACATAGACCCACAGCCATGCATTTCTCAGACAGAGAACTTGGAACACTAAGCTCTAGATTGATGTCCCATAAAACCGTTCCCCTCAGTGCCCAGGTAAACCTGAGGAAAGGGAGGAAGAACCAATGTCCTTTGAATTCATATTATGGCTTCCAGCTTAGTGTTTTGATAGGACACCTGAGTGGCCAAAAGATGGATCTCTTGTCTGTGTCTATATCTGCTTCTTGTGCCTTTTGTGGGCTATTTTCCTTCATTTCGTCCTATTTTGATGTATCAGTTTTTTGTTATGTTTTATTTTCTCTTAGAAGCTTATTTTTTTCTAATGAGAGAAATGAGGAGGACAGCATGGGAGGGGAAGAGGGGGGAGTACTGATATGTAAGGGAGAGGAACCATAATCAGGATAGATGATGTGAGAAAAATTAAAATAGTGATTTTCAATGCAAGGAAAAACATTTTTTAAAAAAGAAAACAATAAAGTCTTAAATTATTTTGTCTACTTAAAATATTGTTAAAATCTGTCATAAATAAAAAAGCAATCTTTCTTATTGATACTTAGAGAACATGAGGAAAATAATATATTTAGTTGCAATCCAAACCTTGTTATTTCATTACTTGTATGGAGAATATTTTACAAATATATGTGTTAGTAGAATATATGGTTGGAATGTTTCTGTCTCCTCAAAATTCATGTTAGAGATTCATCAATATAAGAATTTGGTATAGAGGGACATTTCAATAATCCAAACACTTCGAAGATTGATAGAAAAATTACCAAGAGTTCAAGATCAGTATGAACAGCATAGTTCAATATCAAGGTTTCCTAAGATACATAATAACCTTTCAGCTCAAAAAATTCTAATTCAAGGTGGTAAAGGGAAGAACCCATGAAATGAAAATTATTTCCTTAACACAAGATTTGTAACCATCTCAACCTCTGCCATAAAGGGCTGACCCAAGAATATGTCATGTATGTGATGCTGAGAAACTTCCAAATACATTACAATTTCTGATGCTTTAGTTCTGAGTTCTTAGTCACTACACTGTGAGCAATAAATTCCTATTATTTGTAAATTCCCCAGGGAAAGGTATTTTAATACATTTAATGACATTGGACATTGTCAGTCCAATGGACAAAGACAGGAAATTAGAGGACATGTACTTATGTTGAAAATGGAAACTCATTTTTACAACTATGTATTTAAAATTTGTCTATTTGCATGAGAATTTGTCCTCATTGAGCTTTTGTATGTGTGCACTTGTGTACAGGCTGAAAAGGATAAACCGCAGAGACATGGATGGTGAATAAGGTAGCATTTCTGTAGATTTTAATCTGAGGCATTATTTGAGTCTCATTGCATAGATATGAGGCATGGCTGCTGGTTTATTGAGTAAGCTTGTTAATGTTAGGGGAATGCATCCTAAGCCAGCAGCACAGCACATGCCTTGTTTATTTAAATGTTAAGTGCCAGAACTCAGAATAAGAACATTAGTGTTCTTTTTCATTCCTCTGTCTTGGAGCACAGTGAGCTCAGGTGGTGCCACGTGAAAGCTACTGCTTCAAGTAGAGGAAGATGAGTAACTACAGCCATCAAAGGTCTGACTTTTTATTTGAATCTGTGAAAGCAAAACAAGTCACTCAGAAGGGTAGACAATGGCTGTTTGGCATGACATTTTATGTGACACAAAAATAATTGAGGAATTCCAGCTGATGAAGTCTAAGATGCATTAAGAGTCATGTGAGATGGTGATTTGTTCATAATGTTAATACTACCTATTACCTAGTTTTTTTTTTTAAATCAATTGGCTGGAGATATTGTCTATAATTCTAAGAAAATAAGCTTGCAAGAATGAAGATCATATATATAAGCATATATATATATGATGCTACTCAACAATACTAGGTTATTTATCATGATACAAGGATTTGAAATTAAAGTTGGATCGACATAACATATCGTAACAGTGTTAATATTTAACACCAGCAGGATGAATATCTCCTCTCTGAATGGCCTTCCTTCTGACCTCTAGAGAGTTTTCTGAGCTTTTCCTACTGTATTAGTTATTTTTCTCATTTCTGTGACAAAATACATGACAAAGAAACTTGAGGAAAAAAAGGTTTATTTTGGCTCACGGTTTGATGGTTACTGTTTGGTTACAGTTAGATGGTTCAATAAGTCCATCTTGACCAGAGAGTCGTTGAGGCAACTGTTCATACTGAAACAATAGTCAGGAAGAAGAAGAAACATATGAATGCTTTTTTTTCAGCTAGCTTTCCTTCTTTATTGATTCCAAGAATCCACATGTGGAATGGGTTCACCCACAGTTAGGGTCTTTCCATCCCAATAAGCCTAACCTAGGAACTCCTTAGCAGACGTGCATGAACACAGGCAAGGTGACTCCAGACCGTATTACTCTGATCACTGGTATCATTCCACTAAACTGTACGGTGCATCACCCCCAGTTTTCAGGCAGGGGGGACACTAAGCACTGGAAGTTCTAATTAAATTGTGGTTTTTGACTTAGTATTCAGTCTTATAACTTTACTCAGGTCTTCCTTACCTTTGTTAGAACTTACCAATGCTTCCCTTAATGAAACTGACTGCGACACACAGTTTTCTTAACACAAAAAATTATGAGAGTGAAAGGAAAGCAATCAAATGCACACTTATATAAGTTGTGCTAAATTTAGTGTTACTTTCACTAAAGTAATTTATTATCAAAACAATAATAAATAAGCATATCTTGTTGCTATGGAGATATCACCACAGTTAATGTGCTTGTTGCTCAAGCAAGAAGATAAGCAGTTTGAATCCTGCCCCCACAAATCACATGAGCAATGTAGGCAATGTATTTGGTTGCATGTAGTTCCAGCCTCTGACGATACAGACATGGGATCCTGAGATAAAGTTGTCTAAGAAGAGTGCCTGAATCCATGAGCTCTTCATTTAATTACCAGACTCTGACTCAAAAGATCAAGCAGAAACCAAAATCCAGAAAGATTCCCGCCAAAACCTAGGTCTTCCATAAGTGTGTGCACCCATGTTTATGTGTACACATATATATTTGCATAAACAAAATGCAAACATGCATGCACAATACAACACATAAAACACATGGAGAAATGGAAAAACGCAAATCAAGTAAATGGCCTAAGCAGAGAAATTGTAATTTAGAGATTTTGGAATTTATCACATTTTTCAGTTTTGTAAAATATAACATTTTTTAAAGGAATAATGCATTCTTATTCTACTAGTACAGAAGAAATATGTTCCCATAAATATTGTCCCATGCTTCAAATATTTGTGTAAATAGATGTGGTAGTAAATGCTACTTCATTATGACTGACAGCTATTGAGAAAATTGAAAAGCATTGTGTGAGACGGAAATGACACCCAACATAAGTCTCAGACCTCTACATGCATGAACATAACCATACACACATGCGTATAATAAATACAGTTGTACACATCTCCACATGTAAAGGTGGTGATATTCAAACATATATGAACTTAATATGTTTGTTCTTTGCTGCAATTTTGATACAATATAAAATAGAAATTTTATTTTGTTCTCAGAACTACCTCAGCTGAGAAAGGAAATCTTTAAGTGATTTCCGCAGTCATTGCATATTTGTTTTTTATTTTACTCATTCACCAAAAATTTTATCTATTTCTGAATATAACATATAACATATTTTACTAACCTTGTTGGACTTACTAAGAAGAATTGGTCGTCTTCATGAATTTTACTGAATGTAATTAAGTTTGAAGAATCAGATAAAAATCACCCAAGAAATTTGTTGTGAATAATAAAACCGTGAAAGTTAGAGGGAAAAATAATTCACTTTGTCAGAAACAGGCAGATGGAGTTACAGGACCACATCATTAAGGTGGAACTTGAAGAAACTTAAAGGATGGGAGAAGTAGCTGGGATGGGGCGTTCTTGAGAGAAACAAATGTAGGTACAAATCATGAGTATTAGAAATTCCAAACTGATTTCTGCACATTAAGGGGGCAAATGGAACAATCTAAGTTCAAAAAGTTATGTCTGCTAGGAAGTCATTAGATACTTTCTTCTATGCCATCTCTTTGTAGATTTAATCTTTCAAAAAAGAATTTATTCATCTTCCTTTGTCCTATCCATATTGAATTTTCTTCTTTTAATGTTGTTCATTTTCAAGACTCCTCAAATTGTGCATAATACTCAAAATTTGATAACTTTTGATTAGATACATTATTTTCTTCCATTTTATATCCACTCTGTCAAGTCTAATTTATATCATTACTTTCCTAACAGTATTTTCCCTTCCCTACACACTTGCTTTTGGTCTCCTCTCTTTCTTTTTAAAAAAAGCCACATGACTACTAAAATAAACACAAATGAGCAAGATGCCACTAAAACAAAAAATACTCTCCCCAAATGGAAAGTCCAAAAAATAACTACTGAGGTTTTTTTGTTTTTGTTTTTTTTTTTTTTGTTTTGTTTTTCCAACTGCAGGGTGCCTGTCCTGCAGTATAGTTTACATATCCCATGACTCTCCATAGTTTTGAAAACAAAACCAAACCAAAAAACCAAACCAAAATCTGATTTTTTTCCCTTTGCCAGCAGACATTAATTGCAGATAGCCTCTTGGTTAGGGTTGAACAGTATGTCCACTTCTAGTTCCCAGTATTAGGACCACATCTGGTTTGGACCTGCTCAGGCTCTGTGCATGCTGCAACAGTCTCTGTGAAATATATATATATATATATGGAAAGCACTGTTTCTTTGGAGTCATGCATCACCTTTGGAAACCACAATCTTTCTGCCTATGCATTTTTGTAGACCCTGAGCCACTAAGGGAGGGATATTAATGAAAATATCTATCCCATTTAAGACTGAGTGTTCCAAAGTCTCTCATTCTCTGCAAACTGTCAGTTGTTGGTTGCTGTGTTAATTTCCATCAACTGCAGGAAGAATCTTCTGTGATATAGTTGAGTGAATCTGTGATCTATTAGGAGTCATTTTGTGGCAATATTTCTTGAGTAGAATAATAGTTTTAGGCTTTCCTCTAGGCCTGAGACCTATCTAGTAGTGCATGATAAGGGTTTCATCTCATGGAGCCTTACCTTAAATCCATCTGAAAGTGACTTGTTACTCCTAAACTAAGTCTGCCACATTTTCACTTGTGCATATTTCAGGCATGTTTCTTCTGTATTTGCAGTGGCTGTCGTTTCGTGATAGTTCCATCACAAAGCTACCTTCTCTTACAATGTTGTGCAGAGCATTTTCCAGCACCATGAAGGCTTGTACGTAGCACTGAAGCTTCAAGTTAGGCGTTAACTTGACTTCTTCATGTTTGATCATGTAGCTATTATATTCAGCAATAGAGTCTTACAGTGTGATGACATTGTGGAGAGCAACCAATAGTCTTGCCACTAGCCTGTGATGCTGGCCATAGGGATGATTCTCAATGGGAGAGAGCTTTGCAAATTATAAATCTGATAGAAGATTGTTGTCATGAACATATAAGGAGCAAAGAAAACTGAAAATCAGGTACAGAGCTTAAGCAGTTATTTCTCAAATTGATGAAACACAGATGGATGTAAAATCCTTAAAGAAACATTGAACATCCATAGCCATCAGGTAAACATAAATTAAAACTACTTTGAGATTTCAGCTTACTGCAGGCAAAATGACCAAGATCAATACAACAAACGACAGTACACACTGGCAGGGATATAAGGAAAGGAGATGACTTATTCATTGCTGGGAGGAGTACAAACTGGTACAGCCTCTATGGAAATCAGTGTGATGGTTCCTCTGGAAGCAGGGAATGGATATATCTCAAGATCTAGCTATACCATTCTTGGGCTTGTATACATAGGATTCTACTCTCTAATTCAGACACACACGCTCATCCAATTTTATTGCTACTCTATTCATAACAGGCAGAATTTGAAAATAGCCTAGAGATGGCTGTCAATCAATGAATGGGAAAATGAAGATTTTTTTTAATATCAACTACTTAGCATGTCTAACTATAATACAGATTTTTAATTAATCACAAAATTCCCATAAAAATCATATTCCATAACATGTAATTATACATCAGGAGAACTCATTTTAGATAGTCATTTCATTTAAAAATGATGACATTTTTAAATGTAATTGAAGCATGTAAAATCACCGTGAAAGATACATCTGAAATATAAATTTCCTATGGGGATAATTAAAGCATGATCATTGTAAAAAATGTTAAATATTAGTAAAGTCAAAGAAAGGAGACTTCATATGAATGTGAAAATGAAGGTCTTTGAAATGTGCAAAGAGTCTTCCTAGGAGTGAGTTCCTTAGTTATTCAAAACCAAATGGTCAGCCCTGAAATCATATACATACAATGACAATAAACATATTCTGCATGTTGTATTCATATATTTAGGCATTTGCATATGATAATAACAAAGAAAAAGAAACCATGAATTTGAAAGGTAGCAACTGGGGACTTAGGCAACATAGACGGCACTGAAGGGAAGGACTAGAAGGGTTAAGATAATGCAATTATATTTAATTAGAAAATAGAAAAATAAAAAGGGAAATTTGAAGAGGTGTATTTTCTAACAGAATTATAAGAAATTCTGCATTATGATTCTTAAAGCAAATATAAAGAATCTCAGTTAAAGAAGCAAATATTAATATATCATTATGATTGGATCATAAAATGGAAAGATAGAAATGATGACACTGAGCAAATGTAACTTAAGGCCATAACCTAGAGAAAACATCACCATCCTTAAATATTTGTGTGAAGTGTGCATATTATAGTTTACAAAGATGAGAATACATGCCCACAAACATACACCCTCATAAATCAACTGGAATTAGAGAAGCAAAATAACAATTTTGTGCTTGCTAGTATCAGTATTTATAAACTTAGATGGTAATTACTGATATAAATTATAAATACTGATATTAGCAAGCACAAAATTGTTATTTTGCTTCCCTAATTTCAGTTGATTTATGAGTGTGTATGTTTGTGGGCATGTATTCTCATCTTTGTAAATTAGGTGGTAATTCAATAATTTTGCCGGGCGGTGGTGGCACATACCTTTAATCCCAGCACTCGGGAGGCAGAGCCAGGCAGATCTCTGTGAGTTCGAGGCCAGCCTGGGCTACCACATGAGTTCCAGGAAAGGTGCAAAGCTACACAGGGAAACCCTGTCTCAAAAAACCAAATTAATAATAATAATAATAATAATAATAATAATAATAATAATAATAATAATAATAATTTTGTGTCAAAAATGAAAGTATGATTGTTTCCTTTATTTTTTCTCATATGACATTTATTGAAATTTTTATTTACTAATTTCATATACCATTGTGACTAGGATGATACCTCTAAATCATTGGAAATAGAAATTTCTAATGTAAATTTTTCAGTACTGCTTGGAGAGCTTTAATCTTAATAGATGCTACAGCAGTGAATTGATTTTCATTGGAAACTTGATATTCACCATCCCTTCACTGACTTCCTAGAAAGTCTCCTTGAGTTGATTTTCTCATTGTATTGTCCACCCAAGTTCATATTAGGACACCTGCAGTTCACTGGATAGTCATCATTGAAATAAGAGCACATTTTATTTCAGTTTATAAAAATTACTGCTAGTATTGAAGAGTGCATAAAGAGAAGTAGTGATTCATTTGTGTATTTGATGTACATACACAGCAAATTATTTTAATGAATACAATTGTATTAATTTTATTTCTACTGCTATTTAAAGCACAATGATTATAAACAGCCTAGGGGAGGAAATATATATTTCTAAGTCCGAGTACACCATTGAGAGAAGCCAAGGCAAGAACTTGGTACTGAAGGCATGGGGTAATATATTCCATACTGGCTGCATTTTTGATCTTTTATCTTAATAGAGACCAGGCCTACGTGCCTAGAAATGATACTTTCCACAGGGGGCTGAGTCTTCCTACATCAATTATCAATCATGACAGTGTCTCACAGATATGCCCCCATTGTGCAGATTGTGACATCAGTTGTTCCCCCTTCTCAGAGGACTCTAGGATGTATTATGTTGACAATAAAAAAGCCAAGACTATAATTTTAAAATTAAAAGCAAATTATTTGATAATATCACCCTTTATTAAAGCACCAATCTTCGGTGAAAAATAAGCATTTTTGCTGCATTTTAAACTAACAGTATTAGTTGATAGTAAAATATCAAATAAAATTAACAGTTGGATGAATAACTAGAAACAATCAGTATTTCTAGATTCTCTGTGAATTTACATGATGGATAGGGAAAATAATTAAAATATTTAATTAAATCGAACAAAAATTATTTTAGGTTGATATTTGAGTTGTTTAAATAGCCCTTGGGAGACAAATGGATGAGCGGTTAATTGCATGTTCAGTGGTCCTTGGTTGCAATCACCTTATTAAAAACTCAATAAAGTATACTATAAAGAAATTATGGCTATTATTATAAAGTTTTTCAGTCAATTAAAATAATTGGGACCTTGCTTCACATTTGAAAAAAATCATAGAGTATTTCTGAAATTACCATTAAGATGTTATATGTGCTAAAATCATTATTACAGTAAAAGTAGAATAATGAAAAATTGATTTCTTGCTTTAATTAATTTAATTAGCTATACAAAACTAGTTTTGCCCTCAGTAATTAGTACTTTACATTAAAAACTCAACTAGAAATTTTGTAATTTTTGCTTCATAGCATTCAAAATAGCTATTATACTGGAAATATCTGTGAAATATATTATGTTGTCATTAGTTTATTAAAATATTTAATTTCTTCAATACTCTTATCCACACTACTCTCCGTTTTCTTTTCTAGTAGACATGAGTTCTCAGTCTTAATTTATCATTTAACTTCATTTTATCCTTCCAAGTCCTATCATAAAATCACCTTCGTAAAATCTTTGTCAACAATTTACCATTTATTATACGGATAAACCATAAATTATATATATATATATATATATATATATACATACATACATATATAATATATCCTTATAAAAAATAATAGATAGCTTAGATCCTGAATGTAAAACTGCTGAGTTGCTATATGATGTTATATAGGAAAGTGGAAAATGGATGTTACTCACATATACTTTAAGTATTTATTTGTTAATACTATACTACCAGGAGTCAAATGCAAGGTTTTGTGTGGTCTAGACAATTGTTCAATCACATAGCTAGACATCCTGAGTGACATTGCTTCATGGATTTTGTTTTTATTTTTTTCTAGTGTATTCCATGTAATCCAAGCTGGTATTCATTAGAAGTCCAATTGGCTAAGCCTGGGATTGTAAGCAAGTGCACCATGGCTGGCTTCCAACTTAGGGTAGGGGTTATATTTTAGATATAATTCTGATGCATAACTCACACAAATAACTAATAAACTGGAATTTATTAAAATTAAAATGTTCTACTCCAGGAAGATTTGTTAAAAAGTAAAAATGTGTAATTTAGTTAGATAAAACTTTCACAAAAATCTAAATTAGAACTTATTTTCAAAATATGCAAAGAATCTTGAAAATACAGCAACTAAAATTTAAACAACTTAACTTTAAAAATAGGCCAAAGACTTTAACAGGCATCTCAAGAAAAAGCTGTAAAGATAGCAAATATACATAAGAAAGAATATTCCTAATCATAACTCACTAGGTAAAAGCCACATGTCAATGCCATCGTATACTGATGAGAGTGATTTAAATTCAGAAAGCTGACAAAAAACAGTATGGACTAGACTGCAGGGTAAAGGTGATTGTCTTTCAATGTTTCAGTTTGATAGTCTCTTATCACATTGGACATATTTTCACCATCTACTTCGATAATTGGCTTGTAAGAGTTTCATGCATCCAGAAAACGAGGTAGGCTGCCCACAGATCTTCTCTTCTCTCCCTGTTTCCCCAGACTCAATCCCTTGTCTCCTCTGTAATACTGCAACAGAACACCAGCTGCGGCCTTTCTCCCCTGCTGCCCACACCTCCTTTGGATACCACAGTCATCTCCTAACCTCCTCCCAGCCAGTTTGTTGCTTCATTGCATATCCCAATACCAGCAGGCACCCTCTGCTAACCCAAGCAGGCTAAAGGTTGACCCATGCCTTTCCTACTGCTCCTTAGATCCAATGCTCAGTCTCATGCCCAGCTCTGTCACAGGATTCCTTTTAATAGGAATATGGGTAAGGGGTTACTTGCAAGAGCAGAGATAACTCAAGAGACAGCTGCATCAGCAAAGCCCAACCCATTACAGCCCACAAAATCTGAAAACCTGGAGCACACTGCACAGTCTGCAGGCAGCTCCACATAGTTGGAAAGTATCCTTTCTGCTTTTTCCCTGCAGTTGGTAGAGTCTCAGGCAAACTTACAGTTTGACTTGTCTGAGCATCTTGGCAGCTTGTTTTATCTGACAGCGACTAGCAGCAGCATTTACTGTTTACTCTTGGGAGTAACTCCAGGGAGGGCCTAAAGAATCTGGTCAGTTTTAGGGACTTCCTAGAGCTATTTTGACTTGTTCACCTTCTATATTAAGCAGCTTCCTTGCAGAATGGGATGTTTCAGTCTTGGAGGAAACTGCTACACAATAGTCTTTAAATGTAACTTAAAAGCTTTGGTTATGTCTGAAATAAAATTGTCACCAATGGAAATGTGGTCATTGTTGTTGCTCAGGGGCTTTGTAGCTGGATAGAACTACTGATAGGTTTTCTTCCTTGGCCATTTGCATAAGACCTTCCAATGCTAATAGAGTGAGTCCTTAGAATGTAGGCTTTCAGGTAAGTTACAGTTAAATTCCTTCAAGACTCCTGTCTGGCATATGTGTCTTAAGCAATGGAGCCTTACCTTCATGTTCTGGAAGGTTCCAAGGGGAATAACAAAGCATATTGTGTTTTGAGAATCTCTTGTACTTCCTTGACCAACAAGTCAGAGACTTTGTTCTGTTAGTGGGGTTTTGTGAAATTATCTGATTCTTGGCAGTAACTTTATGACTCTGTGCAGCATAATTCCATTTTTAAAATGTACACATACAGATGTATACATAAATACCTGTGTGATTTTACATGACTTATACAACAGTTGGTTTCAAAATAACTTTTTCTAACAACCTTAGCATTATTTATCTCTGCTTTCTCCCTCCATGTTATCCTCCATGGTTGCACTTAGCAGGTAAAATAGACTCATTTTCTCACATTCTCCTTTCACGGCATCCATGTCCTACTATCCCCCTTTTGATAGCTCCTTTTCCCTTCCTCTTCTTATGGTCACTTTCTAGTTTCTTATTTTTTTGTGTGACTACTTCAGATTATATTCTCAAATTTAAAGACTTGAAACTAAGATCTGCAAATAAGAGATTGTCTGTGGCATTTGTCTTCTGGGTAACCAAGATCCATACCCCAACTATCATGGTTTTGATTGACACAAAGAGGTTGCCAATTTCGATCTACATAGTCCACCCAACTGTTTATAGTTGCTTTGCTTGTAATTGTTTACATTCAGAACTGACCAAAATTCCCTTCAGTAGATTAATTAATTGGTGTATCTAGACAATTTAATTTTATTCCCAAAGCAAAAGATATGTGCCATAAGCTAAAAAATGGAAGGGCTTTAAATGCAAGTTACTGAATGACACACAGTAATCTGAGGAAGGCTATATACTATGATTGCAGCTATATGACATTCTGTAAGAGACAAAACCTTGGAGGTATTAAAAGATCATTTGTTGTCAAAGATGAGGAGGGAAAGAGAGGTGAATAGGCAAAGCACAGAGGATTAGAACAGTGAAATTTTGTATGGGAGACTAGAGTGGTAAATGCATGTATTATATTCTTCTAATCAAAAGAAGATATAACACAATGACTATAGTCTCAGGTAAGCCATGTCTCTGATTGCCAATGACCATATGTGTCCATGTATGTTCATAAATTAGAGTAATACACCCTTCTGGTGGGGATGTTCATAATGAAGGAAGCAATGGATGTGTAGAGGCAAGATGTACTAGGTTATCTTTGTATTCACATCATTTCTTTTGTACCTAAAACTATTCTAAAGATTAAGTATTCAAGAGGCAGTTTTTCCTGTGACATCATAAAATAAACTTAATTATATGTATAATCACCAGTAATTTTAGAAACTATGGTCCAAAATAAGTGTTCTATGGCCTCTTTAATGTTTGATAATTAATTGTACATGTTTTACAATAAAACAGATTTCATAGCATTTTGCAGGAAATAAAATATCATTTTCCACAGAGGCTTAGTATCAATAGCAAGATAAAACATCTTCATTGTGCTAGTCACCTCTATAGTTCTGACTACATCGTGGTTTCATTCATGATGACAAATATACTCTAACAAATTGATTTTTTTTGTAATCATAAATTGTAGATAGGTACCATTTTAAAATGCATATTTCTAGTATATTGGTCAGAAGGAAGTAATTTAAAATCAAGCTTGAAAAATAAGAATTGTCTCAAAGACATGAGGAAATATTAGAAAATCTCTTATCTCTAGTCCTAGTCAGCCACACTTCACTGTGTTCATTTTTTTTTTTTTTTTGACTGTTGGCTTTTACAATCTTGTTTAGTTTCTTGGTTTGTGTGTTTCCAGGTCACATTTCATCTTGGAGCAAATGACTTGTCCTGCACGCTGTCTTTTGTTTAATAAATAGGTGAGCATATAATGACTTGGGACAGGTTATAGCTTATATATTGCTAAAAGAGAGGCAGATGGAGCTATAAAATTTTTCTGTTCCTATTTCAGTTGATGGAACATATTGGTGAGACTGTTGAGTTATCCCTGACACATTGAACAAGGGTATTTCTACAGTAATGTTTTATCATTTTTTCATGGTGCTGTTTTTGCTATGTTATGATTAGAGACAGTTAAATTTGAAAGGCAGATTTACACAAGTTTGTGTAGCTCATCATTATAGTCCAGAATGCTTGAGAGGACAAGGTAGAAGTATTGCAAGTTCAATGTTGACTCTGGCAAGATACTGGAAACCTCTCTTTTTTAAAAAATTCAATGGAATGGACTAGAATAAAGCTCAGTATTAGCTACATAGCCTTTTATGCATCATTCTTTGGATTTAAACCATAGTACTACAATAAAAATTCAAATACACGCACACACACACACATACATATATAAAAGGATCCACAGATAAAATGTTTTTTGTTTACCATTGGCTAAAGGGCATGAAGAGAATAGAGCCTAGAAAAGATTTGCAAGTGTTTTAGAAGACTATTATGTGGTGTTATTGTGTTCCCCAAAATATTGTGCACCCTAATAAACTTATCTGGGATCAGAGAACAGAACAGCCACTAGATATAGAAGCCAGAAAATGGTGGCACATACCCCTTTAATGCTAGCATTCTGGAGGCAGAGATCCATCTGGATCTCTGTGAGTACAAAGACACACAGGAAACAGGCAGGCATGGCGACTCACGCCTTTAATCCCAGGAAGTAATGGCAGGAAGCAGAAAGGTATATAAGGCGTGAAAACCAGGAACTAGCTGGATGAGCTTTTAGCCTTTTGAGCAGCAGTTTAACTGAGACCCATTCGGATGAGAACACAGAGGCTTCCAGTTTGAGGAAACAGATCAGCTGAGCAATCGGTAAGGTGAGGTAGCTGTGGTTTGTTCTGCTTCTCTGATATTTCAGCATTCACCCTAATACCTGGCTCTGGGTTTGTTTTCATTAATAAGAACTTTTAAGATTCATGCTACACTATCATGATAAGACGTGACCAGCATTCAGGAAAGTTTATACGCAAAGAATAGCTTGAGCTTGTGGTGCACTTGTATAATAGGTTGGATTTCAGTGGACACTGGATTTTGTGAGTTCTGGCAAGTTTTTAATGTAAGCACCCATGGAACTGTAATAAAAACAACTAGTAGACAACTAAGGAAAAAGGATATAAAAGTATGGCAAATGTAGAATGGGCAGAAAAAGAGAGGTGTACACACATAAAGGCATGTGTATCTGGTTATGATTATAGTAATGAAGCTTGGGAATTTTCAGAACTGTGGGTAACTGTGAGTAAAGAAGGAAATGTAACAAATAAGTATGGTACTATAGTTCTTTAAGGACAAAGAGAATTAAAAAGGCTAATAATTTTGAAAGAGAACAAACATTTGATGATTTGGGGGGACTTCCTACAAATGTACAACGCCAGGGTTTGTCAAATACTACAGTGGCCTATCCCATGTTTTTAAATTCCTTAATATTACTTAGTAATGTGCAGTGATTTGAATTGGTATGACCTCCATTTGCTTAGATATTTGAAAGCTTAGTAATTAGATAGTGGAACTACTTGAGAGGGATTAGGAGGTGTGGCCTTGTTGGAGGAAGTATGTCACTGCGAGTGTACTTTGAGGTTTTAGATGTTCAAGCAAGGCCCAGTGTCTCTATCTTCTGACTTCCTGCTGATCCAGATGTAGAACTGTGAATCAACTCTCTAGTACCATGTTGGACTGTGTGCCTCCATGCTTCCCACTATGAAGATAGTGGACTAAACCTCTGAAACTGTAAGCCAGGTCCTATTAAATGTTTTTCTTTTATAAAAGTTTCTGTGGCCATGGTGCTCCTCACAGCAAACGACCACTAAGTAATCTGTGCTGTTAACAAATTTTGCTTCCTTATCATGTATGATAAGGAAGCAATGGCAGAGTGCTGTAGAATGTTTGCTCTGAAATTTGATAAATATGAGAAAATAGTGGAAAATATGAGAGAGTGATGTCAATAGACTGAGAAACGCAGTGGACCAATACAGTGGGCAAGAGGAGGTGAGGACAACATGAATGGCCCTCTTGACACAAAGAAAACTGTGCGATCTGACACAGTACAGAATGATAAATTGGGATCTGTAATGGGAATTCCCAGTTTGGGTATATAAATATAGGTATTGTATATATAGTAAGTTTAATCTTGGTGTAATAGGAGTCGTAACTTCTCTCTGGAAATTCATTTGCTAAAAATCAACCCCCATTGTGTTATGTGGAGGAGGAATCTTGCACAGTGATTAGATCTTAGAAAACTAGAGTGAGCCTTCCACTACATAATGATGAAGTATGAAGACTCCCCCCCCACAAAAAAACCGAAACAAAACAAACTGATACAAACAAACAAACAAACAAACAAAAACCACTCAGTATGTGCAGTGGCTTCCAGAAGGCATTATGGCCAACAGCTAATGATCCTCAAAGGGGTAAGAAGGAAAACTCATTTCAGCCTGACTTAATCAGCCAGGCCAGATCAAATGTCTGGAGTATTATGTCAGGGGGTCTATTGCAAGCATATTTAAACACAGCAGAACTTGGTGGGAAAACGCTCTTAGTGTTATACAATGGCCTTTATCATACAGATAATGTAAAGGTCATTTGGGCACTCACAGCCCCAGTTGTGGGAACCTGGGGGAGCCCCTGCCTGTACAGATAATGTAAGGGTCATTTTGACTAATAGCCACCTGTGGTGCTGGTTGTAGGAATTTGATAAAAGAATACAGTGTCTCCATAATTTTTATATAATGAAAGTCAGACATTTTCTCCCTGCCACTTTGTTTCAGACTATCCTTCCCTTTGTTCCTGTGAATCTGTCATCAAACATTTTGTTATTCCTGGGCACACTTTTCATTCTTCCCTTAGTGCTGAATGCTTTCTCTTTCTTCTTGAAAGTACAACATTTTCTGAACATTAATGAACAGCACTAACTGTTGTTTAGAGATTGTTTGTGTGCATATTGATGTCCTTGTCTTCTAATTATGGGCCTTTTAAGGTAAGATACATTTACATACTAAGAATGTAACCCAGTTGCCTGGAAATTTTGAGTGCACTTAATAAATGATTTCATGGATGGACACATTCACCTCCCTAAATGTTTCATTTGCAGCTATACCTGTAACATTTTTCATAAGTCTCTAAATACTATGAGAATTTTGGAAAATGATATTTTGAATGTTTATTGAAATATAAAAAGTGTAAATAGGTGATAAAATGCTTTGTATTTTATTATTATTATTGTTATTATTATTATTATTATTATTATTATTATTATTATTATTATTATTGTGCTTATGTCTGTGGGCAGGTGTACAGGTATGCATATGCTACATCATTCAAGTGGAAGTCTGAACAAACTTTTCCAGAGTTGATCTCCTTTCACCTGGCTCCAACAATGGTAGATATGGGAATGGAACTCTGTTTTATAGGCTTTTGCTGTAAGTGTTTTATGCCCTGAGCCATCTCACCTGCTCTATACATTTTTAAGATGATATCTATACTTGATTTATTTTGCATTATTTACAATAAACACTTTGCTAGGCACCAGGTAGTGAGTCTCTAGTAAGGCAGCACTTACATTACAACCTGTGTCATCCATGTGTGGTCCTTAAGAAGCACCTGATCAACTTGCACAGGCAGCTTAGAGAGATGTGAATAGTAATTTTAAAAGGTAAAGTACAATGAAGATAATGAATGAAAAATGGCTAATTAAACTAATAAATGTTTAGGATGGGGCCTGTTTAGATTTAGCTTTTAGAGAACTCACTGATTAGGCTGCTTTTAAGCTAAGTACTTTATTCAACACCAACTCCTATTTTTACTCTGAAGCATTCACACACCCACGCACGTGCACACATACACACACTGTTATTTAAATAATTTGTTATCAGTCTCCCTATCATACTTTCTGTTGTGCATGAGATTAACATTCTCTAGTGAGAAATCTTTTAATTTGTTTTTTTTGACATATCATCGATGAAGTGATAAGTTATAATGTTACTTAAATAATCTCATATCATTATTTTAATGCATACAGAAATGAAATGAAGAGAAGCCTTTGATTGGAGATGAGGTTGGCTGGCAAAATTAACATTGGTTCTTTTTTTGTAGCTGACTGGACTAACCTGTATCCTTTGTGTCCTTGTTAATTTCCTTCTGTTCTTACTAATGCTCTAGAGGATTGTTGACTTCTTCATTCAGTTCTGCACAGAGAATAATAGACCAAGGCCTGACATTTCTAGAGGGAGAGATATTATCAAGATTGCATCTGCCTCCAGCATCTAGATTGGTCTTGAAATGAAGATATGGAAGAAATGAAAAGACACAATATAGACTTCTGAGTGTGGTGTGAATGGATTGCAGCTCTCAATACACCAGATGAAGGGAAGGATATTATTCAAGTAACTGAAAAATGAATAAACAAGAGACAATTTCAATTCAATTTCTGTTATGTTTATTTTCCAGTATAAACATTTCGAGAAGCAACAAGCTCTCTCTCTCTCTCTCTCTCTCTCTGTCTCTCTCTCTCTCTCTCTCTCTCTCTCTCTCTCTCTCTCTCTCTCTGTGTATGTGTATGTGTGCTTAGAATACTCTACTTATCTCAACACATAAATAAATGTGAAAATTATTTAAGTAATTAATTTTAAGTAGATAATAGACAGTTAAAAATTGTCCCATGAACAAGACAAGGTGGTAGAGAACACACTCCTGGATTAGTTTATGATCCCTGAAAACATCCTATGAGTTTTAGAATGTGAATAATAATAGTAATTGTATTAGACGTAAGTATTCGAGGTTTCTTTTCTAAATCTCAAACCTCATTCTTCTGACTTAGGAATCTTCAGTGAAACATTCGTGAGTTACACTGGTTCTAGGGACTTCTTGTCTGAGCTTTATTTCTTGAAAACGGACATATAAATTCTAAAAAATAAAAAATCTAGCTTCAGAAGAATCCCATACATACTACAGAGTTTTATATAACCTTTAAGTTTTTCTAAAATAAAATGCATTAAACATGGAATGAGTCTCTATTGCACTTACCTTAGAGTGCCATAATAGCACCCCTGTACTGTGTGATGACCACTGCACATCTTTCAATACATAGAGGCTCTGTCTATTTCATGGTGTAATATTTCATCAGAACATGTTATTAACCCTCACTGCTTATTACATACTTATAACTGAATAAATAAACCATTCCAGAATGCCCCCAAGTTTAGCTTGATGAAATCAATAATCATGTCTCAGCAGGTATATATTTCCCTATATCTTAGTAAGGTGTACATCTAAATGAATCAATAACACTACTATTTCTCAGATACTGGAAGTTTAGTACAAACCAGATATGCCTTTCCTGGATTATTTCTCTCAAAGTACATTCTTCAACAGTTTTTTATGATATGTGTGAGTTAAGGTTTGTGAAACTATCCTCTGTATTGAAAGTATTATTCTGTGACTATTCTCAGTAAATTTGCCATAGGAATGATATTAAATAACTTTTGATACCTTCACAAGTAAATTTCACATGAAACCCTGGAGATAAATTCTTTAGGTTCTTTCAAGATTAAATATCCACCAAGTATCCTTAAAATGATGGAGTGAGAGAAGTGTAAAGAAATAAAACAATATAATCATATTTCTTGCTTTTCCATTTCACTTGTATTCCACTTCTTGGAGCTGACCACACCATGGCATTCACCTTATAAAGTTATTGACATAATTATAAATGGATTATAGGAAAAAAAACATTTTAAGGTAATTTGTAACATGAGAAAGAAATGCACTTACCCAAAATGACTTCTAGTTGATTAAGTATATGCAGAGAAACCTTGCAATGTATCATGACTTACGTTCCTGTCTATTGCATACAAGAGATTTCCCTGTCATAATCTGTGGCCCCTAACTGCTCTGTAGTGGGAGACACACAAGGAAAGAAGTTTTGTGAAGATATTTGGTACTAGATATTGAATATAAATCTCATACACACTAATCAAGTCCCTTACTCACCAAGATTGCCTGAACTTGATTGTTTTGAATTCATTCTATGGACAGGGCAGGATATGAACTGGCAATCCTCTTGCCTCAGATTTTCTAAATGTTAGAATCATAGGCTTGGATTAAGAATGTTTGTTGTCGGGCGGTGGTGGCGCACGCCTTTAATCCCAGCACTCGGGAGGCAGAGCCAGGTGGATCTCTGTGAGTTCGAGGCCAGCCTGGGCTACCACATGAGTCCCAGGAAAGGCGCAAAGCTACACAAAGAAACCCTGTCTCGAAAAACCAAAAAAAAAAGAATGTTTGTCTACATCCTGAAAATTCTTTCATTCTTGAGAAACCACGTTTTTTGTTAAGCCTGTTTTTCTTTGGTTCTTTAGTACTCATTTACTGAATACTTCTAATATTCCTAGATAAGCATAATTATGGAGCCAGAAAGATTTAGGAGATTTTCACAAGTCACATGTCTTGTCTAAATTCACCATTACACTCAACTTACTTGTTTTCCTGAGTAAAGTTATCCTTATTGTTCCCAAATATAATCACTCAAAACTTCAAAAATGTGTGCCTAAGCCAATAAATAAAATAAAAATATCAGGGTCTTTTCATTAAGCTCTACTTGTGTCCCATGTGGCTGCATAATGGAGGGAGGTATGAAAAATTAAAATTATATAGTTAAGGTAGCCCATGAATCCATCCTGAATATCTTCAGAAACAAATAGAAAAAGAGCCCTCCATGAAAGCTAGAGTAAAGAGGTTAACCAACTATGTATGAAGTTAACATTATGATGTGCTGAGTAGATAAAGAAGTAAATTTGGAATATTATTTTATTTAGGAAAGTATCATCAAAAATTGTAATTCAATTAAACATTTTATAAACAAATTATCATGGATGATCCACGTGGGCTCTAAATATAATAAATAACCTCAAAAGAAGGCAGCAAAAGGGAGAAGCCAAATGAAGACACAGGGGTTGGAGTTTTATAGCCAGGAGCCACAGATTGATACTCACGATTTGAACTTTCTAGCGCCTAGACAGGTATAAGAACAAGCCAGCAAGTCTGAACCAATTTGATACAGCTACTCTGGAGCAATAACCTTAGTATCTCTGAAAATTATTTTGGATTCCATTTATGAACCCTACAACAGAGTTGTCCCACCTTACTGTAACATGTACATTCAAATTTCCAGAGTTCACAATGAGCTATTTTCAACATGATGGATGATTCTATAGAATGCCTTTACATATGGCCAACAAATGTTATTTTTCTTAAAACAGTGATTCATTGTTATTAAATTTTGATGTTATCATGCCAAGTGTTGCCAAAACCATCACAATTAAGTCTAGAGAAGAGAGGAAAATGGAATGAATTAAATTATATAAATAGTATATTGAAAATAATAGCATGTCTCCCTCACAATCCTCTTTCTGCATTCCCAGTTCCCTTCACTATTTAACAAATTTAACTCACACACTGTTTATATACTGATACATGCTTTTTTTGGTCACAAAGGATAATATTTCACATAGATCTCAAACGTAGAGCACATCCTATGGAGATAGGACAATGAGAAAGTGATGTTAGGTGGAACCCACAAGAATTGTCAACATGCCTCCGAAGTTTGGACCTATAGATGAGTTGGTCTATTCTGTTTTGGAGTTTGGACATTTGGAGAGACAAAGCAAGATCTGATGAGATCATAGACCCTATCTCTGGGGCAGAGGGGACTCCCTGCTATCCTGGTTTCAATGTATTAATGAAGGTGGGTGTCTGAATTTGTCTGGACTTGTGTGTGTATGTGGGGGGGGTGTGGTGTTGTAGTTGTTGCACTGTCTCTTTCTATTGTTCTCTGTTGTCTGTTGGATTTATGTTGTCAAGCTTTCTTACAGAGGTGGGAATTTGACCTGAACACAACCAAGCTGCCCCTGAGCTCCATACAACATTTTCAAGACTGTGCTGTCACAGCTGGGGGACACCCATAATTTCTCCTTGCTAAGCCTTCTTTCTTCTCTGATTTCTCTGGTCTCTCCCTCTAATCACTAAATGTGGTTTTGCAGGGATTTAAGTGACTTTTAATATTAAAATGTGGTTTTATGCTGTTCTACTTTATTAAATATCTGGCTTTAGAGTTGGGGTATGACCTTCTATTTCCACCCCAAGTATGTTTGTTTAAAAGTTTCCTCCAAAATCTCTGTCCTTGGTCAGAAGGCCATCTGACTATAGGACAAAGAGAAAAAAGAAAACATCCCCTGAAAGAAACTATGTGATTTAAAACAGCTAAAGCATTAACTTTCTAGGTAAGCTTATTAGACATAGTTTAAAATCTGTAAAACAAAAATCCAAAGAAAACAAAAACAATTTGATGACAATATTTTCTGAGTTCCTGTAGATTTTTTTTTATAATTTCCTTTATATTTATGTTATTCTACAACTTAATGACTTTATAGGATAAAAAATACTTATTAAGCTTTTCAGGTTGTCTAAACAGGAAATCCAAAGTCATTCTTTATAGCATCAAAGCTCCTCTGCTTTAAGATATCAATTTTTATCTCTTTAAAAAAGCAGTGAGAGAGCAGGGCGGTGGTGGCACACGCCTTTAATCCCAGCACTCGGGAGGCAGAGTCAGGCAGATCTCTGTGAGTTGGAGGCCAGCCTGGTCTACAGAGCAAGATCCAGAAAAGGCACAAAGCTACACAGAGAAACCTTGTCTCGAAAAAAACGAAAAAAAAAAAAAAAAAAAAAAAAAAGCAGTGAGAGGAATGGTCAGAGTCTGTTTTTCTTGCTGAGCGTTCAATATGCTTATAACTATCCTCAAGGACATGAAAACTTAAATTGTGATAAAATAAAAGAAAAGAAAATTGTTAAGTTTATGTAAGGTCTAAAGATACAAAAGTTTGAGCTGTGGGGATCTAAGAAAATGTTGTAAGGTCTAAAAGATTGTTTTAAAGTGTGTAAAAGTAAGTTATAGAGGTCAAAAGATATAAAGCCTTAAATTGTGATTAAAATGATTTAATGTATGGAATGTAAATTGTAAAGTTAAAAGAAAAAGCCTTAGGGTATATAAAAAAATGTGTCAGGCGGTGCGGTGGTGGTGGCGCACGCCTTTAATCCCAGCACTCGGGAGGCAGAGACAAGTGGATCTCTGTGAGTTCGAGGCCAGCTTGGGCTACAGAGTGAGTTCCAGGAAAGGCAAAAAAGCTACACAGAGAAACCCTGTCTCAAAAAAAAAAAAAAAAAAAAAAAATGTCAGATTTCTTTTCCTCACTGTGCTATTGTTATATTAAGACTTCAAAAGTTCAGAGTTTTTTTGCATTAACCAATGAAGTTCTGATAAACTATTAATTAATCTAGCTCTGGTAAAGCACTAACTACTATTGTCATAGTCACGAGTTCAAGATTTTAAATTCTCTTTGGTTGTCTTCTAAGCATAGACTTAAAAATGCTTCTCACTGTGCTAAAAAACATCTATCTAATCTATATACACCAAGGCTTCTCAGTAGAGAAGAGAATGGCTAATGCTTTTAAGTAAAACCATGTTTGGGTTCCCAAGTTTTTATTATGACTCAAAGACATGAGTCTATTCCCTTTCCTACAGTGTGAGTTTCAGTACAGGTTACAAACAGTAATAATGTTAACATATATGAAAATTTTACCTCTTTTTGTATAGTTAAAAAAAAATTCTTGTGAGCTTTAAGGCATTCAAGCTGGCTCCACTTCTCACATGTCAAATGGCCCCAGAGAAGTACTATTTTAAAAAAAGCATGCTTCCTTCTGCCTTTTCCTGGTAGTAGGAACTCTTCCCCTTTCTGTGCCCTTGAGACTCTCCTCCTCCAACTACCAGGAACATGAACCTAACAGTTTCAAATATATGTCCTAGAAAAAAATATCTAGACTCTTTAACCTAAGTTCTGACCCTAGTCTATCTGTCACATCAGATTTCAAATCAATTAGTGACAGCTTCCAACAACTCAAGGACCAGCTCTAGCTGTTTCTTCAAAATCAACATCCTAGTTCAGCATTACACACTACGATGCCTAGCCTCAGAGAGTCACACAGACAATGAAGAAAACAGCCTGCTCTTCCTGGATTTGGACAACACTGCATCTTTTGGGGTCCCCAAATTATGACACCACAATGTCAGCAGGAAGTACTCAGATGATGACATCACCTCTTCTCATTCATTTATTGTCAACAAAAAGGCAGGGACATAAATTTCTAAACCTGGGACATATGGCTGAGGTGCCTATTTAACATATGCTATAAACAGTTTACTAATATTCTTAGTAGGCCTAAACAATTTACTACTACTTTAATCTGGGGCATTACTACACTCATTAATACTATGAAAATCATTGGTGCATCTACAATTGCCTTAATACAACAGGTTCATACTGTAGAACATGTTATTAAGCTCTCTAAAAATATGTCACTGGCATTTATTACTCAAAAATTTGATTAGAAATCTAAAAAGATAAGATAAATATTTTCAAAGAAACAATCTTATTTATGGGCAATCAAATTCAAAATATTAAGATTTTATGTACTGTTTCCTGTCATTCACAATTTTAATGGATTTGTGTGGTGATATTTTATTTGTGCTGAAATGTGGTGATATTTTATTTGTATGTTAATAAATAAAGTTTGCCTGGAGATTAGAGGACATAGCCACCCATAAATAGAAGTCAGGCTGTTGGTAGCACACTCGCTTAGTATGATCACGTGGCAAGCAGAGTCTCTGTGTGTTCAATCACACACTAGGAAACAGCCAAGTGTGGTGACATACACCTTTAATCCAGTACCAACCATAGAAACCTGGAGGTCTGTACAGACAGGCAGTGACAAGGAAGTGAGATAGCTGGGCTAAGAGCCAATGAGAAGGCAAAATAGCAAGGGAATAAAGGTGCAGGTTACACAGGATTTCTCACTTCTTTTGTCTCAGGTCAGGACTTTTGGTCTATTATCATTTATTTAGGAGTAATGATGGGAGTTAGGCAAATTTTGATTCTTGTCCTTCCAGTCATCTTCCAATAATTGAGAAATGCCCTATACAACATGCAACAAGATTTACAGACTCTTAAGTTAAAAAATAAACTAGGAGGAGATGGTGCAGTCATATCTGATGGGAATGGCAAAAGCCATAATGCCTGCACAGTTGCTTAACAAAGATACAGCAAAGTTGAGCTATAAGATGGTTGCTGTGCCAATTTTGGTTTTGATCTCCACCTCTTGTATCCTTGGGAGAATTTTAGTATTTCTACAACTTGAGAATATTGGATTGATGGAAATTTTCTTGTGAATCATTTATTCCTTCTCCCAGGAATACTGCTTCTAAGCTTCCCCCAGAAAAGTACTGAGCATACCAACTCTTCTGTTTTGGGAGATACCTTTATCTACTTGAAGGTCTTCATTATGCCTTGGAAGTTGTATGACTTGGGAGCCAGAGGTCTCTTTATGAGACTATGAGATATACTTCAAACATCTGCCACTGTACTTACTCAGGAACAAAATAATCAGAACAAAGTAAACATAGAAAGGTCTACAAGATTCACTGGGCTAGAGGAGTTAGCCACAGATCAGATTGCAACCCTCTTTCTACTATACACTTAGGCATACTCACATGTACTCACATGACATATACTGCAACAAAGTTAGTTTAGATGAAGTTACCTCAGTCCTGAATGGGGGCTTATATTGGTGGACAAAGAATGGTGTAGAAAGATGGCAAAAGAATGAAGTATCAGAACCTCCCTTTCTTAGGAAAGCTCATGCAGAGCCACTGTGGTGTCTATGAGCAAGGGAAAAAAAAGAGTGACAGGATTACACATACAAACAAATTCTATAAAGATATAAAATGTAGGCATTGTATTGTGCCAGTATTTGAATAATAACTGCAGCAGTTTTGGCCTGGGGATTTTTCTTGGGCACTCTGACCATTAAGAGTCAATAATACACTGCTTAGGATGTGGTAATCTGCCAGGGTTGGCTTGGAGATTTTGTTTTGGTTTAGCATCCTTGAAGGCACAAAAGCTACATATACCTCTGGATTCTTAAAACTTAGGTTACAGAGTTCATCAAAATAAAAGATAATTCTGTTGACCAAACGAGGGAAAATGATTATAAAAGATAACTCTGTTCTGTCATGGTTTATCAATGATGACTAAACTTATGACCCCAGATGTGCAAAAGAAAATGTTATACACATGTCCAGAAACAAAATGATATGATCTATGGTTTGGAACAATGTGAATTCTGTATAAATAAAGAAGTGCTCTGATTGCTAGTGAGTCAGGCTGCAATAGTGTTCCAACCATTATGCCTGGCCAATCCTTCCCTTCCCAACTCCTTATACATCCTCTCTGGGATATGGACATCCCTGAGGCTGACCCCATGTGCTAAACTTGTATAGAATGCCATCAGTAGCATGTCAGACTTGTTAGTCATCAATTATAAGCAGAGTCAGCAAAGTTTGCTCCTCTTCCTAACTTTTTAAAAGATCTCTAAATGTCTTTAGCATTTTGAGATTCTGACTTTTTTTCTGATTTAAAGGACAAAGGTGTATGATCTCTGTGCTCTGATAGAGTATACATGCTAGGACATGGTCTAGACAGAACAGCATATAGAAAATAAACAGACACAACTGATGTCATGTAATAGCAAGCTTGCTTATTTTTGTTTTTTCTATTTTTATATTTTATATAATTAATAAAACAGTGCTTGTATAAAAATTCACACAAAGTTGCTAGAGAGCATACAATTTCCAAAATTGTCCTGGTTTGTGTTACATTCATTTTGCTACAGAAGAAATAGGAATCTAAGAGAGCAAAACAAGGGACATGGTCAGCCCACTACTATCCATCAGGTCCCATGTGTGGTTCAGTATCTAACAGCTAACTCATTTACGTTGAAGTGCATAGGTAGCTGCCACTTGTTTGTGTTCATTCTAAAGATCTTAGAAACTCTTTAAAAGTAGGCACTACTTAATGTACTCACTCATAAATGGATACTAGTTGTAAAGCAAAGGATAACCAGACTACAACCCACAACTCCATAGAAGCTAGCTAACAAGGAGGACCCTAAGAAGGACATATGGATCTCCCTCAGAAAGGGAAATAGATGAGATCTCCATGAGTTACATGAGGGGGGCAATGGAGGGTAGGAGATGGGGGATGAGAGCATAAGGGAATGGGATGGTCCAGCTGGAACAGAGATGGAGTGGGAAAGCAATGAAAGATATAACATAATAGAAGGAGGCATCATGGGGATAGGGAAAAACTGGATGCTAGGGAAGTTTCCAGGAATCCACAAAGAAAACCCCAGCTTAGACTACTAGCAATAGTGGAGAGGGTGCCTGAATTGGCTTACGCCTGTAATCAGATCAGTGAATACCATAACTGTCATCATACAGCCTTCATCCAGTAACTGAAGGAAGCAAATTAAGAGATCTACAGCCAGGCACCAGGCTGAGCTTCAGGAGTCCAGTCAAAGACAGGAAACAGGGATTCTATGAGCAAAGGGCATCAAGATCATGATGGGGAAACCTACAGACCAACACACTAGAGAGAACTCATGAACTTTAGACCAACAGCTGTGGAGCCTCTATGGGACTAGACTAGTCCCTCTGCATAAGCGAGACAGTTGTGTAGCTTGATCTGTTTAAGGGTCCCCTGGCAGTAGGACCAGGATCCATCCCTGGTGCATAATATGGCTTTTTGGAGCCCACTACCTATGGTGGGACACCTTGCACCGCCTTGATGCGGGGGGTGGGGTGGGGGTGGGGGCTTGGATCTGCCTCTACTGAATGGACTAGCCTCTGCTGACTCCCCATGGGAGGCCTTACCTTGTTGGAGGAGGGAATAGGGGGTGGGTGAGGGAGGGGAAGGTTGCATGGTTGGGAGGAGGGAAGAAAGGGGGAATCTGTGGTTGGTATGTAAAAAGAATAGAAAAAGTCCCTAATTAAAAGAAAAATGATACCTATAAGGCAATAATTTCTGATTGTTCCAATAAAGCATTAAGATAATTTGAAATAATTTATACTTAAATGTAAACAGTTTCGTTGTTATTATTGTCTTATAATATATGAAATATACGCCTCAAATGACATCATTTACAATTTATATATTTCATATATAAACATATATAAAGAAATTCTAAATGAAGAAAATATGTAGAATTATTTACAGAATAAAACTTGAATCTCAAAGTTAAATATGAAAAATTATGAAATTCTTATGGGCAAAGTTTTTGTTTTTGTATTCTTTCTTGATTACCAATACCAGCCATATCTCCAAACAGCAGCAAGCCTTAAACAGAATTAAAATAACTAAAGTCGTTAAAGGTCAGAAAAATTAAGCCTAATTTTACATTTACTTTTAAATACAAGGGAGCAGACACACAATGACAAGTTTGTTGAAATAAAGAGTTGAATTGAGTAAGCCTGCCATGGGAATATTAGTGATTCCTTTTTCAAATAATTTGTCAAAACATAGTTCTGCAAAGTTCAATTCATTTGTAAATTCTCCTTCAGACTCATGCAGCAATTTTTACATGTGAGGGAGTTTGAAATGCCGAACACTTTTCTGCTCAACTACTTTGAAATAATAATTTTATGGCTAGTCTTAAGATCAATAGTGTAGAGCAAGAGTGTGAAAAACAAGCATGACATGAAGACACACTACTCTGTTAGTCTCTGTTTACAAATCAAGAAATAAATCCTACTAAAGTGACAGAAAGAAAAAAGTGTCTCAGTGAAAATCAACATGCTTTTTTTCTGCTGAAAATAAATTAGCTAAAGAAAAATAACCAAGGCAGGACTGCACAATCACTAGTGACTGCCACTGCTGTTTCTTTATTTTATACCTTCTGGGTTCCAGGGTTGGATTATATACAGGTTTTTATTCCTGTTGTTCTAGAGACAAGGCGTCTGGGCCCCATAAAAGGGATTTGCTGATTGACAGACTCAGTCTTGGTTTGGGGAATAGCATACAGCATAGAGCATTGGGGGCTTCAGCGAGCAGGTGTTAAGCCTATTGAACAGAATATTTCTTTTTACCAGCCTCTAATATTCTGACTTCAGAATTCATAAACAGATGTTTTAGACAGATTCTTTCCACTTTCTATTTCCATGGGGTTGTCTCTCACCTGCTTAATTGCTTCTTTACCCAATAATGAAAAACAAAAAGTACATGAAAACACATCCTAGCTTCCCCTGTGAGGAGAAAATTGTCTCATTGGTGTCTATACTTTTATTTACCTTTCTTTGAATATTGGAAACAGTAATAGAGAGGAAATTAACTTCTCCACTAGATTTTTACCTCCCCTGAATAATGAGTGCCATTCCTCTTGTCACATTAGTCATTTGATCAATGATTGTGAGCTCCCGAGTGTTGTAGCTCTTCATCCAAATGTCTGTCCTTTTGTCCACCTTTATGATAAAGATTCAGAGACTGAACATCAGGCTGGAGAGATGACTCAGCAGTTAGGGCAACTTTGAACAAGACCAGAATTCAAAGGAGGTTAACAGCTGCCAGGAACTCCAACTTCAGGGAGATCTGATAGCTCTGGCTACTGCAGCCTCCTTCACTCACATGTACATACCCAAATACACACACACACACACACACACACACACACACACACACACACACACACACACCCCAATATGCAAATGTATGTAACAAAAATAAAGGAAAAGGATCGATATGAATGTGTGTGGAGGGTATGGGAGAAGTTTAAGGGATGGTAGCTAGGAGGAACTGGAGGAAGCTAGGAATGGGAGCAAATTCTAATGTAATTCTATTTTTGATTAAAACCATATTAAAATAATAAAGTAAATATTTTAAAAGTATACTGAATATAAGAAACCGCATAGATGTAAGAATGCTAATAATGGGTTTAAATTGGTAGAAAGTCAACTTCGTGTTTCAGAGCTATAAACCTCACATGGGAGAGACTGAGAGGAAACAGATCAGGAGTTCAAGGCTAACCTTTGCCAGAGAGTACTGCTATGTGGGGAAAGATTAGGGGAGGAGGCTGAGAGAGACAGTGAGAAAGAGAGAGGCGACATAGAATGTTTTTAGATAAAGAGTGGCACAATGGTGCTGCGGGCAGAACCATGCTACCATTCACTGAAAATCAGAATGCTTCTTCTTGTGATGGAGGAGCTATGTACAAAATACTCTTAATGAGACCAATAATGACAAAAATTTTGCAGTGAGTACTTGGATGAGGTAGAGATTAGAAGTATCATATGGAGTTTTTTAGAGAGGCTGACATAGGATTCTATAGAAATTTAGAGAATAAGAAGTACCTACTACACTTAAGTTTAGGATTGCTGAATTAAAATCACATTACCCAGTTGTTCAATATCCATGTCAACCTCCTTCCAATATCTTTCTTATCTAAACAGACAAATGCTAAATAGTGTTTTTGAGGTTGTCGAAGTAGTTTCTGGTTGGCAATCAAGTGAAGTGAAATGAGAAATAAAATGTGAAGCAGAACTTGCCTGTCTGTGAAGGCAGTGATGCTGGTGTTGTTTCCGTGAATGAGCTATTGATTTGTGATTGTCCCTCTGACAGTGCTGTGTATATCTGATTTTGTAATTAGGCATTGGTAGCATTCATGCCTGGAGTTCATGCTATTGATCTTTCACTGTGAGTAGCAAACAGATGAAAAAGAGAATCCGCTTTGAGTGCAGGAACTTGTACAAAGAGAATCCACTTTGAGAACAGGAACAAAAGAAGTAGCACACACACCAATTGTCTTAGTTTTTCAAATGCTGTCTTGTCCGTGGATATCAAAAGTCTACAGATAATTCTCTCAGTCTTCCCGAGGAGTTGTCTTGAGCATTCATGCCTGGTAGTCTCTAAAGGCAGAGTGTGACCACTGTGCTTTTCGCTGTTCCTTGCTCCTCCAGACTTCTGTGACTTTTTCCACTCTGTTTAGATCATAAATATGCCATGACCATATCTCATTACCCATGAGAAACAATCAAACACAAAATTTAAGCCCTACCCCTTTTGTTTGTGACAGCTGTGGATCCTTACTTTTGAAAACAATATTGAGATTTTATTTCATTTTTTATTTCTGTCTTTCCCAAAATATACAAATATTATTCTTCCCTTGTCTCTTATCTGATTTGCTTTACAAAGTATTTAAAAAATCAGTTGTTTGATTGTCCATGCAAAAAAGAAAAGTACTCAATTTAGTTAGAACAAATTGATCTGACATGTGGAATGTAGCTTCGTTGAGTTTCAATCATAGTTTTACTATTTTTTTTCTGACTGTTTTGTTATAATTTTCTCTCCTACAAGATGGTCTAACTTTCTCTCTTCCTGAGGAAATGAAGATAGTCATTTTATACCTCAGCCTTGCTTTCTGTTTGAACTCACTCTCACTGTACATTTTTCCCTGCCTAGAGATTGATTTATCTTGAGTACAGGACCATTTCCCTTTCTTTTGGTCTGATATCTTCTATGGGTTATCAGTATTACACCTAAATATTCAGTATAGTTATGCTAGTTTGATATATGTTAATAAATCTAATATACAATTTAAAATAAAAGTGAAGAAGAAATATTATCAATTTTTGCTTTTTTAACTGAAATCTTCAAGCATAAGGACTGCTGCATAAGAGGTAAATGCAGTAGATAAAATGATAAAAGTATCCAAAATTATTTAAAACTACAGGAAAGTGGGTGAAAATGGGAAAATGTATAGTAGGTATACTATGCCACAGTTAGAAAATGCTGAAGATTTGATTTAATGAACATTCTTAGCACTGTGGAGAGAAGGGGGAGATGTAAGTTTTATTTTGGGATTGGGAGATTTAGCTCAGAGGTTGAAAGCACTTGTTATTCTTGCAGAGGCCCTGATTTAAGTCCTAGAACCTACATGAGACTCACAACTACCCATAACTCCATTTCCAAAAGATCCAATCCTGATCTCTGTGGGAACTAGGTATGCTCATGTTATATGGACAAAGATGCAAGCCAAATGCTCATACAGATAAACTAAGCTAAGTAAATGGTAGTAAACAGTTTTGATATTGTTTTGTAAAATAATATAACTCCAATTGTACATGAAACCATAACAATTATTTTCTAGTTTTGTTCTTCCTAGTAGGTAGGACATATAGTTCAGAATGAAATTCTACTCTACGTGATTTTCAAATTTAATACTACTGACATAATAATGACTCATTATGATTAAAATGACACAATTTTATACAATACCCTTGGTCATAATTAAAAGAGGTTATCTTTTTCCTTAAATAAGTAAAATGTTAAAGAACAAAAGAATATAGACTATCTAGAAAACAAAAAGCATCATAAATTAGGTGTAAGAATGATGTGGGTGACATATATCTCTTGTGTATTTTTTGTTGATAATAATGATGTACTTTTTTTTTTCACCAACTTAAGATCCTTTGGGCAAAGCTGATGTATCTAAGTGACTGCTTTTCATATTACTTGATCAGCTCTATGACTCAAAAGGATATCAGTGACATTCTAGTAGCAGAAACATGGCCAATATCCAATAAAGTTTAATTACTCAAAAACCGAAATAATTTAGGTTATAAAATGGTCTATATTCAACAATTTTAATTGAAATGATGATTTGCATAGGCAGCAGCAGCTATGAAAACTGAAACTTACTCAATGCTACTTAGGTTGGGTGAAAATACTGATTTTTGTATTCTTTGAGAACGAAAATAGCAAGTAATATTTTTTTCTTGAATGCCTCAAAAAGCAGGAGTCAACTGACATTTGTATCAACAAAATGTGACAGACTGATAATCAAGCTGTCTCTGTTTAAATATTCGCTAGTACTTTCTTGACAACAGTGTTTTGAACCAGAGCAAAATTTCTTTATAGGGGCTGTTAGAAGGTCACTTTGAGGGCAATAATGTTGTATAAAGGGAAGAGATAGGTAGTACATGATACAATATTTGCCTTTTAAGTTGAATCACCATATCTAGTCATGAAAAATATGTTCACTGCTTAGGATAAGAATAGAAGGAACATTTGACAATTGATGTTGCCATGTTAAGCTTAAACACCCTAAATGTATTTCATTTAAAATTAGTTATGCACTCATTTTCAATGAGAAAAAATATTTCCTGTGCATGGATTTAGTAAGGATAAGAATGGGTTACTGGAATTTGGAATGCAAAAGCCATATCTAGCTTTATAGGAGCAATGAGGTTTTGTTTTTTTTTTTCATATAAATCCTTTTAAACTAGAATAATGAGTACAACAGTGAAGATGGGTTGGGAATGAAAATGTAATCATCTAGCAGCTCAGTTCAGGATATAATTATGTTACTTTGTGTAAACACGTTATGGAGGTACAATGCAAACCAGGCTATGGCAGGTTAGATAGTTTATGCATAAGAGATTAAATATTAAAATACCCTGGTGGCAGCATAAAATCATTGTAGGGGACTGACACTTGGCTAAATTGCAAAGGATTTTTCCCCTAGAATATTATTTGACCTTACATTTGACATTTAAGTGAAATACATTGTGAATGAAGATGTATATATGGTCTAAATAATAGTTTGTATCAAACTGGAAGACACATTAGAGTCATAGCATTATTAATAAGATCAGGTTCTGAAGAGCTCTTATATAAGAAACATTGGTTTCAAGGTAAAAAGTAAGGAAGTCGGCTGTTTCTCAGTAATATTTTAAGCACCTTTTGTGTAAGACTTACCATTTAACACAGAAAAATAGTTCTTAAAATAGGTTAAAATTAACCACTTTAAGTTAAAAAATATCTCTACTTTTTCAATAGTTACTGGGTAGCACACTTAAAGCATTCAAAGACCTAAAAGATTTAAAAAGGTGTTTAGAGGAAAACTAAAATTTAATCTTAAGGAAGTTCTGGAGTGCAGTTTAAGGGATTGAGACTTGAATGGACTATGGTATACTCAGTTTCCAGTACCTGACACATTAAAAAGCTATCCTCAAATCAGAATCTGTGTCTGATTAATTTCTTGCTCAATTAATACTGCTGTTATATTTTACTTTTATTAGGTATTCACAGGGAAATACTATATACATTTTATACCAATTCCAGCATTTGTTTCACCTTGAAATTTGTGACTAAGAAGGATTATTTTATTACAAGAGTATCTTAGACACATAAGATTTACAGTTAGAGAGAAAAAGAATAATTGACATATTTGCTGCAACATATCAACCTTTAAATAACATATGCTACATTCTTACTGAATGTTTTTAAAATGTAGATTCTTGAAACAGGGATAGGATAAGAATATACTTAACTTGTTTTATCTTTCTTTAATGTAAGAATTGACTGTAGAAAACCAAATAAGGATCTTACAAGTTAGATCTAGAGATAACTAGAATACAATTCAAAAAATTTTATATATATATATACATATATTCTCATATACAAATATACAAATGTGGTATCAGGCTTGTGAGGTTTAGTAACTTAAGAGTTCATCCTCTGGGGGCTGCAGAGATGTTGAGAAGTTAAGAAAGAGTGGTTCCTGCTCTTGCAGAGGATTTGAATTCAGTTGCCAGAATGATGTCCAGAAGCTTGCAAACATCTGTGACTCAAGTTCAAGGGAAACTTTTGTTTTGGTTTCAGTCCTCATCCACAAATATATAAAGTACATGAACACATACATAAAGACACACCTATAGACATACATACACACGTACATATATACACACATATAGCTATGCACACATATATACTCATTCATACATATATATGCACATACATGCATGCACATATACACTTTTCAAAGAAATATAAAGAAAAAGGAGTATGTCCCCTGGATACAGGTGTGCTGTACTTATCAGGTCAGTGCCTTTGTCAGTTTCTTCAGTTGATTTTTATTTTCCAAACACAATCAAGAATAACAGTATGTATGGCACCATTTTATGAATAACAAGAACAGAATTTTTTAAAAAATATGATTTTCTAAATATATAAGAAATGAAAGTTTACACCCAGGAGAGATGCTAATATATCAGTTCTGCATTTTTCACAACATTAATATATGAGATTATCAACAATGCAAGGAGTCTAGACTTCATAATTTCCCCGAAGTCAATTACCACTTCCTATGCTTTCACTTGTGCAAGGCAGAAATTGCACATTTATTTTGGAGGAAGAATACAATCATTCCTGTTTTTAATGAAATTATGATGAGGTTAAGTAAAATTAAAATGCATGTCCTTGGTAAACATATTAATTCAAGTCTAACCATGTAATTAGAATGCTGAATTATTAGATGGAGATTAGATGAGGTTTTCTTGGGTGAATGAATATTCACTATATATCCCAAGACAACTTCCAATTTCATAAGCATTCTAATTGTGGCCTACTCCTCTTACTTTACTCTTATGATTTATAGTCTTCTCTTATCAACACCTTTTACACCTTTGCCAACTTCCACCTGTAACTTATTCTATTGAAACCATACATTGAACTCCATTTTATTTCTAGTTAATTTCACTCTATTTGGCAGAGCTTACTTCAATTAGTGGCAAGGAAGTTGTTGTGCAAACAATTTAAATACATGAATAATTTGTAACACAATTAAAATCACTACATATTGACTTTATTTTCAAAAGTGGTTCAAGGGATATTGTACAAAATAAAGAATATTTAAATGTAAAGGTTACTTAACTTAAAATCTGTGGTTTATCTTTGTTCCATATATATAGACAAGGAAATGAGATGTTACTTTAATAATGAGTAATGGAAAATCTACTCAATTTTATAGAAAAATCTACACAGTATTATTAAAACTTAAGAGAATCTTATGTATTTGGTAATTAAGATATTCAGATATGAGTGTATTTACTCCTTTGAACTGATGAAAACCAAGAAGCCTATGCACCAACAAGACATTAACAAAATAAGAGAAATATTAATTATGTAGGATGATCACAGTGAAGCAATATTCCAAACTTCCTTTCCTATCAGCAAGGTGCAGCAAATTATTTTTAAAAGTTTTTGCTTAATCTCTGGAAATGTAAATCCAAAGTAATTTTTATTTCCCTTATTTCTGTATAAGTGATTTTTCATGTGTAAATTATTAGATAAAACTGTCAGAATACAGAATCTTCATAAAAACCTCGTAAGCTTTGGGATCTGGAAGGCTGTGTTTAATCAGTGCTTCCAAAGATAGCAAAGAAAAGATCTCACATTAGTCTTTGACTCTGTGTCTGGCTTTCCTCACATCCTAAACCCTTACTTCACAAACCTTTTTCTTTAAACAAAAGATACAACAATATTTTGCTATTTCAGATCATTCATTCATTTAAAATTCTTATTGATGCTCTACTCTTCCCTACCTTTAAAAGAGGAGAGCTGAATGTTGGAAACAGGTTCAAAATTAGAAATTGTATGATTTTCAGAAGAGAAGTGGCCATTCAGCAGAGCTGCCTCAGTGTATAGTCATTTCATATTGAGACAGGAGATCAATTTTTTGGTGTCATTCTACTATAAAGCACCAGTTTTAATAAAATAAAATTTTCAAGATATAAGATAAACATTAAACTACATATGATGAAATAAAAAAATTATAGAAAATAAGGTATGTAAGATGATTAAATGAGAATGATAAGAAAGCCATCCTCCCTTTGGAATCTAAGAAATAAGGAAGAATAACCACAAAGATAATTGAAAAACTTTATAAAATTCTCCAAAAAGAACAAGAGACAATTGAGCACTGAACTCTAAATGGGTCGTCTGTGTCCTATCCCTTGCCCAAAGTTCAGGGATCATTTTAGAAGAGGAGGCAGAAAGACTGTAAAAGGTGAAGTAATGGGTTTCTGTTGAAAAAATAGTATTTACTGCATGCCCATGACAACCCCATGGATCAAGTGAACTCACAGCAGTTACCACTTCATACACAAGTCATGTTGCACATTTGGCTACCTAAAATTCCAGCCAATCATGTCCTGCCCCTACCTAAAATGCTACTGTCGTTGAATGGCTGTTGGTGGAGGGAGAGTGCGGTGTTTCTCAGGGATATGTCCCTTGAGAGGCCATCCAAGCGCCATTAGCGCCTTTCACCTCTGAATACACTGGCAACATTAAGTGGATTTAGTGGGTTTGAAAAGAACACAAGAAGCTGTGAAGAAAAAGTGGTGGAGGTGTTTAGGGTAAGAATGGGATGAGAAGAAATAGAGGGTGATTTCCTTAAAATCCACACATTACCTGCATTATGAAACTTTCAAACAAAAATACATTAATTAAAAAAAAAACAACAAATAAAATTTTTCTTAGTAATAGTGTTTTTAAAAACATCTACATGTCAAACATAATATAAAACCATGCAAAGCTCCGGGGTAAACTGGGGGTTGGGAGCTATAGAGGGGGGAGGATGGGGGATGATAACATGAGGGAAAGGGATTGTGGATGGGGGAGGGACAGAGAGAGAGAGAGCAATGAAAGAGATATCTTGATAGAGGGAGCCACTATGGAGGTAGGGATAAACCTGTTGCTAGGGATATTCCCAGGAACCCATAGAATCCATAAGGATGACCCCAGATTAGACTACTAGCAACAGTAGAGAGGGTGCCTGAACTGGCCTACCCTTGTAATCAGATCAGTGAATACCCTAACTATCATTATAGAGTCTTCATCCAGTAACTGATGGAAGCAGATGCAGAGATCCACAGTCAAACACTGGGCTGAGGTCTTGGAGTCCAATCGAAGATTGGGAGGAGGGATTATATGAGCAAGGGGGGAGGGTCAAGATTATGATGGGGAAATCTACAGAGTCAATTGAATCAAGCTTCTGGGAACTCACACACTCTAGACCAAAGCTGTGGAGCCTGCATGGGACCAAACAAAATCCTCTATATATGAGAGGCAGTTGTGTAGTTGGTCTGTTTGAGGGATCTCTTGCAGTGAGATCAGGTTATATCCTTGGTACATGAACTGGCTCTTTGGAGCCCATTCCTTATGGTAGGATGCCTTGCCAAGCCTTGGTGCGGGTGGGAGGGGCTTGGTCCTGCCTTAACTGAATGTACCAGGCTTTGTTAACTTCCCATGGGAGGCCTTACCATTTTGGAGGAGTGAATGGATAACCGGAGGGTGGGTGTGAGGGAGCTGGAGGGCTGGGAGGGGGAATTGTGGTTGGTGTGTAAAATGAAAAAAAATTAATAAATAAAAATTAGCAACAGCAGAAACTATATTATTTAAAAACAATGTATTTTTAATATACTGCAAATCCAGTTTTGTGATATTATAAATTATGCAATACATATGAAATATCTACATATAAATTGATTGTATTATATTGTCTGAAATTATAAATTACACCTGGCCCATACTTTTAGAATAGTCATCTATGAGAGGACCTGCTGTATGTGTTAAAATTGAGTCTATAATATGTGCTACAGACATGATCACATAATCCTTTGAATATGTGTCTTAAAGGAATAAAAAAGTATAAGCATTGCTTTCCAGTTTCATTTTTCTTTGCATTTATTTCCACACTAATGTAAATTTTAAGGATAGATCACAGGTGTATACTGATAGAGAGGCCATTCTAAGATTGTTCAAACATATTAAGCTGCATCTCAGGACTATTGAAGCATGTGAGAATTGTTACTATAGAGCAAGAAGAGGAGGAAAGAGGGCTAATTTCAACTGTAACTTACTGGACACTAATATGACCTAACAAAATAGAAGTGTTTTTCTTTGCCAAATAATGACAAAAGGCTACTTGTGACAGTGTGCATGCCATTGAACTTTTCAAAGCTTATGCCACTCAGAAACCAGTGCTTGTTTTATAATTTATGGTGCACTGCATTCTTATCTCCTGACGTAGAAGTAAAAGAATCAAATCTCATAAATTCATTTTTGTTGATAGAATAAAAATTTTATTGTCTATTGGATATGCCGACCTCCTAATTGCTTTGAAATCTGGATTCATATTTATGACTGTTACTCTCTCCAGTTATGTGCATGCTAAGATTCTTTCTCTTTCTGGTGTCTTCCATTATGTGAAGTGATCTATGAGGTGCTCTAAAGATAAAGTTCTGACAGGATATTATTCAATACAACACTCCTGGATGCATTATTCATTACATTTTGAGGTATTCATAAAGGAATTGGGGGGAAGGACATTTCAGATGCAAAATTTAAGCATTAGGAAGCATAAGATACTAAGGTGACAACCTAAAGTCATAATTCTTATGTATGAATCTGAGCACAGGGCTTGCCCACATGGAACCCTACCTCATCTAAACATGTAAACTTGCTTTGGACTCGGCCTACGTATTCTGGTCTACAACATAAGGATGAGAGCCATACCCACCTCACAGCAGTAAAACGTTCTTAAAAGTGAACATCGCATGTAGTAAATGTTAAAAAAAATTTCAGCTGTCAAAAGTGAACATTGCATGTAGTAAATGGTAAAAAAAATTTCAACTGTCATTAAAATGTTCAGAGAAGCATGCAGAGATGGAGAGTGAACCATGTAAAGAAAGTCCCCAAAGGAATAAAAACAGGCTGTTAATTCTTGAAAGACGGAAATAAAAAACAGATACCGATACAATGGCACGGTAATACCCAGGTCTAGGGACCCACAGGATTTTCCAATGCGGGCTCTTTCTTTAAAGCACTTTCACAAAAGTATGGTTTAGAATGCAAATGGTGTCACAAATTGCTGTTGAAATATTTTCAGAACAAACACATAAGACAAAATGCAGACCAATGGAATACAATCTTATTGATGACCTAAAAGCCCTATCAAGAGTCCAGCTAACAACTTTGGAAACTGATATTTTAAACTTTTTTCTCCTTTTAACAAAATCCTGTCAGTTGAATAAAAACTTTGACTTGTACATTGAATCTATTGTGTCATTATTTAGGTTGATTAAATTTATAAACAGGTAAGAATAGTCCTCAATGAGAAACTTCAATGGAATGACTGATAAAACATGGATATTTCATGGAATCAATGGACATATCTTTAATGTTATCGAGAAATCATCACATAAATGGTAGCTAATTCAAATAACCAATTTAAGTTGAATTAAATTTTAATTAAAGTATAATTACTTCCATTCTTGCCTTTCCTCCGGAAACCCCTCCCACGTTATCGCTCAATCCCCTCCCATGTCTGCTCTTCACTCTTTAATTTGATGATCGCTTTTCCTTTGATTTCATATATATGTATATATACAAATATATATATATACATATATATATATTTGGAAAACACAAATATGTATAGACTGTTATATGTTACATATGTTTATATTATAATAAATATTGTGTTAGTTATAATATATTGTATATTATTGTATTATTTGATTTATATATATGGACATATATATTTGTGAATAAATATTTATATATGTGTATTGTATATATAGGTGTGTGTGTATGTGTGCTGAGTTAGTTTAGTGTGGTTTGGATTTATATGATTTTAGGGCTGATAGAATTTATGCTTACAATGATGTAGCACGATTCTTAAAAGGTCTTACTAATAAAAACAAACCTGGAGCCAGGTATTAGGGTGAATGCTGAAAAATAAGAGAAACAGAACAAGCCACATCCAACCTCACATTGTCAATTCTTCAGCTGATCTTATTTCCTCAGACTGAAAGCCTCTGTGTCCTCATCTGAATGGATCTCAGCTGAACTACTGCTAAACGCCTAAAAACTTAACAAGGCTCTAGTTCCTGGTCCTCACGCCTTGTATACCTTTCTGCTTCCTGCCATCACTTCCTGGGATTAAAGGCATGTGTCACCATGCCTGACTGTTTCCAGTGTGGCTTTGAACTCACAGAGATCCAGATGAATCACACGTCCTGAATGCTAGGATTAAAAGTGTGTGCTACCACTGCCTAAACCTGTGTTTAATATAGTGGCTGTTCTGTTCTCTGACCCCCAGATAAGTTTATTGGGGTACACAATATATCAACCACACAACGATGATAAATAAGGGGGCTTCTCCATAAATACTCCTTAAGGGGAGTAATTTTCTCAACTTCTGAATGAGAGAAATTCATAGAAAAATTATCATTCTCTTACATAATTATTATTAAAATCCATACCTTCAAATATTTTGTACAAACGTAAGTCCACAATTCACCTTGCAAGAATTTTCCTCTTTGTAAATGATTCATCTCTCATGCTCAGCGAATGTAGTCAGTGAACTATAGAGTCCACAACCAAGGGCATAAAATATATTTTGCTATCTCCATTCTCTCCAGTCCATTCTCACCAGATTGGAAGGAACCGAAGTGATCATTACCCAAATGTGTACGTGTTGGTGACAGAATATAAATGTAAGATGGTCCTTGCCCTGAACAATTCATATTCTAGGGCATGAGTGAACATCACAAACAAAGGAAAATAGTCACATTTGTTAACAGTAATGGAACTTGATGAAACTTCGAGAGCTGCATGCTCAGTGCCATGGTATGCAGACAAATCACATACTTAGAGTTGGTGGACCTGACTATAACCTGAATCTTTAAGACTAGAAATGCAAAGTTTATAAACTGATGGTTCTCTATTTTAAGTCAGTATTTACAGTTCATTTTATTTTCTAATTATTTTCTCTTCTCTCTCTCTCTCTCTCTCTCTCTCTCTCTCTCTCTCTCTCTCTCTCTCTCTCTGTGTGTGTGTGTGTGTGTGTGTGTGTGTGTGTGTGTTTCCATTAAGGACATTGCAGGTAGATGAATGATTAGAAATAATATATTCTTTTATACATATATACTAAAGAACTCAAAATATCCATATCTTTTTTTCTGAAAAGTATAGAAACAAAGGCGGAGAAACAGTAAACCAATGCACTACTATAGATGACTTTTAAAACAGAAAAAAATTTAAATTTGATAGGGATGCAAACATAGTTCAAAAAGAGTTTTGTACCAATTTTTTCCTGGTAAACCTTGAGTTTTTCTCTAAAGGCCTTAAAATGGTTAATGAAGGCTCCTCTATATTATGGAGGGTTGTCTTCTTTACTTAAAATCAAATGGTTATGAATGTTACTCACATCTACAGAAAATAATTGCATGCAACATCAGAAATATTGTTTACTTAAAAAATGGAAAATGTTTTCAACTTACACTAAACATAAAATACTTACTAAGAAATGAAAATAAAATTCACCATGTCCATTTAGTATATTCACTGAAGTTCAGTAGAAATGATTCCCTGTATACTTCCAGTGTCGAAACCTAACAAATTTCCCGTTGAGTTGTTTTTCATCACTAGATGCAGAATTTCAATAAATATCCATTAGTTAGTATGGAAAACTGTTATCAACATTTTAAATCAAATCATTTATCATATGATAATATGGAAGAATACTGTTCTAAAATAAGTATTTCAAGAAGCATTAAGAATAACTACCAGAGAAATGGGAGGATGCCCTGTCAGTAAACTAAATGCTGAGAAGCACAGGACCTGAGGTGAGAGCCCCAGAATACACATACACAACAACAAAATCAACAACAAAGCCAGTTATGGTCCTTTCAGACTGGTTTCTTAGTTCGCAAAAGGCAATGGCAAGAGGACCCTAGAGTTTTGCATCAGCTAGTCTACATGAATGGATGAGTTCTAGGTTCAATGAATGATTCTGTCTCAAGAAATAAGGTGAGGAGTTTGAAAGAACACACATACAGTTGACTTTGGGCCCACATGCCAACACGCAGGCATCCCCCCCCCCCCCCACTGCACATAATGTATACAACAAACGGGCATCTTTATCTCTATCTAATACTCCTTTCCAAATACAATTCCTCGTTACCAGGATGAGTACGGGCTTATCAACCTTGAGAAGCATACTTCTCTTTTGACGACAACGTAGGAAGCTAAAAGGTGCATAACTAAAAACACACCATGTAAGATTAAACCCAAGTGTCCTATTCACCTTTAGACTTGGAAATTTAAAAAAAAAATAGTTTTAAGATATCTACTGCAAAATGGACTTGCAAGCTATAATGTCTGTAATTTGAATTTCATGATATTGTATCGATGAAGCATATTTATGCCCATCTACACTTAAATATCTATCCCAGTAAGTACCAGCTATAAATGGAATTAAGATGTTTTATGATAAATTTATTGTTTTAAAAATGTTAACATTGTTAGCATTGGCCCTATTTTGTAGATGAGAAAAAGGAAGTTTACAAAGCATAGGTAGTTTTTATGAAATCAAAAATTAAAGAGTTTTATGCTGTTCAGAGTAGAATAAGGTAGGAAAACTTTGTGACTGGACCAAAGATATATAGCAATATCTACGACAGAGTAAGTTAAAAATACATATAATACCAGGAATTGAATGAGTTTTATTGTTGAAACCTCAAAGCACAAGGAAATATTACCTTAAACATCTACTAATGGAGTTTTCAGGAGTGGAGTCCGAAGAGATACAGTATTTGAACTTATTCAAATCATTTGTAGGAATTTTTTCTTCAACTGACTATATGCTCTTTGAAAACTTGCCACAAATTAACTAAACATTAGAAAATTAGATGGTCAGCAACTTCATCAAACAGAGGTGTCCACTCTTAATACTTTCATGCATTCACACATTGATGTATTATTGCCACAAAATAGTTTAGTATAAAATACTTTGAATAAACATTTTAGAAAGGATTTTCTATCAGTCTGACCACATTCTAAGTAGCATAACTGTGATTATGAATTATTTTGAGCATTTTAGACAGTCATCAAATAACTAAGGAATTACACTTATTTCCTTTCTAAAAATTCTTCAGGTAAAAGTGATAGCTTGTTCTGTAATTACTTTGTATTCTTAGATAAATAAGAAAACTGAACATTATTTTTATCTATTGTTCACCTTTATCACTCACTGCATGCATGCCTGTCCAAACGTTTTAGTCAGAACCAAACTCATAGAATTATCAGTCACACTTTCGGTTTCCAAGGACATCAATATAAATAAAACTACATATTTTAGTAAACTCCATATGAAGTGACTTGACTTTTCCTATTACAATGTAACTAATTCTCTCTGCCTATAGAAACATAAAAGAAGAATTAACATGAAAACAAAAAAGTAAAATATAATGCAAAATTACCATTTGTTTTTACAGTGTTCAACTGTCTGGAATAATGGACAAAATGCTTCTAATGGGATTTTTATATACATGTCCCATAATAAATACACAGAATGATAAAATATTCTGCCCATGCACCACACACAAATTTTCAGACTAGGTTCAAAATCTGTTGAAATTATACATTATGGGAACTATAATGCATAAATATAGAAAATTGAAATGTGCATATATATATATATATATGTTTATCATCTTTCCAAAAGTGTTTTTACATGGGTATTTACATATAATATACATAGTCAGCTTTCCATTTCCATGTCTGCATAACTAACTTTAGATTGAAAATAGTGGAATTTTTCATTTCCTGAATATGCAGACTTAATATCATAACATTATTCCATAAACCATATTGTGTATCAAATATGTTTGTTGCATTAATACTGCACTATGTATCATACATAATAATCAAATTTTAGATATATATTGAAGGGTGTTATAAGTTACATGCAAATAAGATATTTTACATAAAATGCTTGTACATTTTGGTATCTGCAAGAATTCTGAAACCATTCCCCAGCAGGGACCGAGAAATTTATGTACAAAGATGTATAAATAAGCTTAGAGGTATATTTTAGTGGTAGAATATTCATTCTAGCTATGCTTAAATCTCTGTGCTCTATCTGCAGCCCATATTTACACAAACCAAAACTATATAATTTTATTATGCATGATATAATAAACTAAGTGTTATGAGTGCTTCAATACATTGCTTAATCTTCCAATTATTATATTGGAAGGACAGTCAATGAAAAAATTTCTACATTGTACAATTCTTAGTAAAGCGTCCAAACCACAATTTAATCTTCAGAGATCTGAAACAAATGTAAGGACTTCTTCAGCTAGAAGTTATATACAACCTCCCCCTGACACACATACGAGCACACACACACACACACACACACACACATACACACACACACATATACACACATACACACACACACACACACACACACACACACACACACACACACTAATGTATAAATTGCAAAATTTTACAAGAAAGTACGCCAGTTGCCAGTTTCACAGTGCACTACTAGAAATCTTGTTTAAATTCATTATTTTTAAGTTGCTTTTCATTTCTTTTAATGGAAAAGAAAATAGCTTTGACAAGGTAAGAAATTATCTTTATGCACATTTGTGTATTTTAAACAATAATATCTGTTTCTTACTGGTGTTTGCAGATAATTGCAAATCAGAGGGAAACAAATATTCTGATATGCATTGTATATATTTCAATATCTTAATTTATATTGCTTAAAATATTTTTGTAGGTCTGGCAGAGTGGTGAATGCCTTCAGCACCAGCGTTTGAGAAACAGAGCTTGGATGATCTCTGTGAGTTCGAGGACATTCTGGTCTACACAGCAAGTTTTAAGCAAGCCAGGAATACATGTGGGCAACATAAGCAAGCCAGTGAGTCCATGTGCCAATAAATTCATGAATAATTAAATAATTAAATATTGGAACACATTCCCTATGGTGGGACACCTTGCTCAGCCTTGACACAGGGGGGAGGGGCTTGGTCCTACCTCAACTTAGTATGCCAGACTTTGTTGACTCCCCAAGAGAGGCCTTACCCTCTTTGAGGAGTGGGTGGGAGTGGGATTGGGGGAGTTGAGAAGTTGGATGAAGAAGAGGGAGGGGGAAATGGGGTTGGCATGTTAAATGGAAAAAAATTTAAATAAATAAATTAAAAAATATATTAGTTAAATGAATACATTTTAAATTTATTGATACTCCTTTCAATTCAATTGCATGAACCAGAATTTAAAGTTTCATTCATTCACAAAATACTTATATTACTGTTTTTAAAACTGGATATATACATCATTAACTTCATTGCAAAATGTGATTTCTTAGTAAGACTTTTATGTTTCATAAAGAAGATATATAATTTATATTTTTTGTAATATTAAAGTTATTACAAGCTTATTTGATAGTCTTCTGTAGAAAGAATCACAGAACATCATTGAAGTTTATGGTCCATTTCAAGCACCAGAATTCATCACAGATGTTTTCAATATACTATAATTTTACATAAACAGTTTCATTGCACCGCTTGTTAAAATTATGTTTTTTTTTTATTATTTTGTCCTTTCAGGAATTGCATGGGTCTATGCACTCTGATTCAGATGTGTACAGGAAGTGGAAAACAGAATTTCCAGATATCAGAGCCCCTCATGATTATTATAGAAATATCACCATGTACCCAGACTAGCAAGTATCTTTTAGAATGGAGAAACTTATAAATAAATGCACAATCATCTCTGTAATTTCCAATCCAGTTTCAAAGATGAGTAGCCGCGAATCAACTTGTACTGAGAAATTGTGGTTGGTTTGCTAGCAAACAAGGATATGAGTTTCTGGAACAAACTTACAAATTTTCTATGTTTCAATAAATTTCTTATACTTTCAATCTTTCCCTGACAACTTGCAGCAATTATATAATCACCCACACTTCAAACTTTGTTTTGTTTCTCTGGTATTAATATTGAACAAATTAATTTTATGCTTGGGATTTTAAGGCAAAGATAGAATGACATGAAATCTGGCGGAGTGTTTAATTTGAACCATGACAAGCAATTGACAGACATAAAAATACTATGAGGCCAATAATAAATAACACTGTAGTCTAACTGAGTTCATTTGGTTTTATTGACTTATCTAGATTGCTTTTCACTTTTCTTGTTGATGAGTAAAAAAAATAATTTTCCACATAAATAAGATAGTATTTTCTGTTTAATTGTTGCCATCATAGACAACTTTCAATTTGATAAAATGTAGATTTTTTTTCAAACATGAAACTATACTCCCTTGGGGGAATATGTTAATTTCATGCTTAATACTTACATAGTATGTCATCTGTGTTAACCCTTGCTTTTGAGTACCTACAAACTTGTTATCAAATAATTGCCATGTGTATACTTTAATGAAGAACCAAGCGTAATGGGAGTACAAATCTTTTAATGAATCATCATTTTTATGAAATGTTAGTGTAAATTATTTACATTAATAAAATAAACATCAAAATCCTATTTCCTCAACGTGATGGACATCTTTTAAAACGTTATATGTTCACATTCATCATATTTGTATTCATATAAATATCTCTTGTAGCTTGAGTTTTCCTGCCTGGCCCACAGTCAGGACAAATCTCTCTCACCTGCCAGTCCCACAGCCTCTCAGACCCGACCAAGTAAACACAGAGACTTATATTGGTTTCAAACTGTATGGCCGTGGCAGGCTTCTTGCTAACTGTTCTTACAGCTTAAATTAATCCATTTCTATTAATCTATACCTTGCCACATGGCTCGTAGCTTACCGGCACCTTCACATGCTGTTTCTCATCATGGCGGCTGGCAGTGTCTCTCTGACTCAGCCTTCTACTTCCCAGCTTTATTCTCCTCTTTGCCCCGCCTACACTTCCTGCCTAGCCAATGGCCAATCAGTGTTTTATTTATTGACTAATTAGCAACACATTTGCCATCCAGAACATCCCACAGCACTTCCCCTTTTTTTTTTCAAAAAGGAAGGTTTTAACCTTAACAAAGTAAAATTACATATAATTTGGGAATTTGGGCGTAGCTTCTCTTACTACTTCCTGCTGGAGGGGGGCGCTGTATCTTATGAGGATACAAAGAAAATTTTAGAATTATAGAATAGTCCATGAGGGTGTATCATCTGAGCCAGTTGCCTTCAAATCATTCTGGATGTTGGATCATCTGGGCCATGGTGTCATCGGAGACCTTTCAGGGGGTCTTGGCTGGTCAAACCTGATGTATCTTAATCTGGAACAAATCCATAGCCTCTGGCTTTCCGTGGAAACAAAAGCAGACTCTCCTTTCCAAAGCAACATATCCTTATATCCAAATTTTGAAGTCAAGGTACCTTTAAAATATACATTTTGGCATAACTCAACAGCTTTTGTAATCAAATGTTTTTCTTTAGTTACGAATATCAAAGAGAACATAATCCAGATTCTCTGTGTGGTAGCCATCTTTACGTGGCTTATTTTTTTATATTAGCTTGAGCCTATTGCTTTGAACTGAGGCCTTCTAAGCCTGAAACGGCGCTGGTGCTGTGGCTGCTGGCTCCGCCCACTTCAGCTTCCCAACATGGCGGAGGTATGCTTACAGCCAGCTCTGAGAGCCATCGTGGGTCTATGCTTTTATCCAAGCAGTGTATAGCCCAGAAACCTCTTTTTTTGTTTTGTACCTGCAAAGGCTAAATCCACCACGCAGCTTAATGTGCCACTTGCAGAGGACTCATTTCCGCCATACTGCAAGTCGAGCGCGCATGCTAGGAACCCACCAGTAGCTCAAACCGGCAGCTGCCGCTCACTTGAGAGAGACAATTAGGAACTGTTTTTAGCTCCGTTTTAGAAGATTTTTTTCAGGTTTTAGGTGGAAACTCTTGCCACCACGTTGGGCGCCATTTGTAGATGTATCCAACCTTCTTATTAAATAAGAAACACAGAACCAATGCAAAGAAGAAAGCCAAGAGGTCAGAGCTAAGAGCTAAAACCTTACCCTTCCTCCTGCGGTGGTCCTACCTCTCCGAACCAGAGCTACCCCTGTGTTAAAGTCTTTATATAGAGTTCCTGTCCTGCCTTCTCATTGGTTGTAAACCCAACCACATGACCGCCTCCTCACAGCCTGTCTGTATAGGCCTCCATGATTGGTATTAAGATTAAAGGCATGTGTATCCAATAATGGCTGTATCCCTGAACACACAGAGACTTACCCAGCTCTGCCTACCAAGTGCTGGAATTACAAGCGTACGCTACCACTGCCCTGCTTTCCTATGGCTTGCTAATAGCTCTGACCCCTGGGCAACTTTATTTATTAACATACAAATAACATTTTAATACAAATAAAATATCACCATAATCTCTCTTAAAATTCTGTTTTCTAGTCACTGTATTGCCATCTGATTTTGGCAATATTCTAACCAGTATGTCTATGCAGTGACTGAGAATTTAAAAGTATGGCTACCACAGCAGAAATGTATTATGTTTAAATTTATTTCATTTAAACTTAAAATTAGACCTCTATTCAGTTACTGGAAACCCACTAGTATATTTCAAATATTTGAATATATGAAACTGTTTAACTAAATTTTTGAAACGTAATTGTGGATAAATTCTGCTTATGAAAACTTAGCATGCTAAATGAGATGTTCTACAACCACAAAATGTACACTGGATTTCAAAAGTGGGTACAGCTTAAATTTAAAGGATATTGATAATGATCTGAAGGCTGGAGACATGGCTTAGCAAGAAAGAATACTTTCACAGAACACATGAGAACCTGAATTCCAATTTTTCAGAAAGCATGTAAAAGTTGAACGTGGTCTCATACCTGTGTTATTCTGGCTGTGAATATCAGAGATAGAAATATTACTAGGGGTCTTTGGCCTCCCATATAGCTTCATTTCAGTGACACAATCTATCTCATGCTAATACAGAATGTTACAGAAAGAGACCTTATATTATACTATAGCATTTGCATGCAAACACAAATGCACACACAGCACACATGCATTCTTTAACCACACACATGCACCATAAACATTAGCACATCTATATGCATCACACATGTACACGAAGAAATAAATAAAATTTATAGTATTTGGTGAGTTTTCTGTTAAATATTAAAAGTATTTTTACTTACTAAATTGCATAAAATATTTTTAAAGCTCATTTCACAGGCTTCTACATTTTAAAGAAATAAAAATGGCAAGAAGAATTAAAGGAGTTAAATTTGATAAGCATTCAGCATGGCTAGCACATCAATATTCATGAATTTCACTAGGATCTGTCCTGTCTAAGACACACATTAGGCATATTTTATAATCTAAGACTAGCAGTGAAAAACAAAGCAAAAAAGGCTACCTCCTTCTGGCCTGACTTCAACCGGAATTTATTTTTGTGAGCTTTCAAATAATAACCAGAAATGCCTATCATAGTGGGCACCCACCCTAATGAACTAAGTATTTTCAGTGGCAGGTGTGAGTGGCATTAAGTGCCTTTCCTATGTTATCTTACTCCGTTGCTACAACAGTTCACTGAGATAAATAACATTACCTAACTGTCACACATAAAAGAAAGCAATTAATGTGCCCAACAGGCACGCGTGCAGCCATTCAAAAAATGCTTTTTGAGAATCTCCCCTGTGCTTGAACTGCTTAAGGCACATTAGAATACCCATAAGGAACAAAGCCCTTGTCCCTTTGGAGTTCATGTTCCCAGCAGTAACTAATTATTTAAAGCTAGATATGCCTGACTAAAATTGTCCTCCATCATTAACTTATGCTGCAAACACTAGTTTGGTGACTGAGGGCTAGTTGCTTAAGCTCGCTGACCCTTACTGGCTTAACCTTTAGGAGAAAAGAAAAATAAGAAGAACGTCAGGATAAATAAAAGAGGGAAGAAATGGGTACTATATCTGAGTAAACATTGTTTTTCTTAACAAGGTATCCCATATATTTGTTTTAAAATTATTGTTTCTTTATGATAAGGTGACACTAAACTTATATGAGTTTGGCATTTGGTGCTAAATTTATATCTTATATTATAAATGTAGTGCAGTAAGTTATAAAAGATAATTTTGTTTACCTTATAGCTTGGTCATAAAATCTTGTTTGATCTCATTTTGGTCCAATGACAGCTGCAAAATATCCATAGTCTCGTAGAACTATAGATTACAGAAATGTTACACAAATAAATGCTAAAACTTTTGAATGATATACATGTCAGAATTAGGTCACTATGGACTTCATTTAAGAAAATGTTTCAAAGTAGCATTTATTCACTCTGAATAGTCTGAATTTGGAATTCATTTGTAATACTTTTAAATTACTTTATAATTTCTATTTTTATTTTTTAAGGTTTTATTTAAATTTTTATTTTATAATTTAATTTAATTTTACATATCAACCACGGATTCCCCTGTCCTGCCTCCTCCCACCCCCTCCCGGCCTCCCCCTAACCCACCCCCCATTCCCATCTCCTCCAGGGCAACGACTCTGTTTAAAGCGTTTTCACCTTTCCAACATCTTTATATATTTCTATCTGTATAGAAACATAATAAAAGTTATGTAATTATATTAATTCTTTTGGAACAGAAACCCTCCCCATTTTATAAGGTGTGAAAATACTAAAGGAAGTCACATAATACATGTGAGAGATGCATAGAAGACCATTAAATCTTTCTGCCAGTCAGACCTTACCTGTCATTCTCCAGGGTCTAATCAAGTGAGTCTGTTGAATCTGTTTGATCTTTTCCTTCATATACACCTAACTCCCCAAATTTAGCCTGGATCCCACATCCAATCCCCCAGCCCAGCCTAGCCATTCTTTACTGTACTATAACCAAACTTTACACTTTCTCAAGGCTAGACAGAGTCTCCTCCTCCCAGGACACACCCAACTTCTCCTAACAGCTATATTCTGCACATCCCCTTACACAATCTAGCCTGGTGAATCTACCTAAGCCCACACCCTCCCACCATCAGCACATTCCACAGTCCCTAACTCTATCTATAAATTCCATGCTTGTACAAAAATACACATCCTGCACAAAGCCCAGGCACCTGTCTTCACCTGACCTCTTTCCATCTAAGCCATTTAATTTGGGCCTCACAGTTCCAGATAATAGTAAAGTCCATGACCATTATGGCAAGGGGCATGGCAGCAAGCAGGCAGACATGGTGCTGGAGGAGTAGCTGATAGCTTACATGTATTCCATAAGCAGGAGGCAGGGGGGGACAGACGGAGGGAGAGAGCGAGCGAGCAAGAGAGAGAGAGAGAGAGAGAGAGAGAGAGACAGAGACAGAGACAGAGACAGAGACAGAGACAGAGAGACAGAGAGAATGAACTGTAAATGGCTTTTGAAAGCTCAAAGTCTACTCCCATTCATACACATTATTTAATAAGGCCACACTTCAACCAACAAGTCCACACCTCCTAATCCTTCCCAAACAATTCAGCCAACTGGGAAGAAAACATTCAAATAAATTATCCTGTGGTGGTGGGGGGGCATCCTCATTCCTGTGAAATAAAATGAGAAACCGAAACATGAACACACAACTTCAGCCATTTAATATGTGACAAGGATTACAAAAACATAATCTGAATAAAATAAATCATAAAATGATACAATTTTCACATGCTGAAAAATGGTTTTAGACTCATGGCTGTTTGCAAAGCAAATTAAAAACAAATTAATCAAACAGCTAATCATAAAACCTGAAACACTGAAATTAGCTAGAAAATAACATATGCGATACTCTACTGGATACAAATGAAGAAAGGAGCTTTCTCAACCAAACTCAATTTGCTCCAGAATTAAAACCAATTGACAAGTGTAACTTCAAAAACTAAAATGCTTCTGCTCATCTAAAAAAACAATCAGCACAATGGAGAGAAATCTCCACAGAATGGTAGATATTTTCCAGCTTTATACTGGTCAGGGAACTAATATCCAGAATGTATAAGACCTAAAAGAGTAAAAACAGTCAAACTTTGATTGTGTGGGCTTCACAGAGTTTGCTCAACAAAAGAAATAAAGTTGACTAAGAAATATCTCAACTGTTCATCTCTAGCAATTATTAAGATTCATCAAAACAACATAAGAATGTCTAAGAACAACAAAAGAAGAGGCAGCAAAGCTGGAGGACAAAGGGGAACCTTTATTCACTGACCATGGGTTTGAAAACTATCTAGTCACTCTAGAAATCATAGCGAATTTGCAACAGCTCAAAATAAATGTGTTATGCCCAAGCTGTAATAATCCTCAGCATATGCTCAAAGGACTTGGCATTCCACTTCACAGAAACATGTTCATCCGTGTTCATTGTTGCAATTCACCATAGCTAGGAGACGAAAACAACATGAATTTCCTCCAAATGACTTTTGGATAACGAAAGTATGGTACGTATACACCATGGAAAGTTGTAAAGAAATATGAAGACTGTATATGGATCAAAATAGAAAAGATCATTTTTAGTGAGATAGCTGAGACCCAGACAGACAAATGTCACATGTTGTCTTTCATTCGAGGTTCCTCATATGAAATCTTCAGGTGCAAATATAAAACCTGGAGTGACAGCAGAAAAGAGGAAAGTAAAATGGACCACTGTGTATCTGAGAGCAATAGAGAAGGAGAATAGACAGCAAAGTATAAGTGATTTGAAGGGGAACATGTGAAGAATGTGGAGTGGGGGCTTTTAATAGGGAGGGGAGTAGATAAATACAGAGGAAAGACAGAGAAGGTTTAAATAACAGTGAGTTAAATAACTACGGTTATTTAATAACATTCATAACAGTTTAAATAACTACTGAAATAGTCATAAGGAATCATATTAACTAAGTATACAAAAATGTCTGCAAGACATGTAAATTGGTGTATACATTTACGTATCTAGGCTGTAGTGCTCTACCTATGACCCATAGACTATCTAACAAACACTCAAACATTAGACATGAGCAAGCTCCTTTTGAGTTATTTGTTAATATTGTCCAAGAAAATCCCAAAGCATTACAGACCATTGCCACTACCAGTGGATAACTCAAGAGGTAGAATGTAAGTGTTTGTTCCTTAAGACATCCTGCACTTTTGACAGAAGGCCCACAGCACCCTCATCTGGATATGACCTGAAAGCATGCTCTCTGAGGACTAGCTTTAATGGTTCAAAAGAGCCATGGTAGCTTCCACAGGAAAGAAGTAATTAATAACATATCTGGATATGATGCTTATAAATCACAAAACCTACAGGCATGACAGGATAGTCTTTAGGGAGCACAAGTAGCACACATACCTTGGTGTCAACCAATGTCTATTGATTTAAGGGCTTCTGAACAAGAGAGAAATCATGTCAGGTACTAGAAACTTAGACAGCTATAGGGCTCAAAAATTCATGAATCTTGAGGACAAATTAAAACTGCACTTTATTAAACCAGGGTAATCCCTAACTATGTTCTAAATATTTGTGTTTATACCCACAGACATGTGTAGCTTTCAGCATTCATCAACGAAACGCTTTTTTTTTTCAACATTGTGAGGCTATTACAGAAAACCACAACTGATCAAAATCCAGAGATGTGGAGTCTAGTCCCTAATGATACTTCTAAAACACAAGATCTACACCTAAGGCTCAGGGATCATTGAGGAAAAGAGGAAGAAGATGAGATTATGAGACAGAGTAGTAGAGTTCTCTGTGACATTGGGTCTTCTAGAAATATCAGAGTAGCTATACACATGAAGTCACACCATTATGGCTGCCTAGACATGACCTGAATAAAGGTGACACAAACAGACACGATTCCATGGAAAGAGGAAAGGTCTTGAGGCCTCAACACTAGACAAAGAGCTACAGGCAGCTAAGGAATGCGGAGAGAAGAAAAAGGAGCCTGCACCAGGGAAAAAGACACCAATGGGTTATCCAATACCACGTGGTCAGTCTTGAAAACAGTGACATTACTAAGACTCACCAGATTGTATATTTATATTTATATTTATATTTATATAATATATATATATATATATATATATATATATATATATATATATATATTTACAAGAGAATAAGTGAGTGCACAGGAGGGCTTGGAGGGAGGAAGAGGAAGGAGGAAATGGTGCAATCATTAAAATCCTAAAAATTATATATATTTGTGTATGTATTTATATACATATATCCTTCCATTAATAAATATATTGTATATAATATATATGTATAAATACATTACATATATAGCAATCCTTCCAATATATATATATATATATATATATATATATATATATATACACACACACACATGTGTATATAATGGAAGTAGCATATATTTTAATGTCTTCATGAATTAAAAGTTTCATCAGCAAATTTCATGGTATTTTCTTTTACATGAGAAGTCAAAGGTGCTTTAAAATGCATGCTTTCACATGAAGTCTAGGTAAAAAAGGTATTTTCTTTGGATTCCTGTTAGAGTAGATATCAAACAAAGGCACGCAGAACTCTTCCAGAGAAAAGTGTTGAGAGAAATGTTTTGTACCACCAGCAGGTTCGCATTCATATATTTTCCCTGTTGAAATGCATGCATATGCAACATATAAGTAGCAATCACTTCTTGTAGCTGTGAATTTTCAGAAGAAAAAGTATTCATGAGAAAGACAGACAAATTATTCTTAGGGCATTTTAAATTAATACAACTTAGAATAATTTCGTTAAAATGATGATATTATTCAAATGAAATTCACACTTCCACTAAAACACTTAAAGTGGTTCAAAACTATGTTTATAAAGTGAATTAATTTATTTTTTTAAAGTACGGTTTAAAATCATTTACAAAATGAATTTCCATGTACCCTAGCTCTCTAGTGAAAATGTTTTTTTAATTTTGTAAATGAAAATATTCTTTAAAAATACATAAAAAACTTATTAATGTAACTTTTTTGACAAGAAAGGGTATTTAATAAGTTTTTTGTTAAACAACTGTGTTTGGGCTATGTAGTGGCCAAAATATCAAATAATTATTAAAAGACAAGTATTTTAGTCTTTTAAATAATGTATCTTTTGTTTCTGCTTCACCTCTAGAATTTTGATTTTGTTAGTGAACTTTGCCCCATACTTAGGCTGGGATCTTGCACACCATTTGAGACGTAGAGTTCAATGAGTCATTGGCCCTTACCCTGGTTTGTCTGAATAGGTCAGGGATTTAGCTGAGACTGAGCTCACAGTCAATTTCCTTGATCCTCTCTTCAGCTTTTCCTTATTTATATAACACCCAGGATTAATGCAGCATAATCTCTTGCTGTTTGAGTCTCTCTCTCTCTCTCTCTCTCTCTCTCTCTCTCTCTCTCTCTCTCTCTCTCTCTCTCTCTCTCTGTGTGTGTGTGTGTGTGTGTGTGTGTGTGTGTTTACTACTCTGTATCCTACCATCTTTCTTTTACTTTTCCCAGAGAATACAAATGCCTTAGTTTATATTCCTTGATACTCGATTTCTGAGACAAGAGACATTTCGACATTGAGTTCATGCTTATCCTTTTCTTTTTAGTATGTGTTTAATCAACAGTCTTATGCCATTGCTTCTACCATTCCTCCTTATATATTTGTGCCCTTCTCTACTTCCTGCATCAAGAAATATATATTCCTACATAGAGCAACTTAATTCTCGATCTCATTATGATTTTTTCTTCTATACCTTGTCCATCTATACTTATACATTGCTTTAAACACCACTTCTACTGTCTCTTTATACTTAAAAAAACAAAAAACAAAAAACATAGCACTTGAGGAATGATATTTTGTAGCCCACCAACATTCTACTAAACTAAATTCTAATGAATCTTTATTTTTTTGGTCTGTCCTTGGTAGCCTCACTGGGATGAATAGACTTTTTCATATTTCTGCAGGAAACTTCAATTATGGCTAAGATTCAATCAGAAGCTTTTTCTCTGCATGCAAAACATATCATTCAGAGTTACATGAATTAAACAGAGTTGTTATAAAATGACTTTGAACAACTCCAAGTCCATATATGAGAATAATTGATAAAATTCAAAAGTTAACTCATAATTATAAATGTGTTACATGATAGGAAAAAACAATACTTTTGCATAAAATATGAAATGAAATGTCTGAAACTCACCATATAATTCTGAGACAGAGAGTTGAGTGCAATGCTCTAAGAAAGCTCAGCAACAAAAGTAATTATTCAATACTCTATGTGGAAGTTAATGAAGAAATGAATATTATTTTTAAGAACTGTGCAGAAATTCTTCAGTTGAAAATATATGTAAACGAAGTTTTTTATAAAAGGCTGAAAATCTCGAAAGGAAGAATGATCAATGACAGTTTTTTTAATTATTTAACTTGAAATTTCTTTGAAAATACAAAACAGGAGGAGAAAACCAAAGGAAAAATTGAAGACAAACAAAGGAAATGTGTGGAGATTTTCAAAAAGTATTTAGGAGAAACATTTGGGTTATTGTCATTCAACATGAGCTAGGGACCAAAAGGAAAGATAGACTTGCACAAAATATCATAATAAGAGAAATTCCCAAACTAGAAAGGAACAGGAGCATCCAGGTACAAGAAAGTCAAATATCCCCAGTGATGTAATTTAACTAAGTCTACACAGAAATACAACATAACACAACTCTCAAATATGATCAGGAAGGAAAAAGTTCATGGGCAGTAGGGGAACAGAAACATCACATACTGCTTGTGTCAGCAGACTTGACGTCAGATTTCCCAGCAGTAACCCCATGAGTCAGGAATGAGTGCAGGATTTTCATAGTACTAAATAAGAAACATGGTGTCATCCAGTGTTGATGTAGCCGAAGAAACTTTCCTAAGCAGGCAGAGTTAAAAGCACAGTAGACAAAGAAAAGTTGAGAGAACTGTTCTCCACTAGAAGTTCTACAGGAATCCCACAGTTTGTCATATGGAAGTAGATGTTCATTCCCACAAAGACAGTGTGGAAAAATGGGAGACACACTAGTAAAATAAATTACACCAAGTCAGAATGCTCTACAGCATCCATTTTGGTAGACTGGAGAGCAAAAGATGTAACCATGATAATTCAACTTCAAGGTCTGTAATGGGTGATAAGAACACAATTTGGCAAAAGGGAGGGGGTCATCAACAATTCATGCTGGGAAAATTAGAAATCTACATACAGAAAAGTGAAACTAGATGCCTATTTCCTACCAGATTCTGAAATGAAGTGAAATTGTTGAGAGACTTAAATATAAATCTTTAACCATTATATTACTGAAAAAAAGAAGTAAATTATTCATTACGTTGGGAAGATAAAAGGAGTAGTACAATGTTTTGATAAATTAACCAACAGTCCTTCAACTACTAGTATGTTATTTGGTGATACTTTTCAAAAACATTTTTTTTTTTTTTTTTTTTTTTTTTTTTGGTTTTTCGAGACAGGGTTTCTCTGTGTAGCTTTGTGCCTTTCCTGGAACTCACTTGGTAGTCCAGGCTGGCCTCGAACTCACAGAGATCCGCCTGGCTCTGCCTCCCGAGTGCTGGGATTAAAGGCGTGCGCCACCACCGCCCGGCCAAAAACATTTTTTGAAATGAACAGAAAATTATTAATACCTAAATCTATTAATATTGTCTAATCCTAAAATGCACTGGACATCATTTACAAACTTACAGGAAAGAAAAATGTTGAATAAATGCTTTAGAAAATATTGAAATTTTCATTCGTTATTTTTTTATTTATCTTATTTGAATTCTAACTCTATACCAAAAAAGAAGGTAGTGTTAAAACACCTAACCATCCTTATAATTTGATCAGGAGCATAAATAAATTTTCTAGTTTGTAGATGCATATGTAATGGAAAGTTTCAGTTAAGAATCCTCAATTGTGTTTTAAAATGTCATAAAGACATGTCAGAGAGTGCAGGATCTAATTTTTGAAAAATGAATATGAGTTTGACTAGAATATGATACACTCACTTTTTTTGTTGTAGCCTGCCTTGGTCATATTAGCCTGCATGCATCTTTGCTATAACTATACTGTTGTCTTCTTGTATGTTGTACACTTATTTTTGTATAAAATAAATTGGTTAAAAGCTTTAATTCATAAGTTAGTTGTTTAAAATTTCAAAGCAGAAAGATAAAAGTTAATCTTCTTTTTGAACGGAGGATATGACAAACTATTGTTTGCTAATATGAATTAAGACTAGAATATGAATGTATATTCTCAATATAAAATACAAATACACTAAATATTGTTTTTAAAACATGTCACACACTATATATTCTATATTGCTATATTTTTTTCATGAGTGCTTTGTGTGTAAAATTCCAATTTGCATAGATTTCCTATCTTGGTAAATGTCAGCCATGTAATTTAATTATGGAATTCTTTTATTGTGGGAAAAATAGAAAAATCTGCCAATCAATTCATTGATATTTAAAAGGTCAAAATTTCTTCCATGAAAGCATTTAGTCACTTTATGCTTTGTGCTTTGAGTTCTTAGTAACGATTAATTCAATTAAACCAAGCTTAGAGTTTTAGACTGTCATAGATCACAGCTTTGTAAGTGTCTATGTGTCCTTTCTGAGATTCACCTTTGTTATCATGTTCTAATGGTATCACATAAAGGAATATGATTTGTGCTTGGTATTAAAAAAATTTCAATTGCATTATAGAGTCAATGAGATGGATGGCATTTTAGATAGACAGCCATTAGCCAACATCATGCAGAAAGATCAAAACTGATGGCATTATACTAAGAAATACATCCAAAACACACATTAGGTTGGAGTCCTGGCTAACTTAGGGTTTTCCCAAGCATATTATTGCGGGAAGCCATTCTAGCAAGTGAGTGGAAAGGCATACACATCATTTAATTAGCAAAGAACCAAAGGAGAAGTAATTTCAAGATTTGTACCATCAAAAATTGGCATTTTTTAGTTAGTACATTATTTTGATCTGATAAAATCACTTATTTTTCCATTATTAGAACATCTTTATTTAGATATGGTTTATATGTAACATGGACTAATGGATTATTCTAAAATAAGTAATTATAGAGCAACATTGAAATATAGAAATATTGTGTTAACTAATTTTTCTAAATTCCATGGTAGTTTATTTTAAAGTATGTGAAACAATTTTTCTTTTTTTATAAATAATTTTTTATTAAGAGATTTTCTATTCATTATATATACCAACCAGAGATTCCCCTGTTCTCCCTCCTCCCGCCCCCCAGCTTCCCCCCCAACTCGCCCCCCATTCCCACCTCCTCCAAGGCAAAGTCTCCCATGGGGAGTCAGCAGAGCCTGGTACATTCAGTTGAGGCAGGTCCAAGCCTCTCCTTCCTGCACCAAGGCTGCACAAAGTGTCTCACCATAGGCACTAGGTTCCAAAAAGCCAGCTTACGCACTAAGAACAGGTCCCAGTCCCACTGCCTAGGGGCCCCCTATACACTTCAAGCTAAACAACTATCTAGCTTATCCAGAGAGCCTAGTCTACTACCATGGGAATAGAGAGAAACAGAGTGCTAGGGAGGTTCCCTGGAATCCACAAGGATGACTCCACCATTGACTACTGACAATAGTCAAGAGGGTGCCTGAGCTGGCCTACTCTGGTGATCAGATGACTGAATACCCTAATTGTCATCATAGAACCCTCATCCAGTGACTGATGGAAGCAGATGCAGAGATCCAAGGCCGGGTCCCAGGTGGAGCTCCAGGAGTCCAATTGATGAGAGAGAGGAAGGATTCTATGAGCAAGGGATATTGAGATCATGACTGGAAAAAGTACAGAGATAACTAGCCAAGCTAGTAGAAACAATTTTTCAATACAAGTCCTTTTAATGAAATTTATAGTTAAAAATTTTACATGATTATGAATTAAAATGTTGAATCTAATATCTGCTGTGACAATCCAAGGCTACAGAAATTCTGGAAAATAAACAGATATATTATCCATATGAACTTAGGAAAATTCAAAAAATAATTCTGCTATGTACATTTTCCCACTATTACATATGTTTGTGTATATCAGCATATATATACACAAATATGTTGTGTTAATATCAAATATTTACATATATATTTAATTATAACATTTGTTTTAGATTGTTTATAAATTTTACTAGAATTGCTTAACAATTACATTTTTCTTCTGTTTGTCCCATAGTTTAAATTATTCACTAGGGAAATAAGGATTAATGTAGAGAATGTTGAATGATAAGGAACAAAAGTATGATTTTAGTTCAACAATAATTATTTAGCAACTAAGTAAAAGAACTTTCCACTAAAAATAAATAAGCTGAGATAATCAACTGATAGAGCAAGGAGTTGTGTTATTTCACACTTTGGAGGTTTTGTTTCATGATTAATTAGACATGTTGCTTTGATGTGTATGGTGGCTTGATAGAAAACAACCCCAAAAGGTAATAACACTATTTGGATGAGTGGCCTTGTTGGAAGAAATGTGTCACTGTGGGGGCAAACTTTGAGATTTCTTTTGCTAAGGCTTCCCTTAGTGTGACCATCAGTCAACTTCCTGCTGCATGCAAGATGTAGGACTCTTAGCTATTCCTCCAACACCACCTCTGCCTGCATGCCGTGATATTCCCCTCCGTGATGATAATGGACTGAATGTCTGAGAAACTGTAAGCAAGCCCCCTCAATAAATATTTTCCTTGTAAGAGTTGCCATGGTAAAGGTCTCTTTCCACAGCAATAAAAAACCCTAACTAAGCCAAAGTGTGAGGCACTATAGTACCTGATAGACATGGCAGAGCAAAACTGCTTGCCTCCTATCCATTCATCAGAAAAAGAAGGAAGAGGTGGGATCCTATGATCATCTTTCTTTAGTTAAGAATATATCTGTATTTCAGACTGCTCTAGAATCCAAACTCACTTTCCTCTTCAAAAATAACACAATATTTTCCTAAGAATTATTATTTTTACCAAACCCTGCCAAATTTGTCTTGTACTCTTTAATAATAAGCTCATGAAAAGCTCTAATGTTGCTTCAAGTTCTAAAAAAAACCATATTCTTTGCTTTAAAAAAAAAGCTTTATTAAAAAGCTAATGATGCTGCCGTCTTTGACATTTTATACAGTCTTGATTTCAAACAAAACCTACAAAATATAGTTTCTTATAAATCAACACATTCCAGTCTTTCCTCACCAAGTCTAACCACATTGAATTGTATATGTCACCAATTGAGGATAATGCAAGGATATATTAATATAGTTTTAATACAACATTACCATGAGTAAATATTAGTTCCAAAGGTTGGAAATTAGAATTGAAAGCAATATTTTACCATTATGTCATTTAGATAAATCTGTTTACAAGATCAATTCCTTAAACATTAAGTAAGATTTACCTACAAATGAGAAAATATCAATACTAAACTGTTTATTCAAATGAATGATGAAATATGTCTCCCATCATTGTGAAAATTTTCCTGTAGTTTAATCAGGGATCATTTATTTTTTTCTAGATCATGAGCATTTTTTTTTATGTTTTCCTATATATTCTGTCATGCACTTGCTTAGAGGAACCAAAAAAAGCTTCCCTATTCCAAATTCAAAATATGTATTTTATTATAAATAGGTAGTAACTTGCGTATTTAAGTTGTTTTTCAGATGAACAGTGTCTGTAGTTATACATACACATATATGTATATGTGTGTATTGCAAATGATACTATTTTATATATATTAGAAATATATTTATTACTCTTAAATTAGACTTTATTTCTACCCAACGTCTTACAGTAATGGATATATAAACTTACATGCACACTTAAATTCCATATAAGAAACTTGTAGAAGTCTACCATATAATGCAATTTTAACCCAGCTTATCTGTTCACAAAACTATTCGTTTCGTCAGAGCTGCTTTATGGTATAATGAAGAAACTTCAAGATCTCTATAAACGTTTACTTTAATGGAAAGAAAGTTTTGTGTTTGCCTAATAAAGTCAGAAGAACATTGGCAAATTATATATTTGTGGAGAAATGCCAGCTTAAAAATTCAGATTTTATGCAGTTATTTCTGAATATACATAATATGCAAATAAGAACTTTGAATCAACTTGTAGGCCACCAATGATCAACCAGTACATGAGATAGAGGCATCACTCTCAATAATAAACACAATTTTATTTTGACCACAAAAAAAAGCAAAAAACACAGCTTTGCTTAATTCTACATCCCCCTTCTTTATTAATATGGATATTCACCATTAGTAATTTTTCACTTTAGACATACCATACAAATCATTTATTTGGAAGTAATTATCCATATTTACCCTTAATATTTTTAAATCTTTTTTGATAATTTTCTTAATGTCTTATTACTTGGAGTTTTTATTAGACACATATTGACTTCACAGAGAGCTAATCTGATAGCATTTGGTTTTCACTTCAGAAGCATACACTTTCTGCAGCACACTGTGTGATTTGTGTTAATGTACTGTCTGAAAGGAGGGAGTATGTTAGTGGAGAATTGGAAGAGATCCTTTAGCTTGGTGGCAGTATTTGTAACATCAGCACCTTGTATGCAATGTTTTTGTCATGTATATATGCTTTATGTGCTTTTTGAGCATATAAACATGGTTGCTGAGCTGGCTCTGTCCCCTGTGTTTCAGGAGTTAGTGAAGCGTGGCAGCCCATGTACCATCCTCCTCTTTTTTTTCCTGTTATCTTTGATGACAGCATTTGATAGCATGTCTGGTTTTAACAGTTACCCTGAAGTAAAGCTGAGTGGGTCTGCTGTCTTTCCAATATTGCACAGAGCAATTCTTTGGGAACTTTACTTTATTAACCCCAAAGGTCCCCCTGTTTCTTTAGTTCTCCCAAACTGTATCAAACTCAGAATTCAGCAAAATTGATAGAACATGATCCTGTACAATACATTTCTTTGTAAAATCCATTTAAAAGCCTAAGCACTTAAGGAAAATCAATAGGGCTCAATGTGGTTTCATGGCTTTCGGACTCTTGAACACTAAATTCAACCTGATCCATTGTTATTAGGTATCTTGAGTTGTAGTTCAGTCACCTAGAAAGGCGAGTGTTTTGGCCTGTAATCTGCTATGGATTGAACCTCACTGACAGGTTTAATAAATGTTAAATGTGTATCTTTGTATAAATAAATAAAAATACCCGATGAGTCCTATATTTTGCGTAGCTACAATATCCAAAGACAGAGTCTTTCTTAGTCACAATGTGTGCATTGCCAGCAATGCAAGTGAAACTTTTTAGGAGTTTATATAGAAATAAATGGGTTTATTATAAAGTCACATTTTCAGGGAAGGTTAGCAGGCAGAAGACTTGGGACTTGCTTCATGGTCCTATCCACACCTGCTGCAAACTGCTGCGGTCGGAAAGAGGACCTGAAGGACCTATGAAGTCCAATAGCAGTGATAGTATTCTGCTCTCGAATTATCTTATATAGTTGTGTCCATTCTTTTTATTCCCATTCAGACTATCAGTGGACTGATTAGACGCCTGTCCAATAAAGGACAACTGCTTATTCTAAGCTACTGCTTTAGTTGTTATTTCAGTACAGACACATCATTACATATATACTTGAAATGAAATCTGAGCATATAACAAACCATCCCGTGCTTCTGATAAGCTAAAAGATACAATTAACTATTAATAGGCCCTATTTCAGATGTGAGCATAATTTTAATGAACCTAGGTAATATATGGTAAATGTGTAATGAGCTCATCCATTATATCAAAAACTAGGGACTCTATTACATAGAAAATCAAACTGCTTCCATAGCATTTCAGAGTTTACTGGGCAAAGTATTTGATCCTGAATACTACTAAAGTCTTTTTGGATGAGACAACTACCTTGTCTCATCCAAAAAGATTCCTTCTCAAAAATTGTTATCAAGATTTTTATAAATGCTTACTTAGTATTCTACTAGGAAATAAAGATGTGCTTTTGAATATAAAGTGATAGACACATACACTGCATTCATAGAATGTTTATTTTTAGGAAATTGTATCACAAATATTCAATCTTGTTTATTATTTCCCATTATAAAAACTGTAACAAGGACCTGGTCTCACAAAAGCACAATTAGGCTTATATAACATTTAAGTTAACTACATTGGAGCTTCCCCTGTATTTATGTCTATACTGTTGTCTAAGACACTGTTCTGGAGCTTGCTGTTTGTTTTCAAATTTAATTAGAAAAGTGCTTATCTGGGCTTTTTATTAGGTGTCATAATTTGCTCTATCACTTCTTAATATAACCCAAAAATACTTAAGGAAGAATTTTTACTGATCAGACATGGAATACAAACAATAGATTATGGTTCTATTTAATCAATTAACTAAAATAGTCTCAGAAAATGATACATGCATATATTAAAATATATTTTGTAAAACAGTTCCACTGGAATCATTAAGTTTCAATATTTATAAGGAAAATTGTAGTAAATATTACAAATTCTATGTTTACGTTTCAAAATGCTAAGGACAGACAAGAAGCTAAAGCCAATCCTTTAGCTACATGTTCATCACTTCTGGCTGAATTTTTGAAATTAATAAATCTGAAACAGGAAAATTAAGAAAAATTTAATTAAATATTTTTATTCCATATTAAGGTTGGTTAAGATTTACCAGGAAGAGAGGCAATAACAGAAACTCTGTATTTCAATGCAGAGCTATAAAACAAGATAACAATCAGGGAAAGCATTATAATAACATACAATTCACTATTGTTGCAAATATGGTCTTCTCCTTTGTAAACTATTTTAGATGTTCCTATACTAGTCTAATAAACTTACATATACACAGTGCACATCCCAAATTATTTATTTACTTGCTTTTATTGATTAAAAAAAGTAAAATTCTTCTAGATAAACAAAAGAAAAAATGGGTGCATTCATATGTTAAAGCATATCATGCTGAAGTATGATCTCCAGCTTACTGTAACAGAAGGACTGTGTTACAGCATTTCAATCCCAGAATCTTCTCAGGTAGTGTGATTAAACTCACTTAAAGAGCACACTTCTTTTTGAATCCACATCTTCAACTGAAGACTGGAGCTGTTTTTTACTTCAAAATCTTTACCTATCTCATACACTAAACCTGCTGTGTTAAAAATCAAAGAAGGAAATTTACATGTATTTTATTTCTAAAACATGTACCTGTCCTTTTCTTTATAAAAGACAATTTAAAAAAAAAAAAGATTTCAGCCATATCTGTAAACTCTGTTATTTGACTTACAGAAAATGTACAAGAAATGTTCTCTGCACTGAACTCAAAAATGTAAACACCGTTTTGTTTTGTATATTTAATATTCTGATATTAGGGGGAAATAATTTGAAAACTTGTATGATTCTAAGTTTTCTTGTCATTATATATACTTCAAATGTAAATTATGTGTACTTGCAAAAATTAGAACTAATCATGAAAACATGAGGAAAAGTCTTTTGAGGACAAGTTTTCTTATTGCCATACAAATATTTTAAATTATAGTCATGTCAGCTATCTATTATACTCGTCAAGAATGTCTTAGCTCTGGAACAATGACAATGTTTCTTACCCAGCCCCAAAACTTGGAAAGGAAATGAAGTCAAATCCTCAAAAGTGCCAGTTTCAAAGTAAATTTTCCATGGTAACTACAGTTAAAAAACCTGTCACTGAAGATCTTTACCAATTAGCAACTCTAACGGGTACTATTAGTTTCTTCAAAAACATAAGGGACCTGCTTTTCATCTATGATTGCTATTCCTTTTTGACAGAAAAGCATCATAAAAGATGAAATACACAATGACGTACCATTTAGTTCTTACTTACAGTCATGCAACTGGTTCATAAAGAGAACAATGCATATTATGGTATATTACGTTCAATAAAGAATAACTGCACTTCCTTACTAAATCATAAGCACTAGCTTGTGTTTTCAGTAAAAAGGTTGTTCAGTACAAACAGCAAAAATATAAATGCAATTAGCATTGAAATTATGCGCTCTTCTTGTAATGCCTGTCATCTAAGCTGTGAGAAGGTAAATAAAGCACAGATATGAAATGACAAGCTTTACAAAATCGAGTATAGCTAAAGGGATAGAGTAAGAATTCTTCTTCACACTAAAACATGTAGAGTGTATTTATTGCAATGTTAAAATGATTTAATTTGCACTACATTTTCTCTCATATTTTGTTTTGAAACTATGTAAGATACCCTCCATCAACATGTTCCTGTATTTTTAAGAAACTGATGGAGATGGGCTGGAGGGTAGGCTGGGGGGTGGGGCGGGAAGAGGGAGGACAGGGGAATCTGTGGCTGATATATAAAATTAAATTAAATTATAAAATAAAAAAATTTAAGCCGGGCAGTGGTGGTGCACGCCTTTAATCCCAGCACTCGGGAGGCAGAGCCAGGCGGATCTCTGTGAGTTCGAGGCCAGCCTTGTCTACAAAGTGAGTTCCAGGAAAGGCGCAAAGCTACACAGAGAAACCCCATCTCGAAAAACCAAAAAAAAAAAAAAATTAATAAAAAGAAACATAATTTTATAATTACTAGTGTATTTTCATGAACTATAGAAATGATCACTGAAAGAAAGTATAGTATTTGTAAGTGTATATTTAGAGATTAATGTGTAGTGCATTAGCCAGACCTATTGAAAAATCTAAAAATGGTTCTTTCTTCTTAAATAAAGTCTAAATGTAGAGATTGGGGAAATGGACTTAGTGGGTAATGTGCATGCTGCCAAAGTGTGAGGACCTGAGTTCTGATCTCCAGCCTCACATAAATAAAAGTCAGGCACTGTGGCCCTTGCCTGCAACCACAGTGATGAAGAGGCATATCCTGGAGGCTCATGGGCCAGCTAGAGTACCTAAACTAGCTGCATTTTCACTGAGACATCTTACCTCAAATAATAATGTGGAGAGCAATGGAGGAACACTGCAGTTTGACTCGTTTATGTCTGAAGTATACATGTGTGTTTGCATGTATGTTGGCGCACATGTGTATATGGGCATGCATGCATGTTATGGTTGAGTATATTTCCTCCCTCTGTAGGAATACCTAAGGTTCTTCCCTGATTCCTCTCACAGAGTCATTTTCAATATATTCCTCATCACTCTCTACTTAATTTACTGAGGCAAGTGTTCCCACTGTACCTGGATCTCACTGAATCAGCTACTCTAATTAAACAGCTCACTCCAAGCTAATTGCTGTTTCTACCTCCTGAGTACTGGCATTCCAGGAGAGCCACCACGCTGATGAAGCTTTCAGTTGGTGCTGGGAATCTCTGCTTTGGTCCTCACACTTGTAAGACAAGAACTTTATCTACTGAGCAATCACTCTGACACTGCTTTGATAATTTTCAGATTTGGTTACTGATTTTTAACATGTATAATTACCTAAACAAGACAAATTCGGTAGGAAATTTCCTACCAAATTGAAGTTAAATGAAAATTAAAAATAATGATTATTGGGGGTATGTTAAGCAAAAGCGTGATCTGAGCTGACAACTAAATTGTCTCTATTCTCATAGGGAAAGCTCTGGAACACAGTGTTTTTCTTTGAGAAATTAGTTAAATTTGGGGTACAAGAACCAGTCTTTCTCACCCTTTACTAACGACTATGAAGAGTTCTCTAGAGAAGAGAACTGACATTCCAGGTGACTGAAATGAAATGTGAAGACAGACAAAGGAGATCTTATAGGGACCACAACAGAGTTGGTTTCTCTATTTCCATGGTGCTCAAAAGTGTCTGAAGCTAGTTTGTCTAAAGTGGACCTGACATGTCAAGACATTAGCTTAAAAAATTGTATTTCCTCCCTCTGTAGGAATACCCAAGGTTCTTCCCTGATTCCTCTCACAGAGTCATTTTAAATATATTCCTCATCCTAGTTTTCTTTTGTATAGGAGCCTATCTAAAAACTCAATTGACTTACAATCATGAATAAATTAGTAATTTTGTGTTTTTCTTTTTATTGTATCACACCCAAATGTACAACACAGTTTGTCAAATTTCTATATTTTTCTATCAAAGTTTATCTAGCTGCTGTCTCCTTGCACCTTAGAAATCAAAAGTGGCTTCCAAGAGCATGTCTTGGTCCTGCACATCACCTTTATTACAGGGTTGTAGTCTTTGTTTCAAGGTGAATTGCCTCTAATTCAAGAAGAGGGTTGTCTAAAAAAAACCCTCCATAGCAGTTATATGTGCCAAGGGGATTTGAGGTTTCAGAAAGACCCATTAATACAAAGTATGCAGGACTATTCATCTTCAGAGAGTGAGAAACAAAACATCCCTTACTTTTCAATTCAAAAGATCACTTTCTCTTTTGAACCTCATCTGTATTAAGCAGCCACGTATTCATCTTGGTGACTTCTGGGCAATCTCTGTAAATCAATCTTCCTACTTCTAAGGACTTTCTTCAAACTGAAGGGAACAAGGCAAATTTCAGTTAAATTTTACCCATAGTTCAACTAATAGGAAACACTTGTTTCTGATAATCTTGGTAAAGAATTTAAAACTGACAAATGGTCTGGCCACCTCTGCTCACACATAAGGTTCTGTCTGGTAACTTTTGAATAAGGTATTTTCAGCCTCACCTTTCCCAAGTTCATCTTTTAGCTGCTGTGCTCATGGCAAATTTCTTTCTCTCTCACTTGTCTATTTCATTCCACCAATCTCTCCTTGAATCTCTACCACTAAGCCCTACTTTTCCTATCTTTCATTTCGTTCTTGATTCTTTCCTGAGGGTTTTTTGATTTCTTAAGGTGTGAGCTAGCACAACTAAGATGTAGAAGTTCATGGTCACTGACTTCTAATAGGAAATATTCAGCAATCTATTATTAAGGAGACATTAAAAAATAACAGTCAGCACATAAAGGCTTCATTTTCTTGCCTTTAGAAGGGCCAGTATAAGCTAAATTCTACATAGTTTCTCAGGGGTTTGCTATATCCATGTGTTAAGAGCAGTGGAAAATCTATTTAAAAAATTGTAGGGTTTTTTTGTATTTTTAATGGACTTTTATTCTATTATGGTCTAATTTTTCCTACTCCTTCCCTCATACATACTTTACTTAGAGTAACTTTTCTAGAAAACTTTTTGTCTTATGTCTTATTTCAGGGAAGCTCCAATAATCAGAGTTTCTACCAGTTGTGTGCCTATAGAAGATGGTGCCCACAGGCCTGAGAGATGGATCCAAGGGTGAAACACTTGACAATAAGCTTGATTCCTAAATTTGATTCTCAGCAGCTACATAGGACAAGGAGGAACTGACTCCTAAAGTTTGTTGTCTGCCTTCCACCTCTGCCCAGTGCTAGTGCTATACACATGGACACACACACACACACACAGAGAGAGAGAGAGAGAGAGAGAGAGAGAGAGAGAGAGAGAGAGAGAGAGAGAGAAAGAGAAAGAGACAGAGAGAATAAATGTAAATTTCAAAAGAGAAAACAGCAACTTTAAATGGGAGACTAGACACCTATTACCAATTCATTTGCAGAGAGTAGTATGATCCATCCATGTTTCATCCATGTTCTTCATTACTACCTAAAACACTGACAATGCTCTCAGCACAGTCCAGCAGGAAATTATGAGAGTTGAAATTAGAGGAGATATTCTATAAAGTGACAAATACCCTTTACCATAAGAATATTGGATCATGGTAGGTAATCCTGTCATTGATGTTGAAGCAGCATTTAACACCCTGCTCTAAAATAAATAAATAAATAAAACTTATCTATATAATAGCTCTTAGAAATGAGGCCAAAGATGACATTCTTTGAATGACAGCTGACTCATCAAAGTTTGACATTCACAGATTGCTGTTTGATCCACAATTTCTGTGCATGTGTCTTATTTTCAACTCAAATGCCTTGGTAAATTCCATGATTCACCTGGGGGTTTGGCCTGAAGTCATATGTACTGACTGAGATCGAGTGAAAGGCATGAGGTGTTTTTTATTCTTGGAACAATACTCGACAAATAAGGGAAGTGTACTCACTTGCAAGCTTTCCATATGTCTAGGATGTAATCTTGAGGTCCATGTGAAGGTTTTTCAGTGAGACCAAAGTAATAAACTGAAACAAAAATTTTGATTATTTTGGTTTTTCATCTTGCTCATTTCTATTCCATGCTGTCACTTTATAGTTAGATGTTAGGAACTATTGACTATGTTCCATAAAAGAGGATTTGTGTCTATGTAACATTTCCTTTACTGTCAATTATCATTTTTAAACAATATAAAAAATACTGGATGTAATAATAATTTGAAGTAAATTCATTCTCTAAATTATTAGGGGGCCTAATTTATCATTGCAACAGCATATCAATAAAAGCTAATATATAAGTGTTTAATATGGAATTAAAAGTCATTTACACTGGGTACTCTTTACTATTGGGACCTTTGCATGAACAGCAATGCTGTTGAATACATTGTAGAAATCTAGATACATTTACATGGTGATAATGGCAACCCAGTGAGAGTGTGTCACTGTGTTGGAGCTTATCTCCAAACACAAGCAAGAACTGATGCTGGAGAATATTGTGAGGAATATGTAAAAAAAAAAAATTGAACTCTCCACACTTACAATGATGACTTACTCTTTATTTGTCTTTTTGTTTGACTTTTAGCACATCAGGAATCACTTTTAGGATTTAGCTGTAACACTATCAGAATTTTTTGATCATTTTTTTGATCACACCAAATTTTGACTTTATTTAGTTCAGCAAAGCATTTCAGAATGCAGCTATGGGCTGTGTACAAGTTGCTTTGTTTACCTAAACATTCTTGTCTCATTTTTATTTTTATTATTTTTATTAAGGATTTTTTTTATTCATTTTACATACCAACCACAGATCTCCCTCTCTTTCCTCCTCCCCCCCTTTAACCTGGCCCCCAACCCACCCCCATTCCCTCCTCTAACAAGGTAAGGCCTCCCATGGGGAGTCAGGAGAGCCTAGTCCATTCAGTAGAGGCAGGACCAAGCCCCTCTCCTTGCATCAAAGCTGTGAAAGGTGTCCCACTGCAGGGAGTGGGCTCCAAAAAGCCAGCTCGTGAACCAGGGATGGATCCTGATCCTACTGCCAGGCAGATTTAAGCAGATCAAACTATACAACTGTCTCACTTCCACAGAAGGCCTACTCCAGTCCCATGGAGGCTCCACAGCTGTTGGTCTCTGTAGGTTACTCTATCATGATCTTGATGCCCCTTGCTCATAGAATCCCTCTTCTCTCTCTACCACTGGACTCCTGCAGTTTGGCCTGGTGCTTGGCTGTGAATCTCTGCATCTGCTTCCATCAGTTACTGGATAAAGGCTCTATGATGACAGTTAGGGTATTCACTAATCCACTAATCGGATTACTGGGGTAAACCAGTTCAGGCACCCTCTCCACTATTGCTAGTGGTCTAAGCTGGGGTCCTCCTTGTGGTTTCCTGGAAACTTCCCTAGCACCCCAGTTTCTAGCTATCCCCATGATGTCTCCTTTTATTATATTATCTCTTTCATTGCTCTCCTACTCCATCTCTGTTCCAGCCTAACTATCCGTTCCCTTAAGTTCTCATCCCCCATTCCCTACCCTCCATTTCCCCCTCTCATCCTCAATTAGCTAATGAAGATCTCACTTATTTCCCCTTCCCAGGGAGATCCATGTGTCCCTCTTAGGGTCCTCCTTGTTAGCTAGCTTCTATGGAGCTGTGGATTGTAGTCTGGTTATCCTTTGTTTTACATCTAGTATCTACTTATGAGCAAGTACATACCATGTCTGTTCTTATGAGTCTGGGTTACCTCACTCAGGATAATATTTTCTAGTTCCATCCATTTGTTTGCAAATTTCATGATGTCATTTTTTCTTTACTTCTGAGTAGTACTCCATTGTGTATATGATGTATCGCATTTTCTTTATCCATTCTTCAGTTGAGGGGCAACTAGGTTGTTTCCAGGTTCTAGCTATTATGAATAATGTTCTTTTATGTTCACCTCCATTAAGGAAAGTGTCCTCAAAAGACTTCCTGTGAATCTTCTGAAAAATATGAGATTGAAAAAAAAAAAAAAGGATTGGATAGGAACTACACAAAAACTGTGCTTAGTGTGATTACATTAGTCCTGATTGATGTACTCAGGGAACATTCAAGAAATATGTCAGTTTCCCTTTGCTTGTTTGAGGTGTTGAATAAATGCAGTGTGGCTGCCTTCAGAACAGGAAAATGTAATTAACAATTTTCAAAATGTCTTTTGTGAAATCAGCATTGGGATCACAGTATGTGTGTTTGTGAGGGGGCGTGAATTGCTACTCTTCGAGCATCACGTTGAGAGCCAAATTTCTAGCTGCTATTTATGAATGTGGACTCAAGCTTTTTTTTCTTTTAAACCAGGTTCTAATGAAATATGACTGAAGTGCCTATATTTCAAAAATTAAGCCCTAATTAATATAATGGGATATTCCATAAAATCAATCTGTTATAATGACTATTATTTAAAGTTGGTAATAGCCATTACCCAGCATTTATAAAAGTTCTGATTTCAGAGTACAAAAGGGGATTTCACTATACATTTTGTCATCACTTCATGTATATTCATAACTCTAAGTCACTCATGAGCTATTGGTTGCAGATACTAAGCATCATTTGAACACCAATTATCATAGAAATTCAGTAAAACTGGCACCACGATGCCTTTGTAGAGATGAAAATCTGAACTAAGGGAGTTACCCAGGAAAGATAAGTTAGTAAAGGACAAAGGAGTTTGTCTTCTGGATTGACATCTCTAAGATTCATGTGTTTGCCACAATAACAAACTGTAGGAAACCTAATGATTATAGTAAGTGCATTGGCAGTCAATATTTACTGTAGTAAAACCAAATAATGGGACAGGGGGGATATAGATTTCCTCACTTCATCCTCATTGACTGCTAATGAATATGCTTTAGTTTCTCTGTACCCATTTTATAATTAGTAAAAGTCAGAATTGTAGAGATTATGAAACTAGTGCCAGGTTTACCTAATTTTGTCAATAACTTTATCAAACTCAGATATGGTGTTATATTTTCCATGTTCAGAATATAAAGCTACACTGTAGCACTTACACAATCCATTAGCTACTTAAGTATTTGTCACTACGTATTAATAAATCTAAGAACATAATAATTAAGATAGAATGAAACTTGTTTGAGATGCTTATTCTCTAATTAAAACCACATAGAAATAGTGTGTTATACAAAAATACAAGAAATATATTTTGCTAAAGAAATCAGAAATTTGACTTCTGGGCAAGAATTGATTTGGATTTCATAATGTGAATATGAATGTGAGGTTAGATTTTTCTGGTAGTTGGCAGTTTGGATAAGGAATAGCTATGATGATGGACCAGAAACTGAAAATAGATTTCAGCATATGATGTGCCTGGATTGTAAATACAAGATCGAATAAAGCAAGAGACGCATGGTGAGAAGAGCTAGAAAAGCAGATTCAAACCAAACCACCTACAACCTTTCAGCCTAAGAGCAGTAGTGAAGTGTAAGAGCAGATACCGTTCTCAAGTTGCTATGAGCATGCACTTTACTTCTGAGGGCTTTCTGTTATTCAGGGGGAAAAAAAAGCAATGTAAGGAAAACTTCAGACAAAGTCATACTGCGAACATTCTACAAACATCTCTGCCATTCTTCTTCAAGATCCTTGAGGACATTGGAAATTAGGAAAGACTGAAAATTTTCATAGACTATAAGAGATTGATTGAAGATAAGTAACTAAGTGTGTTATTTTACAGTAGATACTGAAACAGTAAAAGAGTTATTAGGAAAATTAAACCAAACAACAAAAAACTAACAGAAATTTAAAGAAGGCTGTAATTTTCTAAATACTGCTGTTTTAGAAGTACTAATGGTAATAGAAGGACTTTATATTTAGGGGAATGAATGAAGGGCATATGAGAACTCTGTGATGTATCTATAGCTATTATTATTATTATTATTATTTTACATACCGACCACAGTTTCCCCTCCCTCCTCTGCTCCCAGTCCCTCCCCCCACCTCGCCTCTGCCTCCCTCCACCATCCACTCTTCCTGTTTCTATTCAGAAAATGGCAGGCCTCCCATAGATATCTACAAAGCATGGCATATCATGTTGTAGTAAGATTAAGCATTTGTATTCGTATATTAAGGCTGGGAAAGGTAACCTCTGTCCCAAAAGCCAGCAAGAGAGTCAGAGACAGTCCCTGTTATCACTCCTAGGGGTCACACAAAAAGACCAAGCTGCACAACTGTCACATATATGCAGATAGCCAAAGTCAGTCCCATGAAGGCTCCTTGGTTGTCAATTTAATCTCTGTGAGCTCCTATGTGCTCAGGTTAGTTGATTATGTAGGTTTTCTTGTGATATCTTTGGCCACTCTGGTTCCTTCAATCCTTTCCTTCCTCCCTTTCTTCAGCAAGATTCCCGGAGCTTGGCCTAATGTTTGACTGTGGATCTTTGCATTTGTTTCGACCAGTTGCTGGATGAAGCCTCTCTGATGACTATTGGGTTAGGCACCAATCTATGAGTATAGCAGAACATCGTCAGGCATTATTACATTGACATATTTTTCTTTCCAGTCCTGTTTGGTTCTATACTAATCTCTGGGCCATCCAGCCTCTGGGTCCTGACACTCCAGGAAGTATCAGGGGTGGGCACACTCTCGTGGCATGAGTCTCAGGCTGGACCAGTCTTTGGCTGGCCACTCCCACTATCTCTGTGTCACCCTTACCCCAACACATCCCATAGGCAGCACAAACTGTAGATTGAAGGAAGTTTCACTGGGTTGGTGTTCCAGTTTCTCCACTGGTAGTCTTGCCTTGACACAGGATGAGGCCAGTTCAGGCTACATATCCCTTTTTGCTAGGAGCCTAAGCTGGGGTCATCCTTGTAGATTCCTGGGAGTTTCCCTTGTACAAGGTTTCTACCCGATCCTGAAATGACCCCTTTTCTAGCTAGCTCTTTCAATAATATCATTACATCTTTCCCCCTTCACTTTCCTCTCTCTAAGCCCTTCCATATAGCCCTCCTTGCTCTCTTTGAAATTCCTGGCCTCCTTTTCATTAATTGCTGCTACATACATATTTGTGTATATGTATATATTCCTAAATACACAAATACATTCTTTTTAGTCTACCTGATTTTATATGTATGTGTATTTTCAGGTCTGACAATTTGGTACTGGATAACCAATTGGTGTGCTCTTATAGATTTAAGTCATTAGTTACTTAAACTCAAGAATAAGGAGATAAGGTTTCTACATTGCCTATGAGAATACAAAATCCATTGTTCTTATTCCCATATAGTGGAACTGTATTCTACTACACTATATGTAGATTTTCTCTTGAAATAAAATCTAATTTGTAATGTCCATGCAAATTTTTCAAGTTTCATTTCAAATGAAAATGTCATAATCTCTGTAGCTATGGAAAAAAAAACTTTCCTAAAAAACATACTTATTATTGATTCCAGTTGGTCTTTGAAAGCATTCAGCATTTTCAGAAGTCAGATGAAAAATGTGAGTCTTGGCTATATTGACATTTGCAATCATAGAATATTTAGAGTTTACAAGTGTAAATATTGTGGGTTTTATGATGAACATATAGCAGTTTCAAATGAAGAAAAATGTGCATTTTCCCAACATTTATTTATTACTTAATTTCTGTTTGTTTGATAGTGCTTAGTATTGAGTCTAGACCTTCATACATTTGAGCAATTTAAAAATCACTTGAAATGGTGTTTCAGAGAAAAAGCTTAGAGTTTATTAAAATCAGTGATCTGACCAACTGTCTTCAATATATTTTTCCTAAAGCCAAGTTTGTTCCTATTTATAATAGAATACTCAAAATGAAAAGGAGATTGCAAAATATATTCTTGGTACTCTGCGGGTACCATGCAAGGGGTGCAAAGAAACAAAGAATAGCAGTAAGTGAGGGCTCCTGAAGGAAAGCATCCATTGATGTCTGAAATTATCCTCTACTGGCTCTTTCAACTTTCAGTACCCCTCAAAGGTGACTGCATTGTTCTTGTTGTGGTAGACAAGGTGTCAAAGGAGGGGGAAGGAATCTCAACTGAAGATTTATTTTCCTGTATGAGGAAAACTCAGTCTGAGCATGAGAGAAACTACAAAGGGGAACTTTGAATGTCTCAGAAAGAAAACAGAAATGAGAAGCTGTTTTTTGTGTAAGTTGAATTTCCCCAAAATTTAAACTCCAACGATAGTTGTTGTTGTACTGAAGGCAATACTGCCATTAATGAGGAAAAAGATTGCATTTTATTCATGTCACTCTCTGTATGTGCAATTTTATACTGAATAGATAATATGAGGAAAAGTTGGAATACTGAAATGTAACACTTATATCACCAAATTTTTCAAGCCCTATTTCAAAAGCCATTTTCTTTATGAGTTTCTGTGACCACCATAATCTTTTGAAAAAGGTTAGTTCTCTTTGTCAAAATTCATATTTGTTTAATTGCTTCAAAGATAAACTCATGTAAAAGCTCAGTATTTTAAATAAGTGGAAATGAGACTATTTGGCTGGAACATACATATTTTCATATCAGATAATTGGAATTGTCTGTCTCCAAAGTGTCCTGTATTTCAAATCACCATGAAACGTTTTTGTTTTTTTTTTTTAACATGAGGATCCCGTAGTATTCTAGCAAGCTTTAATAAATATCAATACATCATCTACTTCATTAGTATTTGCTACCTACTTTGGGTGTACATTTTCTAAAAAGAGAAATCATATTTTCTTGTGCAATGCTCATGAAATCTAAAATATGAATGATCTATTCCTTCTCATGTCAGAGAACTATTGCACAATGATTTAACTTCAGAAATTCCTTGAAAGGATTATAGAAAGAAGAAGAAGCAATGGTGGACTAAAGAAACTGCAACCAGGAAGCTGATTAATCATATTCCATTCCATCCTGACGTGGACCACGTCATTCTTCAGTAACAGGGTCCATGGTATGAAGGCCCAGGGGTAAGAAACGAAACATTAGAATAGGTAGGGTCAGGAGGTCTTTGCACAAGATATGTCTTATGCCAACCAAGATTATTAAGAAGTTCAGTATCTTAAATACAATTTCAAGGAGGAAAATTGGACAGAATCAGAGGACAGTATCATACAATGGGACAAAGTCAACAGTATGCTAAACAAGCCATGTTGCAAAAAAGGAACACAGAATATCTCCAGGGTATCAGACCAAGAACACAGTGTCCTTGGAGCTGATAACCATAGCCCCTTAGAGTGGAAACAGGTGGATTCCCAGGATTTGAAGTTTCAGATTCCCTGAGACCATGACCCTGGGCCATTACTAGCTCTGCCAAGTCTATCTCTGGTTCCTTTTTCATACATCAGGGTTTCAGATAAATTCTTGTATCAGACAGCTCTCATCACCACCCTCCGAGCTATTTTCCTCATACTCCAGATCTAACTGACCATATTTATAATATGCTTTTCCATAAGCATATTTTTGAACAATCAAATATTCTATTTATGATAGCATACATGTTTTCCAACTTATGTTAGAGAACTCATTTCTATGTGATTGTATTTTGGAATGTTTTAATATATGTAATTGAAGTTGACTCAGTAAAATTTATAATGCCCCTGAGGTGGTTGGACAACACTGAATGCCTGACCTGAAGGAACGAGGAGTTGTGGAATGTAGGAATTTACCTCTTGAAGGAGGTGGAAGCCTTTCATTACACTTGTACAAAGCGTTAAGATTTTGAATGCAATAGTATCATTTTCATAAGCTGCTCTTTCATAGAACACAGAACATAGGATCTATGAATTTTCATAAGCAACAGAGCAATTTCTCAGACAAAATGCCTTCAGGTTGATAAATTTAATTTATGATCCTTCTATGTATACATATAAAATATATAGTAAAATATAGAATATTGAACTATAATGTTTGTATTATCAGTTATATCAAAGACATGTAAGTATATATGAAAATAATAGAATAAAATAATTTCTATTTGCTGCTCATACATATATATAATGTATATTACTGGCTCTGGTTCTCTGAAGATTCTAGATTAGTACATATTTTCTTGAAAGATTTTGCAATTGATCCTCTTGACACTTTGGTACAATGTTGTCACATATTACCTTCATTATAGGATCTTGAAACACAGATAATACTGAATATAATTCCTACATGTACTGTGGTTATTTCTATTCCTACATCCTTATAACAAAAGATAATTTGTAAAACAGGTATAAGACTAGATTTCCACCAATAACTAAGAGTAAAAAACAATACTGATTAAAATATGCTGTGGCATTTGAAATTTCATTTAACATTTCATGCAACAGTTCATCACATGCGATTAAATCACAAAGAGAAAAAGTGTTGAAATGATGTATTAAGCCAGGCAGTGATGGTGTGTGGTGGTATTGTGTTCCCCAAAATATTGTGCATCCTAATAAACTTATCTGGGGTCAGAGACAGAACAGCCACTAGATACAAAGGCTAGAAAATGGTGGCACTCACACCTTTAATCCTAGCACTCCAGAGGTAGAAATCCCTCTGGATCTCTGTGAGTTCAAGGCCACATTGGAAACAGCCAGGCATGGTGACACACGCCTTTAATCTCAGGGAGTGGTGGTAGAAAGCAGAAAGATATATAAGGCATGAGACCCAGAAACTGGAAGATTTAGCTGGTTAAGCTTCAGGCTTTCGGGCAGCAGTTCAGCTGAGAGCCATTGGGATGAGGACACAGAAGCTTCCAGTCTGAGGAAACAAGACCAGCTGAGAAGTTGGCCAGGTGAGGTTAGCTGTGGCTTGTTCTATCTCTCTGACCATCCAGCATTTCACCCCAATAACTGGCCCTGGGTTTGATTTTATTAATAAGAACTTTTAAGATTCCTGCTACAATGGTGCATGCCTTTAATCCCAGCACTTGGGAGGCAGAGCCAGGCAGATCTCTGTGAGTTCAAGGCCAGTCTGGTCTACAGAGTGAGTTCCAGGAAAGGCACAAAGCTACACAGAGAAACCCTGCCTTGAAAAACCAAAAAAAAAAAAAAAAAAAGATTTATCAATAAAAACAACCACTTTTCAATTAAATTAAGATGTAGTACTCCAGTATGGTGATTTTCTAAATTTATTTCAAGAATAAGATATTGATTAATTCATGGTCTCCTCATTGCTTGTCCATACTATCATTAAATTCAAATTAGAGTAATTGAGAAATATTTCACATGATAAATAGACATTTAGTCAGTACGTTCATAATTTCCTATATAAGTATATAAAATATTGTAACTCAGCACCGTCTGTACATTCAGATAAATAAATTCATGGAAAAGAAATCATCATTCTGTGAACATCAGATGTACTTTTGCAAACCAAGTAACCTATAAAGTCTTTAGATGTTAGAACTTGGCAGAAACAAGAAACTCCAACATACACATGGTCCACTGTTGCTAAAAAAGTGTGGATACAGTAAATACACATTCACAGATCACTATTAAGTGAAATTATTTAAGATGATAACATAAAATAGTTAAGGATCTTTGATTAAAATAAGTAAGCACCTCATGACTACATACTAATTTAGACAGTTCCTGAGCCTTTATGAATAGAGATCAGGCAGTTGTATTATATCTATTATGATCATGTAATTTGTTCTTTGATGGCTTATTAGGCATGGATTACTAAAAAATTAACACTGGCAACCTCATTCTTTTCCAGGATTGTATTTGGAATATCAGTTGTCATTAATCTGTCTTGCAATTTCTCTGCCTTGCAAATACCCTTCAGAGTGAGAAGCAGATGAATCAGTGTTAATCAGAAAAATACACAGCTACTGATTATTCCAAATAGTTCATTATTCAGATAAATAGGCTTTGAGTGATATGGTAAGAACACTTTCATACACATTAAAAAAGAGACAGATAATTGAATGTCATTCTTTCAGATAATTAGAACATTAAGCACAAACTTGTGATGCAATTACAGGGCTTTAATTTTATTTAGCATACAAAATGTATTCGGACTCCTATATTATTTTCATTGTATAACTGAGTTTAACAGTAAGATTACATCCCAGTGTTGTAGACCTAAGGTGTATTACAAAAGAGTTTGAAACGATAGATTCATGCTAATTTAGGTTGTCCATTGACCTGAGGCTCTGACTGGAATTAAGCATTCAAGGGGCTACACTCTGAATTTCAGCAAAGTATAGCCAGGAATCATGTTGTCTCAAATATCATGTGACAAATTTAAATTTCTCACTGTACGTATAACTTAAATGCCATGTCCTGAATATTTGTGTCACATCAAAATCATATTCTCCATGATTAAGATCCATAATTGTGAAGTGACTAGGTGGGTAATGTGTATTAATTTCTTTTCTACTGTTTTGACAAAGCACCATGACCAAGAAAATGTATGAAAGAAAACATTTAATTTGGGACTTAAGTTCTCAGAGTGTAATAGAGTCCATGATCATCATGAAGAATAGCATAGCAACAGACAGACAAACATGGCACTTTAGCAGTAGCTACACCTGATCCACAAGCAGAGGGTAGAGAAAGAGCTAACTGGGAATAGCATAGGCTTTTGAAATCTCAAAGCCAACTCTTAGTAATACCTCCTCCAAATACCACATCCCTAATTCCTCCCAAATAATAACACCAACTGAAGACCAAGCATCCAAACATATGAGCTTGTGAGGACCAATCCCATAGAAAACAAAAACAAAACCACAGAGTATTGCCTTCATGAATGGAATTAATGGACCTATAAAAAGGTCTTAGAGGGCCAGCATTTCTTTTGTCACAAAGGACAAAGTTTGATTGGAACATGTGTGTATCAGAAAACAGATGCTCAAGTATCTGTACTTTGATTATGTACTTCTGATCTTCCAGATCTCTGAGAAAATAAAAAAAATCTGTTGTTTATAGAATTTTATATAGTACCAAATATGAGCTGAGGCACTAATTTTCTGATGATAAAGATAAAGTCTGATATTCCAGCTGTCTCTGTCTACTCTTGTAAGACTCCCGAGAGTTGCTGTGGGATGTTCTGTATGTTAAATGTGTTGCTCTGATTGGTTAATAAATAAAACACTGATTGGCAGGAAGTATAGGTGGGACAAGGAGAGAGGAGAATTCTGGGAAGTGGCTGAGTCACAGAGACACTGCCAGCCACTGCCATGACAATCGAGATGTAAGGTACTGGTAAGCCACAAGCCATGTGGCAACATACAGATTAATAGAAATGGGTTAATTTAAGACATAAGAGCAGTTAGCAAGAAGCCTGCCACGGCCATACAGTTTGTAAGCAATATAAGTCTCTGTGTGTTTACTCGGTTGGGTCTGAGCGGCTATGGGACTGGCGGGTGAGAGAGATTTGTCCTGACTATGGGCCAGGCAGGAAAACTCTAGCGACTATAAAGAAGTATGTGAAGTTAGGTGGGTGGAAGGAGGTAGGTAGAATCTGTGATCAGAATATATTGTGTACATTTTTTTCAATAAAAGTATTTTTTTGCAAAGAAGTATTAAAAGTAATGGAAATGTATTCTAATTGTACTGAATGCTATTTTTTCATCTTTTGAGTATTGTGAATTTATGCGAAGAAAAATTGCCTTCAAATGAGGCTTATGTATTTCCATTCTATTCATCATCCACTTAAGAAAATCTTAGGTAACTACAAGTGCCGAGTTTTCAAAATCCAAGAATAACCTTATTTTCCCCTCTCGGTTTTGACCTTCCTTGCATTCTTGTTTGTACTTGTTTGTAGCCTCATTAGCTATCATCCACTGCTCCTGTACTAGGGTACAAGTGATTTGAGAAAAGCTGTAGAGTTGTGGAAGTCCACATGTTTCTCCCTATCTATGGTGCTCTGTGCCATCCTCATTCAATCCCCTGGTTTCATGATTTCAATCTATAATCATTTTCTGAAAGAATAAAATGTGAGAATACTAAGGCAAAAAAGAGGGTTAATTTGAATTGCTTTGTGCCATTGTGGAGGTGCAGATGATAAAATATATTTCACCCAAATCTATATGTTGAAGCCCTACTGTCCAAATATGTTAGCATCTGTAGATTTGTTTTTAGTTGTTGTCAATATTCTATTGTTGTAAATAGACACCATGACCACAGCACTCTTACAAAGAGAAGTACTTAATTCCGGCTTGATTACAAATTCAGAGATTTAGTTCATTGTCATCATGGTGGGAAGCATGGTGGCATGCAGGCAGACATGGTGCTGAAGAGGTAGCTGAGATTTTCACATTCAGACAGGCGGTCAGCAGGCAGGACAAGACACACTGGGCCTGGCTTGAGCGTTTAAGACCTCAAAGGCCACCTCTAGTGACACACTTCCTCTAACAAGGCCACATGCCCCCTAACACCAATCCCTAAGCCTTCAAATATAAGCCATTCCTGTTCAAACCCCCACATATGTTGGTTAAAGTTAAATGAGATTATAATATAAAGCACAGTCCTAACCTGAAGGGACTATGGCCTTCTGAAAGTGGTACCCAGAGAGACTCAGTCTGCACAATGTGAAGTCATTCCACTCTTACAGACTTCTCTTAGAAAGATGTGGAAGAAAATTCTTAGGAGAGTTTTTTCCTCCTCCTCATTGGCTTCTGCTTCCACCCCAAGATTGTACCCTAATAAGTGATGGCAAAGTTGCAAAGACAAGCTGCTCTACAGTTTTAGTGGGTTCCTGGAAAGAGTGTTAGGGAAAGATTTTTATACTGCCTTTGCCACATCCAGAATTCATAGCTTCTGACCGCCCACACACAACCTTCACATAGTTGTCACATGTCCAGCTCTACTATTTAATGCACACCTAAAACCCTTCCATGGGTCTTATGCCAATTGCAATTGCTTATTCTGAAAATCCAGGTTTCTGGAGGTTGGAAAAAAGTTGTAAATGTGAATTCAAACTTGCTCTTTTGTCAAAGGAAAGCTCACTCACTATCTTTTTGGGTCTCCATAGACTGGGACAGGAACCTAAGGTTGAACCAATTTCTTTTTCAGCAAACCTGTGAGTCTTTCTCTAGAGTACAAATATGTTCTTTAGTGTCATACAGTGTTTAGTATGAGTAAAAGTATTTATTGCAGTTACTTCATAATTAGACACATATTTTCAAATTTTAAAGGAAGTATTACTTCATGGAAGTCCTTTACAAAGGTTAAGGTGGAGAGAAATTGAGGACAAAACTGGCATTGACCTTTGACCTCCACAGACACACCTCCATATATCCATTTACCTATACATTCACAAGCACAAAATAAATAAATGAATGAATAAATAGAATAAGCAAAATACCTCACATTTAGAAAACCCAGTGATATCGGCATTAACACTACAAGCTGTTTCAAAGTACATGTAAAAGTTACAGACTAATAAAGCCTTTCATTTTTGTTTTCCTTTCTGTTTTGATGTTTGGTTTTCCTTCTGTTACTTCTGTTGCTTGCTAGTTTGTTTTGAGACAGGGTTTCATGTAGCATGAATCTTAAAGGTACTTATTAATAAAATCCAACCTGAGGCCAGTTATTGGGGTGAACTCAGAGAAGCAGAACAAGCCACAGCCACCTCACCTTGCCAGCTCCTCAGCTGATTCTGTTTCCTCAGACTGGAAGCCTCTGAAGCCTCATCCGAATGAATCTCAGCTGAACTGCTGCTCGAAAGCCTGAAAGCTTAACCAGCCAAATGCTTCTAGTTTCTCTTCTTCACGCCTTATATACCTTTCTGCTTTCTGCCATCACTCCCTGGGATTAAAGGCTCACTCCCTGGGATTAAAGGCGTGAGTCACCATGCCTGGCTGTTTCCAATGTGGCCTTGAACTCACAGAGATCCAGAGGGATTTCTACCTCTGGAATGCTAGGATTAAAGGTGTGAGTTCCACCATTTTCTAGCCTTTGTATCTAGTGGCTGTTCTGTCTCTGACCCCAGATAAGTTTATTAGGGTGCACAACATTTTGGGGAACACAATACCACCACAGCTTCATTTTACAGTCCAGGCTGCCTTTAAACCCATTTACATCCTGATTCATCTTCCTAACTATTGGGATTACAGGTGTGGGCTACCACGTTCAGTTTCAGTTTTTCCTAGTTAAGTCACGATGTCTTTATTTCTTTATTACCTATCACAAATCTGTCCAAAAATCACCATCTCACACTGTACCAAACATTTAAGTTTGTCAATTATATGAAAATAATCAATAGTAGCTTTTCACAAGGACTCAAATCTCTCTGAAATAGAATGCTAATTCTACAGCGATTTACTCATAGAAGATTGATTTTATTCAACTGGTGCTTATTTTTCAACGGCAGATAGACATAAGGAGCAACTAGATGAGAAATTCGTCTAACATGTTGTGACACTGATATTGAAGGCATGTCCATTAGGGTGTTCAGCAAGATTTGCATAATGACTTTCCCTGTACTGTTAAAGCCAGGAAAATTTCATTTCTGCACTGCTTGAATATATTTGCTTCCTTTTATTAGATAAAGAGAATGTTTTAACCCATTTCTTTTCCATGTATATTTTAACTTGCAAGAAGTCCTAATAATATTTACTATTTCAATTTAAGTTTCTAGATTTCATTTTTAATTCTATAATATTATTGAGTGATTACAATATTCAAAGTAATATGCTAATTACACTGCATATAAGGGAGTTCATTCTAAATCCTTTATTAATTCATCACACACCTATAACAAGCTTGAGGGATACAGCTTAAAGTAAATATATTATTATGATCTGGAGGAGTTTTCAAAAAATTAGAAGTTCCAATATTTTAAAGACTAAAGAGAGAAATTGTGGTTGGGAATAAGTATGTGCACATGAGAACCTAAAACACATGTTTGGAAAATTGTGAGAATATTTTCATCCTCATGAATAGACAATTTAAGAATCATGCCTGAGTTTTCAAAGGAGGGAGGTAGCCAATAGGCTTACCAAGCTATGACATGTATGGACCACTTCATTTCCTAGTCTCTTTCTAACCCAGAACATGACACACTTCCTCCAACAAGGCCACACTTTCCAATACTTCTAATTTTTGCAAAGACTTTTACTCCCTTGTGACTAGGTATTCAAACATATAAGCCTATGGGGCAATTCTTATTCAAAGTATCATGTCCAGCATGACACAGCAACTCCAAGTATACAGTAGTGGCACATATACGTTGTCAGTAGCCAACATTTCTCTAATTGGACTCACGGCATGCTCAACAAGATAAATACAATGCTGTACTACACACCTTGCTAACTAATTGGTGCTAGTAAATTCATGGTTATTGAAGGAGACTCTACAGTCTCTACTATACTAAACCAGCATAATCCCTAACAAAATGTAAAAACCTTTGTACATATACCTGAGAACTGTAATCTTCCCTCATCAAGGAAACTTCTCTTTGCAGCAGATGGAGACTACTACTGAAATCCACAACCTATCAAATGCAAAGTTGTGGGGTCCTATCCAAAATGGATATGTCTACAAACACTCTTGCACCTAAATCTCAGGGAACACTGAGGAAGAAGAGGCCGACAGATTGCAAGAACCAAATGATCAAAAAATTGGCTGTGAGGCCATGTCTCCCAGTCATGTCAGAAACTACATCTGTCAAGTCTTACCATCATGATTGTCCAAACATGTGCTGAACAAGGATGACATGAATAGACATGCCAAGTGGATATGGAAAAGTTCATAAGACTTCAACTATATACAAGGAAAGCTGAGAGTGTATATATGTATGTGTGTGTGTGTGTGTATATATATATATATATATATATATATATATATATATATAACCTCTATTTATATGCATGATAATGAAAAAGATGCAGATAATTTGAAGAAAAGTAGGGAAGGTTTTATGGGAAAGTTTGGAGAGAGGAAGGGAAGAAGAAGATATTGAATACCAAAAGAAAATATGATTTGTCTTTAGTTAAAAGAATGATCAGGACCTTATGAGGTCAATTTTGACTGATTTTCTAATACAGGACAAGAAGTATCACTAAGATAAAATAAAAATTTATATTGTACAATTAAAAAGTAAAAGGTTCGCTGGGCGGTGATGGTGCACGCCTTTAATCCTAGCACTAGGGAGGCAGAGGCAGGCAGATCTCTGAGAGTTCAAGGCCAGCCTGGGCTACTACAGAGTGAGTTCCAGGACAGGCTCCAAAGCTACGCAGAGAAACCCTGTCTCATTAAATCAAATAAAAGCTAGTATGTAAATATGTGCCATTCTGATTCTTATCTACATTGAAGACAATCAAGAGGCATCCTCCTAAGGTCTCGCATCAGTTACAGTGAAAATTATTAGTTGGGTAAGTATTTAAATATTAACTTAAATGTTCATGTAATTGTAGAAGATATCCTACAAAGAAGCATGTAAAATATTTCACTCTTTTCTGTATTTACTGTATTAAATGTATTTGATATGAAAAAATCACTTTGTACATTAAAACTGAGAATATACTAAACCAGGTATTTACAAAACCAGATCTGCTGAAGGTAAAAATACATCTTTTTCTTTGGTCATAACTAATATTTTATGTATGATTCAAAGTTAATATTATTTAGTTTTGAACAAAAACTCTAACATGTATTTTAATGTGTGGGAACAGATTTGTACCACAAAATGCTTTGAATAAATAAGAAAATTAATATCAAGCATTTTCCTCTCAAGTAAATGACTTGTGTAGGTGGAATTTTCCGTTTCCTGAAGCCATTTCCCAAATAACGAACACTGAGACTTAGTATTACTTATAAATGCTTAGTCAATACCTCAGGCTTGTTACTAGCTAACCCTTACATTTAAATTAACCTATAGTTCTTATCCACACTCTACCAATCCATGTGGATTGGTTCCTTTTCTCAGTACAGTGTCCTTTTCCCTGCATCTGCTGGTGACTCCTCTGGCTCTACACTTCTTCATGCCTTCACTCTCTCTGTCTCAGGCTGTCTCACCCAATCTCTTCCTGCCCAGCTCTTGGCCAATCTGCTTTTTATTAACAATGAGAGCAATACATATTTACAGTGTACAGAAGTAATATTTCACAGCACACTTGATTATTCCTTCCCCAGTTTCTCTCTAACTTTCACATCCTCCTTCTTCATAAAAGATAAATGGTTACACCGGATGAATTTCATTATATCTCAATTTACCTTTTGCCTTTTAAAAATGAATTAAAACTTATTGATTTAAAAACAACTGAGTGCTTCAAATATATTAGATAGGTAAAATTTAAAGTAGCATTCAATACATAATTTTCTGATTTCTAATCTGCATTTGAATATGTTCTTCTTTGAAGCAAGAATATGCACTATAAAATAACAATAATTTTGAAATTTTTTATTATTAACGAAAGCAAGTTTAAGCTAGAAAATAAACATTTTTGCCAGAATGACATTATAATAAGTTTTATTTAATTCATTTATAATGTTTGCTGAGGGCATTGTGCAAGTGGAGTACAGTATCAGAGTTTAGTAAAACAAAAATAGACATTTTGTTAACTTATAAGGCATATGTCACACTTGAAGGGAAAGATCAATAGAGATATTTTAGGCATATATTTCCTCTACAGTTTTTTGTTTTAGTTTTGTAGTGGGTAGCCATTCCAGCTTTGACCTGGAAGTACCGCCCCCACTGAGGCTTCAGTAACTGTCACACCTACAATGAGGAGCCAAGGGAGGACCTCTGAAGACCCAAGATCCAGATGGGCCAGTTCTCTTGGTTCCTGGATCCTGGATTCTGGAGGTAGACCAAGCAGAGTTCTCCAGAGAACACCACTGGACTGTGCTTCACCTTTCCCAGACCCTGTTGCCTATCCCTTCATTTGTAAGTTACCCCACAAAATAAACCTCCCTTTTAACTATGTGGAGTTGCCTTAATATTTAAACCAATATCTGGTGCCCAACGTGGGGCTCATTGGGGCTCACGACCCTGAGATTAAGAGTCCAATTATAAACCAAGCTGGCTTTGGAGATGGAACTGGCTCACTCCTTCTCTAAACCCAAGCATATTGCTAAAAGAAAAGGTGGAGATATTCTTCAGTCCCGTATCAGAAGAGCCCTCTGGTGTAGGGCAGAAGTAAACCAATAAAAGGGACCATTGTCTTCAAGATTCTAATTCTCTCCATGCTTACTCTTGATTTCTCAGAATCCTTTCTTACATGTAATGTCATCTTTAAATCCAAATGTTCCATTTTGATATATGAATAATGTTCAAGTTTTTCATGGTAAAAATAGGTTTTTCCAATAGCAATCTCTGAAGTCTCCAGTAGGAAGATGGGGCCCCAACAACAACAACTCTACCCAGTCCAGAATGATGCCATGGTACTTATCATCATACTATACTTCTAGCCAGAATTTCAGACAATCTTACCCATTACTCGAAGACTTGCTGCAGAATCTACAGTTAGTCTAATTGAGACTTAACTATCTGAGCTTTCTTACAGTACCCAACAGAGATACCATCACCCCCTAAACAGCAGGAAGCAATTCTAAGAAAATAAACCCTTTCTCCCAAAGGTTTCATATTTCTCGGGGTTATGGATGATGGTTATAGGGTTGGGAGTGGAAGAAAACATTAGACTCATTATCCTCCTTAAGAAAAGAAAAAAGTATCTTAAAAAACAAAACAAAACAAAACAAAAAGTGGAATGGATAGGTATAAGATATTATGGTAGATTATTGTATATACTAGTAAACAAATTTAGTAAAATAGCAGCCTTAGATAATTTGCACTGTTACAGATTCTTACATGTTGATACAAAGGTAAACTGTTTTCATATTCCTGTTTAAGATAATTTGTATAGTGATACAAATACAAAACTATATTTGTTATAATGTACATATATTTCTACTCTTATTTGAAATATTTGTATATTGATACAAATGTAAATTTATATCTGTCATACTGTATATATGTTCTACCTCTGTTTAGGATATTTTGTATATTGATATATATTCAGGATTATTGTCATATTGCATATTGCACTATACATTCCTACCTTTGTTAAAGATGATTTGTGTATTGTCACAATTTTGAAGTCATCATTCTTTTACTGTACATTTGCTTACAGACTGTTTACCTTGTTTACATGAAGCCTTAGTCCTTAGGTTATTTAGGTAGATAAGACTTATAGATTTATAGTCACCTATGTTTGTCATCTCTATAGTTATGTTAGTTAGGTTATCCAGATTTACAGATACATAATTTGGATGGGCAGGTAATCTTCAAACACTTCATGTACCAAGAGAATATGGCATTGAAATAACTTAGAATTCTGTTGATGTGAGATACAATTGCTCCTGGCAGCACCAATCTGACCCTGAGAGAATGTTGAGCTTCTAAGACATTTCCATTTGGAAGTTTGTCTTCTTGACACAAAATGGACTACTGGGCAAAGAACCGCCCTTGCCTCGACTGCTGACAGTACAAATGCTGTTCTTTCTGGACAAGTGGGACACAAGGAAAAGTGACTACTGAACTCTGCCAAGACAGGGTAAGATGGTCTTTTAGAATTCCTGCTTCCGAAAATCGTCTGTCAGATACCCTAGGCCTGTAGCCAATTTGAATGCACCAGCAATGCTGAGAAACATTAGGTGAATGTCCAAGCTGCCAGCTGTCTGTCTACTCTTGCAAGACTCCCAAAAGTTGCTTGCATCCATCTTCCATTTCTCAGGTATCATTATATTCCTTCTCAGGTCTTTGATGGAATTGAAGACTAGCAGGTACAGTTACAACTTAGTGTGTGTGTATACATACACACACACACACACACACATATATAAATCATAGATAAAACATATTAAGTATTAGATTTAGGTTCTTTAAGATAGGACACCTTTTGGAATGATCTTTGTAACATGCCATTTACCTATGCTCCAGACTTTTCTGGATTTTAGTATGTGTCTCTTGTTTGATATTGTTTGCATTGGTTGTAGTTCCATCTTATCTAGGTCATTATCCCTTATTACTCCTGCACAATATTTGATAATCATTCCTATTGTATATAGTCTTGTATTAGGTTAGAACATTCTTATTTAGACAAAAGGGGTAGATGTAGTGGGTAGCCGCTCCAGCTTTGACCTGGAAGCACCACACCCATTGAGGCTTCGGTAACTGTCACACCTATAAGGGGAAGCCGAGAGAAGGCCCCTGAAGACACAAGATACAGATGGGTTCTTGGTTCCATCTCCAAAGCCAGCTTGGTTTATAATTGGACTCTTAATCTCAGGGTCGTGAGCCCCAATGAGCCCCACGTTGGGCACCAGATATTGGTTTAAATATTAAGGCATCTCCACATAGTTGAAAGGGAGGTTTATTTTGTGGGGTAACTTACAAATGAAGGGATAGGTAACAGGGTCTGGGAAAGGTGAAGCACAGTCCAGTGGTGTTCTCTGGAGAACTCTGCTTGGTCTACCTCCAGCGTCCAGGATCCAGGAACCAAGAGAGCTGGCCCATCTGGATCTCGGGTCTTCAGGGATCCTCTATCAGCTCCTCCTTGTAGGCATGACAGTTACTGAAGCCTTAATGGGGGTGGTAGTTCCAGGTCAAAGCTGGAATGGCTACCCACTACATTGTTTTTGGCCGTTTTTTGTTTGTTTGTTTGTTTTTTGTTGTTGTTTTGTTTTTTGGTTTTTTGAGACAGGGTTTCTCTGTGTAGTTTTGGTGCCTGTTCTGGATCTCACTCTGTAGCCCAAGCTGGCCTTGAACTCACAGAGATCCACCTTGCTCTGTCTCACAAGTGCAGGGATTAAAGGAGTGAGCCACCACCACCACCTGGCCCAGATTTATAATGAAAACATATAATGTATTCCTTGCCAATGAAAAGAATCTTGGAATTCATACAAAAGACTGTTGTTTTTAAACCTAAATTTTATGATTTTATCAATAAGAAGTCAGGAGTCAGATGCTGAGGTGAAAACCTGATAGCTTAGAGAGGCCAAAGAGCAACAAGCTGAGCCTCTTTCTTAGGTAACTTCCCAGAAAAGAGAGCCATTTGCCATCCTAAACCAAAAAATAAACAAAAACAGCCAAACTCAAAATCTTTCCTCACTAGTTACTCTATATTTCTCTATTCATTTCCCTGACTCCTCTTACTCTCTATGGCTACTTCCTCTCAACAAATTTCTGGCTCTGCCTCTTGACATAAGGTTGTTTTTATTTAATTAATAAATCTTGGGTTTCATGGGGTGATCAAATATCTCTCAACAAAAGCCTTTGGTTTTAAGACAACAAACATCATGGAGATAGTTTAAAATTTAGCCAAATGTGAAGCACACCAGAATCCCAAAACACTTAATTATATATATAATATATATATATATATTATATATATATATATATTAAAAAAATCCCAAAACACTGATATAAAAAAATAGTAAATTTTGGGCTAGGTTTTTGCACTTTGAATTTCTCTTTTTGTGGAAACAGTGCAGTTTTCTACTTAGCATAACAAATAACTATAACTGGTTAAGCTCTGTAAGGTAAAAACTAAGAACTAATTACTGTGTTTTTATGTAAATGGCAAACATACTATGATTTAAAGTCATAAATTATGAGAGGAACTTTCATTTAATTTAAATATCACACAATGAGAAGGAAATAGTGCAGTAAAATCAATAGAATTTTTTTTTTTTTTTACAGAAGGCACTTGTGGAGGAAGGAAGTTAGTTTTTGAGAAGTTGCTGATCACAAAGGAGAACTGAGCTCTGGAGTAACAGAAGATCACCCTGAAACAAAATATGCAGATAACATGCTATTTTTTTCATGTAAAATCAAATACCTTTATGTAAAAACAGCAAAAAGAGAGAAATAACATAAAATTATCACTGTTGAGTTTTGAGAAGGTTTCTTGCTTTTTCTCAGAGGAATTATGAGAAATGACAAGGAGTTGCCATTGTGGAAAAAAAGTTATGTAGCTTGAATGGAAGTAGAAGAATAGGACATGTATTTAGAAAAAAAGAAAGAAAGATTTTTATAATTGCCTAGTAGATTTAGTGAAATGCCACTGTCAAAGGTTGCATTCATTCATAAATATCATGAAAATGTATAATTCTAATAAACAAGATAAAAACCATAAATTTTCATTATTTAGACATTGTCTGTTTTTGACTAAAATTTTGGTCCAAACAATCTCAATTCAAAGGTAGGATGTTGTTCTCTTTTCTTTTTATGGTTTCTGTTCAGGAAATGACCTTAATCTAATGCCTATTTCTAAAGCTGACTACAATATTTTGTAAATAAATGTTAGGAAAATATTATGAGAAACATATACATAAAAACATACAAAATGCTTTGATTAGGCATTTTGCTATCAAATAGAAAGTTACCAATATACTGTGGTATATATGAAATGGAAACAAAACAAACCAAAGAAACAGACACCAGTTAGGGAGAAATTTTTATTACATCTCTAACATTATTAGACTGAAGAAAATTCACAATATCCTCTGGTCCTCATTGCTTCCTTCGGGCATGTGCTTTAATATTATGTCTATGCTTTATTCATTTTTGTGTCCCGAGTGCGCATCCTACTTCAGGACACATGATGGTGAATGTCAGCTTAGGTCTATGTGAATGCTAAGTAACTTGCCCAAGGTCATGAAGCTGATCAAACCAAAAAAGAAAAAAGAAAAGAAAAGGATGTTTTCTGCCTGTGCCTTCTCTCAGAGTAATATCCTTTTTGAGGACCTTAATGCATCTCTGTGTGCCCTTCCAGCTGCATTCAGCCAAGGCCCACTGTTTTTGGTAGTGCCACAGAAAGATCCAGAATATATAGAGATAATTTGGAATGATACCCTGGTCCAGTTTTCTCCTATGGTAATTCAGTTCATTACCTCTGTCTACTTTTACTTTTTAGTTTATGTAAATTCTACATCATTTATATCCCATTGCATACAAACTTTAAGCAACATTTTACAATTACAGACCTGAAAGCTTAATGGATATACATATGTGTATTCTTTCAGTTGTTAACCTCATATGGTCGAGAATTTCTCACAATATAACTTAGCCTAGCCTTTGACCATGCCTTTCTCAGTATTATACAATAAGTTCAGTTGCCTTCTTCCTCTAAAATTCTTCTGCTTCTGCCTCTGAAATGGAATATCTTTACTATCCACATCTCACCAAACATACTTTCCTAACTGTGCCATTTAAAGATATGAATATAAGTTTTTACAAAAGAGCAAACAGGAGCCCCAAAACAACATAATTCTCTTGGTATGCATGTCATGCCTCATCAAATCCAAGTGAGTAGTTGAAGACATTTCTAATTCCATTAATAAATGAAAACTTGTCTGTTTGTAGAACATTTTGCTTTTCTTTGAGAAGTCTAAGCTCTGTACATAGTTTTGGATCTGTTTTTGTTTGAGGTGGCTAATTAACACCTGCTGGGATCTCTGAATTGATAATTCAAATAGAAATTAATGGGGCCTGCAAGTGTGACTCATCCAGGGATAATTGCATTCAGAAGCAAACATTACATTTTAATGGACCAAGTTAGGGTAACAGGTTTCTAACCAAGGAGGCTGTTGTGGGATATTTGTACACTGTGTGAAAATATATTGCTGTGATTATTTTAATAAAGAGCTGAATGGTCAATAACTAGGCAGAAAATATAGGTGTGACTTCAGGGCAGAGAAAGAGGAGGTTGGGGATAAATCTAGGTGGGCAAGAGATGCCAGAAGATACAGAGAGGAAATAGGAGGTGCAAGATAAAAGAGAGGTAATGCCATATGATAGAACATAGATTAATATAAATGGTTTACTTAAGTTAAAAGAGCTAGGTAGGAACAAGCCTAAGGTATAGACTGAGTTTTCATAGTTAATAAGAAGGCTCCATGTCATTAATTAGGAACTGGCTGTTGTGGTTATATTGTGTTCCCCAAAATATTGTGCACCTTAATAAACTTATCTGAGGTCAGAGAACAGAAGAGCCACTAGATACAGAGGCCAGAAAATAGGGGCACACACATCTTTAATCCTAGCATTCCAAAGGCAGAGATCCATCTGGATCTCTGTGAGTTCAAAGCCACACTGGACACAGCCAGGCATGGTGACACATGGCTTTAATCCCAGGAAGTGATGGCAGGAAGCAGAAAGGTATATAAGGTGTGAGGACCAGGAACCAGAGTCTTGGTTAACTTTTAGGCTTCTAGCAGCACTTCAGCTGAGATCCATTCAGATGAGGACTCAGACAGAGGCTTCCAATTTGAGGAAACAGTATCAGCTGAGGGATTAGTGAGGCGAGGTGGCTATGGCTGGTTCTGTCTTTCTGATATTTCAGCGTTCACCCCAATATCTGGCTCCCAGGTTTGTTTTCTTAATAAGACCTTTTAAGATTTATGCTACAGGCTGGTGGGACAGAGAAAGAATTGTTACATATGGTGTCCAATGTATGAGCATATATTTCCACATAGGACCTGAGAAAGCATAAAAAAATAAGGTTGCAAGCATGCAAACACAGACTCAGACATGACTTCCTAGTCCTGCAGTCTTTCAGGTAGGCTAGTTGCTTGGCATACAGAGGGATGACTACTGGCTGCTGCCTGTGAACTGGAGCCAGCCACCAGAGCTATGTACTAAGCAGAACCACGGTGAAGCTGATGTGACTGTTTAATATTTGTTTTATTCAGGCAGAGAGTGATACAGGCACTTAGTAAAGCCAGGTGCAGACACAGAAAACCAGTAAAAAGATACAATATATGTAACATGAATTGCTATATGGTATTATTGATTAAAAAAATAAACCTGAAGCCAGATTTTGGGGTTTAAGCTGAAAGATCAGAGAAACAGAACAAGCCACAGCCAACTCTCAGTGTGGCTTCAAACTTACAGAGATCCAGACAGATCTCTGTCTCCCAAGCGATTGGATGAAGGGTGTGTGCCACCATTGTCTGGCCTCTATGTCTAATCTATTGGCTGTTCTGTTCTCTGACCCAGATAAGTTCGTTAGGGTACACAATATATCACCACATTTAGAATATGTAATATATCACTGCAAGTATATTTTAAAATGTACTTAGATGTTAAAGAAAGAAAAGAAAATGGGGATAGACAGTTATAAAAATAACTAGTTTAAAAATAATAAAGTCTTTAAAGAGAGAGTCAATTAATGTAAAAATATAAGCTGTGTAAAGATGGGAAATACACAGGGTGCCTGGATTCTGTATGATACTTTGTTGACTTTGAATGATTTAAAATTGTAATGTACAAAAAGCAGTAGCTGCTTAGAGACATTGGATTATGTAAACTGTTAAACAAACCTATGTATTTTAAAAATGTCTTAACTTCAAAATAAAAGTAAAAAATATGTTGTGTTGGGGAAGAGGTAATGCCTTTGTTTCCACAGGAAACAAAATCTTATGGTTCTCTTAAAAATTAATAAAGGTCACATTTGATTGAGAGAGACCTTCTGCAAATCTTATCTACAGACACGAAGAAACAAGTAAAGACAAAATGGCAGGTTATGTATATGTTAATCCCTCTACTATTGGAACAGCTCTGATATTGGATGATATATGACAAATCTTGTTGGCTACAGAGTTCTTATTACTTATTATTGCATGCCATCCTTTCATATAGCATGTATAGACATTGGTTATACAGTCCAAGCAAACTTATAAGCTTAACAAATTCCTTTTCTCCTCTCAAACATAAAACAAAAATCATCTTCAACTGACTTCTGCACACTACACATTCTATACTGTGTTAATGCAGATATCTATATATATCTATATATATAGATAGATAGATAGATATGTTACCTTTAAAAGTTTATGTATTTTTAGAGGACCAGACAGCAATAAAGACAAATAGCCCATGTGATGCAGCTTCTAAGAATGCCTCTGTTGCAGTATATACAAATTTCTGCATCCAGAATGACTTCGAAGCTACTAGCTGAGCCAAACAGACTATCCAGCCAAGACTTCAGATAAGCACTATACTTTCCCATCAAAAAGAGACTAGACAACAAGTATTATAGCTAGTTTTCCCAGGACTTGACCATTATCTCATTTTTTTCAGGATCCCCTAAAAAGGACATAGCTCCCAGACAGCAGGAAACAATTTTCAGAATATGATGCCCACATCCCCAAGAGGTGGGGTGGGCTTTTTGGTTGTTCAGTGGGTTCTGGATGTTTGTCATTATTTGGGGAGGGGGCTGTAAATTGTTACTGCTCAATGTATGGGTGGAAACTAAACAAGAAAGATTGGTTTAAAATATTTCTTTCTGAAAAGAAAAAGAAGGGGAGTATAGAATAATAGGATAAAAGGGTCGATTATTGAATCTACTTTAAACTAAAAAACAACTATTAATCTCAAATATTTTGCATTGGTATGGAGTTTTGTATATTGATACAAATTCAAGATGATTGTTGATAGAAAATTATCTATATTTTTGTTCTTGTTTAAGATTTTTACATATTGATATAAATTTAAGGTTATTTTTGTTTTTCTGTATATATGTTTCTACACTTATTTAAGGTATTGTACTTATGCAAATCACTTAACAATGTAATGTAAAGTTTTAGTTCTTGAAAGTTATTATTACAAGCTATTAAATATAATTAGGAAATTCAGGTTAGTAGTAAGTCACCTATAACTATCTAATTGTGACCATGTTAGGTATTTTTTAAGCTCAAGCAGAGATATATTTTAGATAGACAGAAGGTCTTCAAACATTTTAGAGACCTATAGAATATGGCATTTATGATTTAATAACCTAAGGCTTTTCTTAAAAGTAAAAATCATCTCTCTCTGTCAGCACCAATTTACTTAAAAAATGAGGATGGGCATCAAAGAACTTCCAAATGGAGTTTGCTTTCAATGTGGCAAAGCTAGCCATTTGGGCAAGAAACTGTCCTTGCCTAGACTGCTGATAGAATGTTGTCCAAACTAGACAAGCATGACAACTGCCAAACCTTGTCAAGACAAGGTAGAACAGTCCTTCAAAATTTTCCTGCTTCACAAAAAAGTATGTCAGATATTCTAGGCCTCTAGGCCAAAGAGGAATGCCCTAATGTTATAGAGGAAACTTGGGTAACTGTCCAGGCAGCCAGCTGTCTCTGTTGTTTCTATAGTTTTGGAAGTTGTTTACTCTGTACTTCCTGTTTTTTTTTGGTAATATTGTAGCCTTCTCAGGTCTCTGATGGAGTTGAAAACTAGATAGATATAGTTTTCCTTGTCACCAAAATCAGGAAAAAAATTACATGAGATATAAAGTGTATAAGATTGAAAGACATAAAAGCTTAGATTGTTTATCTAATACAATGTTTTGAGGTCTTAAGAGATAGTTTTGGGTTGGTAATGCAGGTTAGGATAGAAAGTAAATTAGGCACAAAACTTTGTAATCACTAAAATAGGATAGAAAATACAGTATTTTTTTTCTAATTTTCCAAATGCAAATGGACTACATTGTAAATGTAATTCTACCTAGCAATTGTTCTTATTGTATATAATTTTACTATGTTAGGTGTTAAAAAGTTTCCTTCTTATTTAGACAAAAGGGGGAAATGTGGGATATTTGTACACTGTGTAAAGACATATTTCTGTGATTGGTTTAATAAACAGCCAAATGGCTAATAGCTAAGCAGGAGGGCTAGGCAGGACTTGTGGGCAGAGAAAGAGGAAGGAGATGAATCGAGGTGCACCAGAGGTGCCAGGAGACATGGAGAGAAAACAGGAGGTTCACGATAGAAGAGAGGTAATGTCACATGATAGAATGTAGATTAATATAATTGGGTTAATTTAAGTTATAAGAGTAAGTTAAGAAAAAGCCTAAGCTCTAGGTCAAGCTTTCATAATCAATAAGAAGTCTCCATGTCATTATTTGGGAGCTGGCTGGAGTGACAGAGAAAGACTCATTATAGGAGGCTATAAAATGAACCACGGTGAATCTCTCTCACCAGTTTTATTTTCACCCCTTTATCTGGAAAGAAAAATAGTATATATCCTCCAGTTGTATACAAAACTTTTAGAAAATAACTGAAGTTGTCATGTAGTGATGCACAGGCTGAAAACTGCTAGTAGTTTATGATAATATTTCTTTTAGGGCTATTTTATGTTAGCTAAAACAAATCTCTAACAATTTAGAGGCTAGCAATGTTTCTGTACTTCAGATGTGAAAATGTTTGATAGTTGCTTACATTTGTTAAATCTTTGGTGATATAAATTTTCTGCAATTTCAAGGGCAGGATGACATTATAAACTATGTTATTAATATGTATTAGTGGTTAATATGAAGATTCTGATCACTATGAATAAGGGATAAAAGAAATAAATATTAGACTCATGAGTTTTCTCTCATAATGAGAATTTGTTCAACAAAATTATTTTTTCTTTGCTGTAAGTTTTCACATTTCATTCCTTTTTTGCTTTAAATTTCTTCAAAACTTGTCACCATTTGCCTATCACTAATATTTTCAAGTCATATCCGTTTTTGTCTAAGATATCCTAAAATTATTCCATGGTCATTTTACATCTACACTTTTACATATTTGCATTCTTGCTATATTCTATTACTGGCTAAAATATATTTTTATTAAGTCTAGGTTCTAGGTCAAAAATGAACACCGATAAAGTAAGTCTCATCTAATGAACAAATAAATCAAGATTTGTAAGGCTGTACAATGGGCTCCAGTACTCCATGTCCTTGAAGACTTAATACACAATTCTGCAAATACTAACTTAAAGTCTAGCAAGTGGGTCTTTCATGGCAGTCAGCAATACCCTAATACTTTTTGTTGCTATTGAAGGCATTCTTTTTATACCTATATCACCTACTTCAAAGGACGAATGTTTTGTTTCGCTTTGGTTTTCAAGACAGAATTTTTTGAAACCTGGATAGCCTTGGCTGTCCTGGAACTCACTCTGTAGACCAGGCTTGGTTGGAACTCACTCTGTAGACCAGGCTGGGCTGGAACTCAGAGATTCTCCTGCCTCTATTTCTCAAGTACTGGAATTAAAGGTATGTGCTTCCAGCTGTGGTTGAATGTTCTTTTTTTTGTTTTTTTTTTTTTTTTTTTTTGGTTTTTCGAGACAGGGTTTCTCTGTGTAGCTTTGCGCCTTTCCTGGTACTCGCTTTGGAGACCAGGCTGGCCTCGAACTCACAGAGATCCGCCTGGCTCTGCCTCCCGAGTGCTGGGATTAAAGGCGTGCGCCACCACCGCCCGGCTGAATGTTCTTATTAAGTGCTATTAATTGAGTTCTAAAATATGCATGTGATTTAAGAAGTGGTTGAGGAGGTTGGAGGAGGACATCAACAGGTAAGCATGTTTGCTACTCTTGTGAAGGACATGGATTCAGTTCCAAACATCACCTGGCATCTCACAGTTATCTGTACTGACAGTAACAATCGAAACGACATCCTCTTTTAGTCTTTTCCACAATTAGGCACATGTGTGGTCCACAGAACACACACAGGCCAAGAAGCCATGAACATTATAAAGAAGACAAAATAATCAGTGTTGTTATTCGAGTGCTTGGTTATGAGCTTAACTCATGACAAAACAATAAAGATTAGATACACTCTCTTTGTTCAGAGGAAATCTTGTATTAGGAAAAGTAACAATCACAAAAGTAAAATAAAGAATTAAATATTGATATAAATTTATATATTTTTGTTTAAAATATATTATCAATGTTATTTTGCTTAAAATTCTATCACACAAATTATTCATTTTTAACCTTACAAGATATTCAGTTTTTGTTAATTGGACAATTCTACTAATGTAACAAATATTTATCTTTGGTGAAAAGTATAATATTATCATAGTTTTTACATGGCTTTTTGTAATGTGTTATGAATAATCTAAGATTATGCATATACGTTGTTTTTTTCATTAGGGTTTGAATATGTAGAGTCTTTGACAAATTGTTTTAGTAATTAATAATCAGTATGGCTAAACATATCTTTCTTCTCTGTTTAATTAGTTCTCTTGCAGTAACTTACTATAATTTGGTACTTGTTGTGACCTTTATAATTATAAAAAAAATATTGTCAACATAATTTTTTAATTAAGCTTAATACACTTAAAAACAGGTATCAATTAGCTTCATGACTTTTTCATTTCTAATACCCATATCTGTGATTATTTATGTTTTTAAAATAATAGTTTTCTTCTAAACTGTTTTGGTAAATTTTATTCATTTTTAAGTAGAGATGATATTATTGACAAAATTACAAAACACATGAAAAATAATTTTCATTTTCTAACGTTTCAAAGTGTAAAGACAGCTTTGTACTGCATTACGTGTGTGTGTGTGTGTGTGTGTGTGTGTGTGTGTGTGTGTGTGTGTGTTTGTGGGTTCCACAATGTTTAGATGGAAATAAAGGCAATCTTGACTGCCACCCATCAAGTGACTTCGATGCCACAGAAACTGTTATACTTCCTGTTTTGAGATTACAATTAACTTTGTGATGTGGTCTTGCTTTCAGAGTGTTTGTATTTTTATTCATGGGCCATGACTGAATTTTAAAATGAAGTGAAGTAAAATTTGAAAATAGACTTCAAAGATAAGTGCCTTTCTTGTCATCCCATTACCTGCTGTGTTCACTCTCTTGGAATAGAAAAATCTTTGTATATTCACAACTACAAGAAGTTAAACCACTGCAAAATATTTGAAACTTGTTCATACTTTTCATTCCTTCATATGTCTTCACTCCACCTACCTCAAGCTCCTTTGATGGATCCATTTGATAATCACTATGAGTTTGCCTTTACAATAATTTCATTTTAATAGAATCAAACAATATATGACAATTTGAAATTGGATTTTTTTTTGCTAAGCATGTAACTTGAAGATTTCTCCAAGTTTTATTTACACTAACCGTATATTCTTCTTAATAATCAACCATTAACCCCCATTGTATAGCTGTAACATATTCCCACATTACTATTCTATAGGAGACATCAATTTGATTTATTTTGGGATACTTACCTAAGTCATATGGGAACTATACATTTAAATTAAAACCAGCAGTTTTACAGAATGTATTTATTTATTTTTCACCCCTACTAGAAATGCATGAAAGTTTAGTTGGAATTCTCATCCATCTGTTGAATTTTGGGTGCATTTTTATAATTATGACTTCGTGGTATATTTCTAGTGTATCTCATTGTGATTATTTACATTGTTCTGCACACTGATAATGTTCATTTTTCATCTTTCTCTTTTATTTGGGCAAGGACTGTTCACATTTGAATATTTTTAAATTAAATATTTCTCTTATCATCATCTAAAACATATTCTTCTAAAATATCTCTATTGAATTGTGGAATGTTCTTTCTTGTATGTAGTCCATTTTTTGCCATATTAAACATTATGATTTCTTAAATTGGTTGTTTTGCTTGTCTCTGTAACCTGACAATTACGAGGATGAGTTTAACAACAATGGAAGCTAATTCCCTGAGCTTTATATGCAAGTGCTCTTCTACTTCCTGGCCATTCAATGTATTCTATGCATTTTTAACCAGGAAACAGACTTGCCATCATTTGCACAAAATGCATGTGTCTTAATAAGTCACTACTCATATAAGCTTCATTCTTCAAACTACCAGGTTGAATAATGTTTTTCAGTAAATTTAGTTTCATTGCAAGTTCCCCTCATTGAATCTTGTTCTTTCAGGTCATTCACATTCTACATTCCTTCTCCCAATGTCTTCTACTCTCTTTTCCTCCATTTTTTTCCCTTTTCATCTCATCCCAGATATAATCTTTATATGAGAAAATTTGTGGCAGCATAGTAATGTATATATTTCCTCACGAAAATGTATATATTTGCCAGACAGATGAAGACAATAATTTAAAGACAGTGTATCATTTTTTTTTCTCAAGGAAATTTGCTTTTGATTATATCAAGTTTCCACATATATGAATACTTTACATATATATTTAATGCACATATTAAAGTATTATGAAAACATGCAAAAAGTTTATAGCAAATATTTTTCTAACCTTACAAAGAAGCCATTTCTAAAATCTTAATTTCTGTAAATATTGTGTAGCTTACATGCCTGTATCATTTTCAAGACTTATTTGACATTGCTGGTACATGTATTGTTAGATAATAATATTTTTAAAAAGTAACTGTCTAGCCGGGCGGTGGTGGCGCACGCCTTTAATCCCAGCACTCGGGAGGCAGAGCCAGGCGGATCTCTGTGAGTTCGAGGCCAGCCTGGGCTACCAAGTGAGTTCCAGAAAAGGCGCAAAGCTACACAGAGAAACCCTGTCTCGAAAAACCAAAAAAAAAAAAGTAACTGTCTAGCAGATTGTCCCTGTAACCATGAATTCATTCTATTTATTCATAGAGCATGAGCCTAAGTTTCACCAGTATTTAAAAGGATGTGAGTATCTAAATAAAGAAAATTAAACTTATATTTCCTTTGTTTTGAAAATAGTTCATTTAACTTAAAATTATTTTAGTTATTTTCATCAACTTGTGAAATTGACCATCTCAGGTGGCAAGTGTCTATATTCTGAAGTTGCAAATTTATAAAAGATTTTGAGTTGTGGAATGTGCAGAACCTTAAATATGAGATATCTTAACCTTAGCCACATGTCCTAAACAAGTTTTTAAATTCTGGAAACATGTTTTTATTATATACTTCCAAAGCAAAACAAAATGTTCTTGAAAGAAGTTAGAAGGAAAAGATAGACAGATAGATAAATAGATAGATAAATAGATATAGATATGTATGTAGATAGATATAGATATGTATGTATGTGAAGATATATTTTCCCTTCTAATCATACATCTATCCTCATAATACACACACACATTATATGTATATATATATATATATATATATATATATATATATATATATATATATCTGTTATCCTACTACTTAATATACCCATTATCTGAAGCAGTATTTCTGAAATATTTGATCACATGTGTTGGTTTGAAAGACTTTGATTGTATAATTTATGATATGCAAATGTAAAATGTCATATTCTTTTTAACAAGTAAAAATCATGATTAAACTTATACTCACAGTGATAATTCACACACTCAAAAGACTTTTTGAATAATTTCTTACCAGATGTTATACGAAGTTTGAGAAATTGCTCTATTAAAAATTTATGAAATTGAGTCTTGAATACTGAAGACAACAGCAAGGGTAACAACAAATAAAATGTGCCTTTGAAAAGTCATTCTTTACATGCCCTTCGACAGCTTTCAGGATTTTTAAATCTGGAATTTAAAAATGGATTTACAGACTTTTGCTGGAATACTAATAGAATAATCCCCAAACACCAAGGCAAATAAAAATATTCTGTAGAATTTCCTTAATTAAAAAACAAACATCAGGCCGGGCGGTGGTGGCGCACGCCTTTAATCCCAGCACTCGGGAGGCAGAGCCAGGCGGATCTCTGTGAGTTCGAGGCCAGCCTGGTCTACAGAGTGAGATCCAGGAAAGGCGCAAAGCTACACAGAGAAACCCTGTCTCGAAAAACCAAAAAAAAAAAAAAAAAAAAAAAAAAAAAACATCAGAAACTATTTCTTTTTTTTTTTAGCTGCAGTCATGGGTTTTATTTATGTTTATGCCATGCTGTTACAAAAAGATCTTGTGACGCCTTAATAAAACAAATTAAATACAGTAGAATAAAAATGAATCAGGATAAAGGTACATATAAAATGCTAGAATGAAGCTGGTTAAACTCCATAAAAAGTGTTCAAAATGATCTCAAACTTGTCTTTGAGCATCCTATTGGCCCAAACCAAGACAAAACAAAAACATGACTACTTACAACAGTTAGTTGGGGGCTTTGGTTTAAAGAGACCTAGTTCAGATCTAGATACCAGATCCTGAGCACATTGCTCAGATCCCTGAACCTGAGGTTCACAACTTATAATGAGAGAAATCTAGGGGGTCCAGGGTGAGTTAGCGAGTGAGACTTCAGTTCCAGGTGATTCCCAATTCTGGAAGGTCCTGGGAGGTCTGCTGAGGTCCCTTGTCCTCACTGAGCCTTGGTCCCAGCTGTCTCAGGGACTTAATGCTCCTACCCAGCCTGAGGGAAGAGCATCATGGAAGAGGCAGAATCCTGATTACCTGCACCTGGGATCTCTGACCTCCACACAGTGTTCTGCACGGCACTACAAAACTTCTCTGATGCAGTGGGGAGAATAAAATTCTCCGCAGGAGCCCCCAGTTTTCCCTCCTTTTGTGTAGCCCCAGGATGGAGGTGCCCTTTTTTTTCTCCCCTGGAGTGCAGATTAGATTCAAAGACCAAGAAGATAGAGTGACTCAGCGATCCAGCACTTGACTAGCATCCCAAACACCCATTCTATGCCTGGCACTCTCTGGAAAGGAACCCAGTGTCATTTAGCAGAGCTAGGGGTTAAGGCTGCTCAGAGCATGTTGTCTGTCATCCTCATGCCATGTTGGTGGCAAGCTCCAGAAGTGCTGCCAGTTGCAGTCATTCCAGATGGCCATGGGAAAAGCTCCCCAAAAGGCCAGCTTGTGCAGAGCTTTGAATGGCAAGCCAAGGAGTGGACACATGTAGCCATGTATAGAACAAAACAATATAGGCTAACAGAGCTCAGAAAATTCTGACACAGATTCTATTTGGATTTTGTCCCGTTGCTGATGGAAAACAGGGAAGGAGTTTAACTGAGGAGCCTGAATCTGCCAGTTTGTGAGCTCTAGAGGAAATCTGGCTCCCACTGCCATTCTCTCTCTCTCTCTCTCTCTCTCTCTCTCTCTCTCTCTCTCTCTCTCTCTCTCTCTCTCTCTCTCTCTCACAGACACCTTCACACACACACACACACACACACACACACACACACACACACACACACACTCACAGACACCTTCACATACACCACTCATACTCATACACACATACTCATGTGTACACTCACACATACTTTGGTGTATTATGCTGGGCAACAGATACTTCATAGGAGGAGCGCTGCCCACTGACCTTTTAATGAAGGCAAACCATCTCTATAGGTGAAGGAGCTTCTGCTTCCATCATGGATTCCTCCCCATGAACTAATTTCAATTAGAGTAACAGTGTCTGATTTTTCCAACAAAATGTTAGTAATAATAAATATCTTACACTTCATTAGAATTATTTAATTTTCACATGTATTTATTTAAAACACATTTCTCATACTTCAATTAAATCAATACTATGGATTTTATTAGTACATTTAAATATATGTTGGAACAAATATTAAATAATTAAGGAAGATTGAGATTTTGGCAGTTTAACTGTTTCATTAAACTCAGAAAAATATTGTTCTAAAGAGTATTGAATTATAAATAATGTTGGATATGTTAGCACAGTTGTTAAAATTCTAGTTTCACATGCATGAGTTTTTTTATTTGATCTGCAGCATCCATCATGTAAAACCTGGCACAGTGGTGCATACCTATAATGCTAGCACTCAGGAGAAAAGAGGGACAGGAATGCAAAGTCATTTTTGACATTTGAGATCAGCCTGGGCTACAAGAGATCTTGTCTAAACAAACAAAGCAAACTAACAAACAACAAAACTGGTGTCCATTCATACAAGATGCATGAGATAAGGACACGATTGGAAGTTTAGGGAAGGCACTCTCTGACTCAACCTAGGAAAAGCCGGAGAATTCGTTATTCATTATGAACCAATAATACTGGAATATATCTTTATGTCCACTCACTGTTGAAGATGTAGGAAGTCACTAGACAGAGAATGTGTATATAATTATAGGGTGATAGATTTTTGGTCCTTCCCATAATAATTTATAGATAACTGAAGGTTGTGGTCCTAAAGAAATTTTTCTAGATCATGAGTGGGGAAACTTCCAGGGAGTCAAGTGAATAGTAGAATCTGGTTTTAGAGTAATACTTTTTTTTGTATCGTCTGAGAGCTAAGAATAAATTTTAAACTCTAAGCATTTGTTAACACTGAGAGAGAAGGGAGAGAGAGCAAGAGAGTGAGAGAGCAAAAGAGAGACAGAGACAGAGACAGAGACAGAGAGAGAGATGGCAAACATAAGAGACAACATGTGCTCAGAGTCCTAAAATATTTATTATTTGGCCATTTACAGATTTGCAGATGTATTGCTGGCTGCTCTTCTCCATAGCAATGCATATATTTCCCTCTTAAATGTCATACGAATAAAAGCCAAGAGAGGTACAGCTGAAGGAGTAATGGTTTCAGTGAAAATTGAAAATAAAGACATTGTTCACAATAAATAAGTCATGAGGAATTTGATTCAACACCATGAGTAGCTCCTCATGATAAAAAATTCAGTATCTGTGTCATTGGTTTTCTTCATCTTCTCAATTTCTTTACATATTCATGTAAACTGATTGAGGAATTTCCTAAGAGATTCTCAGGATCAGTTACTATTGGGGAAATGATAAACATTATAAGTTTTCTGAAATATTGTGATTATAAAGAGATGAACCCTGACATCTTCAAGATTCATCAAATACCAGTCTTAAATGGCAGTGGCATTATGATTGGCATTGAGATAGTTTTAGAGAAAAGGGAACATGTTACTTTCCTTGCAGCACATATTATTAATCTAATTTATTTAGTGTATCCTGTTTAAGTACAAAATCATGCTTATATATTTATAATTTAAAAATAAACAATGTACATATCTAATAAATTTGTTTTCAAAATATATTATAGTGAAGATGGAGTTTAAAGAAGATTATATTCCTTGAACATTTTGTTAGAAATGCTTTGCAGATAGTAAACAATAAATAAAAATCCTTACTAATACATTTATTTTAGGAATAATTTTAAATATGTCCTAAGATTCTTGCCTGTAGGATTTTTCTGTTCACATCTCTGGGAGAGGAGCTTTCAACCATGATGACATTCTACCAACCATAACTTTTATGTCATGTTACTGGTAGACTATTTCAGAAATTTGAAATAATACAGAAAGATATCCCTTGAATGAGGTTGGATTCACCAGTTAAGTACTTAAAAACAACTGTACCAGCTCTGAAGAAAGAAAAGAGAGAGAGAGAGAGAGAGAGAGAGAGAGAGAGAGAGAGAGAGAGAGACAGAGACAGAGAGACAGAGAGAGACAGAGAGAGAGTCAGAGAGACAGAGAGACACAGAGAGAGAGAGAGAGAGAGAGAGAGAGAGAGAGAGAGAGAGAGAGAGAGAGAGAGAGAGAGAGAGAGAGAGAGAGAGAGAGAACAAAGACAGAAACACAGAGAGACAGAGAGAAATACAAAAAAAAACCAGATACAGACAGACAGAGAAAGAGAGACAATGAAGAGCCAAGTACTAGGGAACTATGGGTCAGATTTTTTGAGAAAAAAAACATGCTGCTGTTAAAGAGAATGGAAGTACTGAATCTATAGCCACACGTAATTAAAAGAAAACTGGGCTTGAATAGGGGAATTAAAAATACAGCCTGATCTCCAAAAGAGGATAGTGAGCGGCTATTAGTTCATTTGCTATTATAAAGATCAGGCTCTTATATTTTAGGTTGTGAGCCTAGCCTTTAACAGCTGAGCCATATCAGGAGGTGGCACTATTGGTAGGTGTGGCCTTGTTGGAGAAGGTGTGGCCCCGTTTGAGGAAGTGTGTCACATTGGATGCGAGCTTTGAGGTCTTCTATATGCTCAAGATTTTGCCCAATGTCCCAGTCCATTTCATGTTGACTTCTGATCAAGATGTAGCCAGCACCATGTCTGCTTGCATGCTGCCATGATCAACACCATGGCGATAATGGACTGAACCTCTGAAACTGCAAGTGAGCCACCCCATTTAAATGTTTTCCTTTATAAGATTTGTCATGGTCATGGTGCCTCTTCATAGCAATAGAAACCCTAACTTAGACAAAGGGATTTGGGGATAGTCCTCAATTCACTGGAGATCTTCACTTATTTACTTATTTGTTGAGACAGGGTAATACCTTTATGTAGCCTCTGCTAGTTTTGAATGTACTGTGTAGCCCAGGTTGACCTAGAGTTTGTGATCCTCCTATCTCAGCCTCCTGCCCCTGGGATTACAGGTGTGTGTCACCTTTCCTGGCATCTGCCTCGTTTTATATTCCATTTATATTGGTGGTGTTGCTGATGTAAGTACTGCTTAACCTATTCAGGCTCAACTATAAAATATTTTAGACTAAGCCTTTTATAGAAAATACAAATTTATTTCTCACAGTTCTAGAGACCAAGATATCCAAGATAAAGGTACTGGGTAACTTGGTATTGGCTGAAGGCCACTTCTCACAGAGATCCATTTTCTCCCCCTAACCTCACACAGAGATGGGATGGGTTGTGGAGGGGCAGGGGTGGGTATGCTTTTTTTTAGCCTCTTTCATAAAAGCACCTTTCTTGGTTAGTTTGTATCAGTTTGACACAGGCTAGACTCATTTGGGAAGAAGGAATCTCAACTGAGACATGCCTCAACAAGACTGGCTTGTAAGCAAGCATGTGGTACATTTTTTTGATTGGTGATTGATATGGGAGGCAGGAGAGCCCAGCTCAGGTAGTTCCGAGTTGTCTGAGAAAGCAGACTGAACAAATCATGAGAATCAGTCCAGTAAGTGGCATTCTTCCATGGCCTCTGTTCCAGGTCCTACCTCTAGGTTCCCACCCTGGTTTCCCTTACTGATGGACTTATAAGTGATAAGGTGAAATAACCCCCTCCCCCATAAAAAATAAAAATAAAGATCAGGTTCTGATTCTTGATACACCAGCACTGAGGGTTAACAAGTTTGTGTTTTGTGAACATGTCCCTCCTGTGGCTCTTTTCAATCTCAAGTTCCTCAGCAAGTTCATTGATGTGAGTAAGAAGTACCAGTACTGAACTAGCTGTATTTCTGTAATTTGAGTGACACTGGGAAGTGGAAAAACTACCAGCCAACAGCAAAGAAGCTGCTTTTCTTGCTCTTGTGCCAAGGATACTTGGCTGTTCTTTGGAATGCTAGTCATTTAAGAAATGAAGCAATGATGCACACACATGGCATTTAACCTATGGCCTGCATTGCCATAGTGACCAGGTTCAGAGAACTACACTGATTTTAAGTGCCTGTCCTGTCAGGACAATGAACTTTCCAGAGAACTGCTGTGAAGGATCCGCTGGCAATGAGTTCATCATTCCTCAGTGTCAATAAACCTACTACTGCAGACTAGTACCTCCAGATATCTGAATCAATCCTCAGCAACCTATTTCACTTCCCTAAATTTATCAGTGAGCAGTGGGTGCTTATACTTCCAAAGTCTAAATAATTTGTTATCCAACTATCTTAAGTATGTTTCCAATGTTTTGCATACTTCAAAAACTAAGCAAACAAACAGACAAAAAGTAAATTAAAAAAAAAAAACTTACAGAGAGAAGAGTTTGGTGTGACTCACAGTTTCAGAGGGTCAGTTAGAGTCCATGACCATCCCTTTGAGGAGCAAGGCAGCAGGCAGGTAGATGTGGCACTGGATCAGTGGTCAAGACCAACAACCAAGAGGCAAATAGAGATAACTGGGAATAGTATGGGCTTTTGAAACCTCCACCTGCTCTAAGAAGGCCTTATCTGTTACTCCTTCCTGTGGTGATATTTTATTTGTGTTTTAATAAATAAATCTTGTCTGGAGATTAGAGGAAAAAGTCAGCCATAACACAGAAGTCATGCAATGTTAGCACACGCCTTTAACCCTATCAGTTGGCAGGCAGGATCTCTGTGTGTTCAAGGCCACACTGGAAACAGAGCCAGGTGTGGTGGCACATGCCTTAAATTCCAACATTAGTTAATCATGAAGATCTGGAGGTCCATACATACATAACAGAGCTGGGCAGGAAGAGGAAGTGATGTAGCTAGACAGAGCAAATCAGATGGCAGAACAGCAAGGAATATAGGCATGGTTAGGCAGGAAGTAACTCACAATTGGAAGCTGCAGAGTTGGTAAGGTAAGGATAGCTGTGGCTTTCCCTATTTCCCTGATCTTTCCCAGGCTTTCACCCCTGTATTTGGCTCCATGTTTTTTTATTTAATAAGACCATTTAGAAATTTATACCTTCCCAGAAAATTCTACCAACTGTGGACAAAACATTCAAACATATGAGTTTATGGGGACTATTCTCATTCAAGACACTACAGTAACATAGGAAAACTAACAGGCTATTCGCAAGAGAGGAGACTTGAACCATGTTCTAAAAAGAATGCTCGTCTGTGTCAGTAACACTTGGAGCGCTGTTTATGTCCAAACCAGTTTTTAAATATTCATATGTTTAGAATAAGATATGCAAATTTCTTGCGTGGATCTTAGTTTGTAATGTCATATACATGTAAATTTTACCATTAAGTGAACCAAAATGAGGACTAATGATGTCATGCTCACACTGCTTTCAGAATCATAATTTGGAAATTATCATTTTATTTTTATATGTGCATTTTTGCACTGATTATACAAATATAACATAAAAACTGCAGTCAGAGAGCTTCACATATGTAAATCTTTTTAGTGCCTACTCTGAAAAATGTCTTCTTTGGTAAAGGAAAAGCTTTAATTCCAATTTTGAATAATTAAACCAAAACATGTCTCAGGGAAAGATTATTCTAGAAATGCTGTTTATTGAAATTTTTCTGAAGAAAGTGAGTGAACTTCCATGGTTCCTAGTAAATAAATTGATGACAAGAACCATTTATTTAAGCAACTGACAGAGAACAGAATGATACAAATAATAATGGATTATAGTTAGATATGAGCCTATAGTTTAATATGCATGCAATTGGCTACTTGTAGAAATAGGTGTATCTGTAAGGCCGTTTCTCATTTAGTGACAGATGCAGACTGGCCCAACCCATAGTGGGTGGTTCCATCTCTGAACTGTTTGTCCTGAGTTCTATATAAGGTAGGCTGAGTAAGCCATGGGAAGCAAGCCAGTAAGCAGCACCCATCCATGGCATCTGCATCAGTTCCTGCCTCTGGGGTCCTGCCCTGATTGACTTCTTGTCCTGAATTCCTTCAGTGATGAATAACCTTGCTGAAGTGCACGTTAAATAAACCCTTTCCTCCTCAACATGCCTTTTGGTCATGGTGCAAGTATGAATCCCATGATCAGATTATTTAAAATTTGGGAGCACCCCAACATAGAGAAACCAACCTTTTGCAATTTATAATTAATAAATATAGAACTAAGCTATTAGTAGATGGACAAGAAAATAGAAAGACAACCAAGAGCAGGTAAAATTTAGATATTCTTTTCAACTATGCAATAAAAGTATTTCTCATTCTGTATGAAGTAAGAGATGAAGCAAAATAGCAGTTAAAATGGTTCATGTTCTCCTACACACACCTTTGTCCACTAGATTGTCATAGACCAAGTCATGTTTGACAAATCTAGGGAATCAGGTTGGTAATCATAGCATTGTAACAGAAAAAGGCACAATGAAGAAAAACATCACTGGAGCTTCCTTGTGCTTATGTCTTGTTATGTAAAACAGGGAGTAATTATAGCAAATGCTAATGTCATACTATGTGCAAAAAAACCATGAAGGCTTCAGATTTGGTTCACTCTCCCTGAATACCTTTCTCCAATAATCTTAACCAGATAATTCAAATTATATCCTTTTTTTCTGATTTTTAAAATAAACAACCTTATTAAGATCATTACACTGGAAAACTTTAAAATAAAAATAATCATTTCATTAAGAATATCAAGGTAGTCACAAGTATTGAAGTACAGATAATGACTTGAGCATGCCATTGAAATGATCATCTGTCTCCAATTAATACTGATATATTGCAGTTGGGAGGGCTTTTAATGATCACATTACTGGGAAATTATTGCTACTCATATAATTTGTCCTTATAATCATGTATTTATCAAAGATACAAAAGACATGTCTCCCAGGAGGCTTATTAAAATTCTTATTCTCTTGATTTTTTAATTGGCGAAGATGAAAGTTTTTGATTTTTTTTCAGATACACCAACTGGGTTTTCATCAGCAGAAGTATCATTTAAAATTATGCTATTGTCATATCCATAAATCTCCATATTTAAAAGACATAAAATAAGAAGCCAAAATGAAGAACAACTTCACAGCCTTCTACAAAGTCATAATCAAATCAAGCCAAATTATTTATTAAGCATCTATAGATGAGAGGCATTTTAACCACTGAATTTAAATGGCAATAGAACAATAATGTGAAGAAGTTATATAATATTAGAAATAAAGTATGTATATCTCTTTCATTTTATTGAACAGGAATTAAATTTTAAATAGGTTTCTGTATTTTTTTTCCATTACTACATTTTAGAAAACATTTTTAATTCTGGAGACCACATTTCAACTCCCTTCACAATCTTGCCAAAAATAAAAAAAGCAAAATATCTAGATAAAGATGAAGCTATGCTCACTGCTTCTTCATCTTAAAACCACTGTCTTCTCTCTTTATTCCCTCTCAGTCTTCACAATTCTTTGTTTCCTTTGCCCAGGTCACACCTATGGAATTGCAATTCTACACACCCACCTTGAAGCTGAGGATCCATATAACTATTTGGACTACATCATGAAGGAATTGCTTCCTCTTTGTAATTCTTTATGCTATTTAATAATCTATGAATGAATGGGTGTGGTGATATTTTATTTGTGCTTTAATAAATAAAGTTTGCCTGGAGATCAGAGGAATAAACAAGCCATTTTAAGTAAACAAAGAAGTCAGGCAGTGGTAGCACATGCCCTTAAACAAATCCTGGCAGGAAGGGTCTCTGTGTGTTCAAGGACACACTAGGGATAAGAGCCAAGTATGGTGACAGAGGCCTTTAATCCATGTACCAAACATAGAAACCCAAAGGTCTGTACAGACAGACAGAAAGTGACAGAGCTGTGTAGGAAGAGGAAGTGAGGTAGCTGGGCAAAGAGAGCCAATGAGAGGGCAGAACAGCAAGGCAATAAAGGCATGGGTAGACAGGAAGTAAATCACATTTCGAAGCTGTTGAGTTGGTGTGCTAAGGTTAGCTGTGGCTTTCCCCATTTCCCTGATCCTTCTCTAAGGCTTTCACCCCTATATTTGGCTCCGTGTTTTTTGTTTAATAAGACCATTTAGAAATGTGTCTACAAATGGGCCCATGGCTCTCTGGCTTAAGCTTTTGCTCATATCATTTTAGTATTGTTTGAACAATTTCTTCTTAGCTGAATACTCAGGGCTCATTTAGTTACCTCACTTTGATACACCTTCTTTAAGGGTGTGGGATAAGAGGGAGTAGAATCTCTTTCTTAGTTTTTACCACCCAAAGAGTCTACAGGCCCAACATGTGAATTTACTGCTCCAGTTCCCAGAAGTTTTTACAGGAAACCATGGTTACTTTTATTGCAGAAACATGTAAGAAAAAAAGAACTGTGTGTTAAAAATCTAACCACTTCTGAAATGTTTTGGGGGAGGTTATTTGATTGACTTTGGTACATTTTCTAATTTTTCTTTATTTCTGAGAATTAAATACATGAATAAAATAAAATAAGATTATATCAAACCTCTGTTTGTTTTCCTTATGCTCCCCCAATTTCCCTCCTCATCCTCTATCAACTTATGGGTCTTTGTTTTTTTTTGTGTGTGTGTGTGTGTTGTGTGTGTGTGTGTGTGTGTGTGTGTGTGTGTGTGTGTGTGTGTGTGTTGTGTTTTTATAACTATGTCAGGTTGGTGCTGTCCATATTTTATTAGTGTATGACCATTCACTGCAACCTGGAAAATCTACAAGTGGCTATATCCTCAATAAAGAATGATTCTCCCCTCCCACAACAGCTATCCATTGCTAATAGCACCCTAGTATGTGATGGGATCTGGAGGTAAGCTATTCCATCTGTAGAGTGGTCTGGCTGTTTTGATTTTGTGTAGGTGTTGTGCAGGTAACCACACCTATTACAAGATCATGATTGTGATACTCATATCATGTCCAGAAGAGAACATTCCCTCTCCCAGAGCAAGTCTCACATCAAATCAGCAGGTTGTTACCTTATATCCGATGTGCCATTATTTCGGCATTAGGCTAGTATTACAGCATACAGGGTCTAGTGGTAAATAAGAACATATATGTCTTTTCTCTGCCAGAAGCATGTATATAGCACCTTTAGGCACTATAAAAGCTAGCCAGTACTTAAGAAGTTTCATAGTCATTTTAATGTAACTGAAAGTTTTCCTGTGCCCACCCAGCTCCTGTGTCCTTGTGGTCCCACAGCCACTCAAACTCAAATGAACACATGAAGGCTTATATTAATTGCAAAATGTATGGCCTATTGGCTCAGGCTTCTCACTAGCTATATCTTACATCTTAAATTAACCCACTTCTATAAATCCCACCGCCCTATTTGGTAATCATTTTTTCTTTAGTATTCTACCTCATTACTTTCTTCTTCTTTATAATTTAATTCTTTAACATCCCTTCCAAAGACCCCTTTCTAGTTTCCTCATTTCACTTGTCTTGCAAATTAAATACACAGAACAAAAGATTAGAAGCTAGGACCTATATACAAGACAGAATATTTGACATTTATCATTCTGGGCTGAGTTACAATGCTCATTATAATGTGTGTGTATGTGTGTGTGTGTGTGTGTGTGTGTGTGTGTGTGTGTGTGTGTGTGTGTGTGTGATATTATACTTACCTATTTCTTTGCTGAAGGACCTTAAGCTGATTTTGTTTCCTAGACATTGTGAATAGAGCTGTAAGAAACATGGGTATGTAAAATGTTTCTGTAGTAGAATACAAGGCCCACTGGTTATATGCCCTGGAATGGTATATCTGAGTATATTGAAGTACTATTAATATTTTTGAGGAATTACAAGAACTAATTCCACTAGTTTACATTCCTAACAATAATGTATAAGATTTTCTACAGCACATCCACATCAGTATTTACCATTATTTATTTTCCTGAGGATGACCTTAAATCATGGGTAAAGTGGAATCTTTAAGAAGTATTAATTTCCATTTCCCTATTGGCTAAGAAATATGAGCACATTGTAATGGCATTTTTATTTCTTCTTTTGTGATTTTTCTGTTCAACTCCATAATCCATTTTTAATTTAAAATCTTTAAATTGTTTTTTGCTGACTCTGGGAGGCAGTGGGTCTATGCTTCTATCCAAGCAGCATGTAGCCCAGAAACCTCTTTTTTTTTTAAACTAGCAAAAACTATATCCACCACACAGCAGAGTGCACAACTTGGAGACACCTCTGTGTAACGTAAGGTAAGTCAAGCCTGCAGGCCACAAACCCGCCATAGAGCAGCTCAAACCCGCAGGCTGCCGCTAAGTTGAGAGAGACAACTAGGAAGCTGCTTTTAGCTCCATTTTAGAATCTTCTTTCTCAGGCTTTAGGTGGAAACTCTTGCCAACCTTTTGGGCGCTATTTGTCTTTAACCCACAAATGTGCACATTTCTACTCATACACACACACACACACACACACACACACACACACACACACACACATACAAGTGAGTAAAATAAATGCAATTTTTATAAGTTTAAATCTTTAGAGTGATTGTTCTGAGCATACTCACTTATTATCCACTGTTCTGTAAAAGAACATTCTCAATATTCTGGCATCATGTAATTTCTAAAAATTTTCTAATGAATAATGTGCACATGGATATTTTGTTGCAGGTGTACTTCACCATAAGCTCCTAGAAGATGAATCTTCAAATTCAGAGTAAATACATATGCTACTACTACATTAGACAGTAAAATTATTTTTGTGACTTTAGTAATGATTGGTATTAACTAGGATTCATGAGAGTGCCTATTGTTAAACAACAGATACTTGATTACTACATAGAATTATGACTTTAGAATTTTTCATTTATTTACACATTCCGTTTTTCAGGGCTGTAGTTTGAGCCAATAATAATAAGCAAGCACACTACCATTGAGCTATAGCCCAGAAAATTATAAACTTCTATAATGTATAGAAAGAAGTGTATAAATCCTTTTTTTAAAGTATATACAACATATTCTATTGTCTATAAGATCAAATTCTACAAAAATGGTTCTCAGAATAGCAAAGATAAAAAGAAGAAAATAAAAGGTCTTGGTTGTGATGTTTGGCAGATCTCCAGTACCTCTGCCTACAATACAATGTCTGTATGACTTTCCTCTACCTTCAGGTATGAGTTCAATATCATTGATTTTTTTTTTTTGGAAAATTTCAGGATAGACAGCATTCTGATGCATGTTCATAGATGGATACATAACTAGTATCAGAAAATTCCCATGCTCAAGTGTTACTAAACCTCTGTACATTTACCTGATAATACTGTCCAATACACATTTCTGCGATGATGAAAATGTTTAAGTCACACATACCCTGAACAGTACAATTGTTATCCACCAATGAGGCTAAACCAGGAATATGTCATTGGTGATTGTGAAAGTAACTATTTCATTTTCCTTAAACAGTTAATTGACATAGTGGCATGTGCTGGTTACATTATTGAACTTCACACCTTTGTGATGACCAGCCCGGTGCCTCATTCACGAGAAAGTAGGAGGCCTAATCATTTATACAGATAGAATTACAAGTAACTTCCAGCCTGTTTTTTTTTTTTAAGGTAACAAAAATAATACAATGCCTAAGATTGGGTCACTTGTCCTTAATCTTTACTTTCAAATGTGTTGTATTGTAGGGATATCAGATATGGCACACTGATATCAGAGTTCTAAAATCTAATTTTATCTCTGTTGACTTGATGTACACAGCAAAAAATTTTATATCTGGAATATCCATTGATACAACATTAAATGTAAGCTACTACTGTGCTCAGCCTCAGTTTTCTTAGCAGAGAGTGCTATGTTAAACAATAGCTATAATACATAACTAACCTCATTATGTGGCACACTTTGTGGAAAGAATTATTTTATTTAAAGCACAGGTTCCTTAACTTTTCAAAACTATTTTATTTAAAACCTTTGTAGTATTTAAAATAATTTAATTTTTAAAACAACATCCATAAGATACTATGAAGACTAGAAAAGAAATTAATTCCTTTTTTGTTTCATAACTGAAGTATATTTCTGTTCTTCAAGATTATGTGTATAGTTCTGTACTTCACAACTCTATTAACTGCAAAAACAACTTATCGAAATCCAGTGCTCTATTTTTCCACACAGATTTATGGGCTCACACAGAGTTGATCTACAATCTCTGAGCATAATTAGTGAATCCTGTTCTATTTTTCAAAAAGTGCCTACGTGTCTGATTTTCTTTCCTGAGTGCTTCTGCAAACACATTATGGCCCATCTAACACTATACATCACTATTAGTAAATGAAATATTGATGTTGTTTGGGTGAACTCATTACTATAGTCTACATTCCAGATTTATTCCATAATATGCATATAAGTCAGTTGGGTAAACACACACTCTTAATTTATTTAGCTACTTAGGAGCACATGTTCAAAAGAACTCAACGCTTTATTGTTCCCCCATGAATGTGATTCATATTTCACAGCTAATTGTGTATGTTATTTTAGGCCAAACTTTGAACTTCTCTTGATAAAGTGTGTGGTGCACATATGATTTGTATATTTGATTGTAAATGTACATATAAGTTTCTGACAAAAGTCATGAGGCTAAATAAAGCCAATGGTTGTAATTACTGCTTTGTGAGTTGAACTGATGTTAAGGTGTATTATTTAATGTATTAAAACAAGTATCCATAATGTTTTAACCTAAATTAACCACATATTTATTAAACTTAGAAACTATTAATACTGTAATAAATACTTCAGTTTCTAAGTTTCTAATTGATTATGTTTATTTAGGAAGTTAAGCAAAGGGTTTCTGTTTTTAAAGATTTTTTTATTACTTTTCAAAAATGTGAAATCTACATATTTTGACACATTGTATGTACATTAAAGCAATGTTTGATGTAATAATTTCTTAAACTCTCTTGTCTGTCTAAACCAAACTGTGGTAGTTTAAATGTAATTGGCCACTGTAAGCTCATAGGGCATGGCACTATTAGGAGATGTGGCTTTATTGGAGTAGGTGTGGCCTTGAAGGTGAATTTTGATGTCTCATAAATGCTCAAGCAATACCTAGTGTCTCAGATCACTTCCTGTTGCCTATGGATAAAGGATATAGGACTCTCAGCTGCAGCATCATGTCTCCCTGTACTCTCCATGCTTCCCACCATGATGATAATGGACTAAACATCTGAAATGTAAGTGAGCCACCCCAATTAAGTGTTTTCCTTTATGAGTTGTCAGTCATGGTGTCTCTTCACAGCAATAGAAACTCTTCTTCACTGTGATTAAGAGTTTATATAATTATAGATTAAGATTATCACAATTTAAATAAAACAAAGTCAATATATTTTATTTCAAAAAATTCAACCAATCAATAAATAACAGAAAAACAGTCATTCAGCTTTTTTTTTTAATGGCAAGCATTTGAAAGCTACAGTATCCTAAATTATTCATGTAGGAAAATCAGAATCCCACTATTACTCAAGGTCAAAGATTTCATTTAGTATTATGAGCATTCCTTTTGGAAGAACAGAAATTTTCCCTTTGGTAAATTCACACAGATACTGATAAGGCCAATACTACATGAGAACATGTAGGAAAATAAGAATTCTACTATTAATCAAGTTCAAATATTATTTTTCATGTTAACATTATGAGCATGCTATTTGGAAGAATGTAAAATTTGCCCTTGTTAAATTCCCACAGATACTGGTAGAGAGGCCATGATACAGGAGAACACTCTATTGAAATATTATCCAGGCAGAAGCTGGGATGGTGGCTCAGGCAACAAAGTGCTGTGCAGGCATCAGGATCTGGGTTCAGAGTCTCAGTACCCATATAAAATTCTCAGCATGGTAATGGATGTCCATAGTCTAGTGTTGAGGAGATTGAGATAGAGGGTTCCTTGCCTTTGCTGAAATCAGTGACTGGTCAATGAGAGACACTGTCTCCACAAAGTGGAAAAATAATTGAAGAGCACACATGGTAGAGAGATTATAGAAACTTGGTGTCTGGTGACAGAACTGCATATTTCTTCACTAAAGATATTACTTAAAAACATGGTGAAATATGCTTTAGAAACTTCACTGGGGATCATTCTGGAAATTAGCCATGAGTTTCAATATGTATAAGCATCTTTCAGTGCTGCAATACAATATGAAAAAAGCATGTTAACACATTCCATTTCCACTTTTCAGTGCCCCTGTGGGAGCCTGAAGTGCGAGGAAGTGGTTATGACAAGTACAGGTGACAATCAGAGACTCGGGAGATCGGTTCGGGCCAACAACACCTGGAAAGGGGATGGTTATTTTGCTAATCTTATGAAAGTCACAGAGTGCAACAAAACACCTGAAAGTGCTATGAATTAGTCTTGAACACTTTAATTTTGATGATAAACAAAAGTGTCAGAAATCTAGAGAATGTGCTGATCATCACTGAGATCAGGCATTGTCGCAGAGCAAATGGAGAGCCACAGAAAGATGGCACCTTCGAGGGTACAAATTGCCTGGAGCTTTCCCGACCCACCTAATCTGCTGAAGATCTTCGTTTCTGTTGTGCATTCACAAGAGGCCTGAGAAAATCTTAAGTGTGTTGTGATTTTCTATCAACACCTGCCTATTTTATTTTATTCCCTCAATGTGGTTTGACAATATGGTTGATGGGCTAGTTAACAATCAAACTGTGGAGGCAACCCAAAATTATGGACAATTGAACATTGTAGAATATCTTGATAAACATTTTATAGTGATGGGCACTGTAAAGTCATAACGAGTTGGCTATGTTTATTATCTGCTTTGGAGTCCTGTTAATGGCACTTATTTTATTCTTGAAGTTTCACAAATATTTATATTTCCTTAGCTTTGGATTCTTCAAATATAAAAGAAATCTGATAATATTACCTACTCCATAAAACAGTTGCAAAGATTGCATAAAATTGTACACATAAAATTTTATTATGATTTCCTAGAATTTACAAAATATTCAATAAATTTTATTTGTCAATCTTTTTCCACTAAGTTATTCTTTGATAGGTTCACACATCTTACACTATAGTCTGGTCGTACACAGCCCCCATCACACTTCTCCTTTCAGCTTGGCCCATCTGAGTTCCATATCAGTTGTTTTTATTTTGCGACACATTGAGTTTAAGAAGAGATACTTAGTTGGACATGGGTGTGATGCTATCGAGATAGTGATCAACTAACTTATCAGTGACTATAGCATTGAAGATAATGCTTCCTGTCCACCAGTAGCCTTTAGCAGTCATTACCTCCCTTTGGCCTGATCATGCTTTCTAATCCCTTCCCCTATCTCTGATTGAATGTTAATTCCATAGAACCTATGCAAGCAATCACAGTTGCTGTGGGTTCATGAGTACCAAAACTATGTTGTGGTTGTGGGTGGAAAGTGGTGCAATCACTATAGAAAGCAGTCAAGAGGCTTTTCAAATTGCTAGATACAGAACTACCACAATGATCTAGATATAACACCCTATCAAATGGACCTCATTCATTCATGTTCCTTGCTGTTCTATTAAGAATAGCTCTTACAGTCTATTGTAGGGGTATCTTTGTGGATTTCTGTAGGCCTCTCTAGCACTTTGCTTCTTCCTATTCTCATGTGGTCTTCATTTACCATGGTCTCCTATTCCTTGTTCTCCCTCTCTGTTGTTGATCCAGCTGGGATCTCCCGCTCCCCCAAGCTCTCTTTCCCTTGACTCTTGCCCTTCATTATCCTGACTCAAGTCCAGGCTGTTCATGTAGATCTCATTCCATTTCTCCGTCATTGGGCGATCACCGTGTTTTTCTTGGGGTCCTGTTTTCCAGGTAGCCTCCCTGGTGATGTGAGTAGCAGTCCAGTCATCCTTGTTCCACATCTAGTATCCTCCTATGAGTGAGTACATACCATGTTTGTCTTTCTGAGTCTGGGTTACCTCACTCAGGATGGTAATTTTTCTAGACTGCTGGCAATGGTCGAGAGACAGTCCGAACTGACCTACTCTGGTGATGGGATGGCCAAACACCCTAATTGTCGTGCTAGAAACCCCATCCATCAACTGAGGGAACTTGATGCAGAGATCCAAGGCTAGGTCCCGGTGGAGCGCCGGGAGTCTAATTAGCGAGAAAGAGGAGGGTTTATATGAGCGAGAATTGTTGAAACCAAAGTTGGATAAAGCACAGGGACAAATAGCCAAACGAATGGAAACACATGAACTATGAACCAATGGCTGAGGGGCCCCCAACTGGATCAGGCCCTCTGAATGGGTGAGACAGTTGATTGGCTTGATCTGTTTGGGAAGCACCCAGGTAGTGGGACCAGGTCCTGTGCTCAGTGCATGAGTTGCCTGTTTGAAACCTGGGGCTTATATGCAGGGTCACTTGGCTCGGCCTGGGAGGAGGGGACTGGACCTGCCTGGACTGAGTCTACCAGGTTGATCTCAGTCCTTGGGGGAGGCTTTGCCCTGGAGGAGGTGGGAATGCCGGGAAGGAGAGATGGGCGGGAGGGGGGGAGAACAAGGGAATTCGTGGCTGATATGTAGAACTGAATTGCATTGCAAAATAAAATAAAAATAAATGAATGAATGAATAAATAAATAAATAAAAAAGTAAAGAAAGAATAGCTCTTGCTATTCCTATTCAAATATTTGTGTTGTTCCATCAAAACCTAAATACTATAGAAAAATGTCAGTTTCAATGTAGAAGATATGAAAATTTCACAAGCTTATTTTCTTCCTAACAAGTTATCAAATAAATGTAAAGAATAGGTTATTCCTGTTGATAAATTTTGTCTCAATTGTTTCAGAAGCAAACACATTCCCAAGACTACCCATCCTATCAAAGTGAAAATGGCTAAACGCAGAAAAGGTAAATGCATGACAGAACAAAAGAAAGATATTTTTTCATATCAGTAATTTTTTATTTTTAAAATGACTATTCTTAGCAAAGAATATACACAACATTTTATTGATAGGTACCTGGAAAAGTAACTAAAGTATCATATGAGATATTAGTTCAAATTACTTTTTTTTATTCTTTTCTCTCATACTTTGCATACATCTCACTTCAATTACACCCCTCCACTCCTCCCAGTTCATTACCACACCTCCTCTCACCTCCAGTTCCACTCATCCTCCCTCTATTTCCCTTCAGAAAAGAGCAAGCATCCCAGGGATATCAAAAGAACTCAGCATAACAATTACAGTAAGACTAGCACATACCCCCACATCAAAGCTAGACAAGGCAACACAGTAGGAGACAAAGGATGGATCCCAAGAGCTGGTGAGTCAGAGACACACCCAATGGCCAGGAACCAGAGGCTGAACTGCCCAGAGATAAGGATGGAACCAAATGCAACTGATAAAAAAAAAAAAAAAAAAGAAAAGGAAGATGATTAGTTTTATTACATCAAAAATTTATTTGAAGTCAATTTTTGTATGCTCACTTAAAACATAAGAAACTGTGTTTTGAGAAATGTCTAAGTACTTTGCCATTTTAAAATAATGTTTTAATTAATGAGAATTTCATGCAATATATTTTGAAAGTATTCATCCAAATCCTCCCCTACCTCTCTATCAACCCAATTTCTGGTTTTTCCCCCAAGCCAAGAACTTTTGAGAACACATTGGATTCAGTTTGTTTTGACTAACTACTCCTGAGGATGTGATGGGCCCTAGAGTTTGATGGATATATGATGTGTCACACCATTAACAAACTTACTTTCCCTCATCCAGCAACAATCAAATAGCAGGAGCTCCTCAGCAAGGGGTGAGACTTCAGGCCATTTCCCATCCTCTCTTCTGAGTTTTTGTCTAGATTGAGCTTGCCTGGGTCTTGTGCATGCTGCCAAAATCATTGTGCACCTTCCCTGTTGTGTCTAAACATCACTCTTTCCTTGAAGTCATCCACCATGTCTACCTCATCCAATCTTCCTTCCATCTCCTCTCTTTAATTTGGACAAGAAATAGTGGTGGTTGGTTATCCCGCTGGTATGCAGTAAAAGCTCTCTAAATCTGAGTGATAGATATGAAGGAATGGAAACTAGAGGGAAAATAATAATTCTGATTATTTAATGAAAATATGATGGCTTAACGTGAACTGTTAACATTCAAGGCACAAAACTCTTCACATATGCTATTATAATTTTAGATCACTGGAGTGATCTAAAATTATAGAATTTAGAGAAGTTAAACATTCATAACTAATACAGAATTGAATAGACTTGTAAGCAAGCATTACTTTTCTAGAAATGAATCTTTTCAGATATTGCCCAAGTCAAATTCAGTAGTCCCAGTTTTTCTTATAATTTTCAATCTTTCAATTAACATAGTTTAGTTAGTCTCTGTCTCATAATAAAATGATAAGGAATTTGAAGACATTTTATACTTTGATGCAGTGAGGAAGTAATACTGGAAAACTATACTTTTGTGAATTTTTTATTGATTTCATCTTCAGGTTTACAAGAACTCAGAGAAATTTGGAAAATGAAGATATGTAAGAAAATACCCATTTACTTATACTTGAAAATAACAAGAGTGGCAAATGATTAAATGTCTAATTATTGTTGTACTTTAGTACTTCCATAATTAAAAGAATAGAAAGTTTGATTCATACTAGTAAAACAGGTAACTTTTATGAATTAAAAAAGGAATTCTGATTGATATGTAGCTTATAGATTCAATAGGAACATTTCATAAGCAATTAGATTTGAAGCTATACACACACAGGTGTGCACATTCACACACATATATACACACACAAACACACACAACACATAGCAGATGGCGACAATGTGACTCAATAAACACTTTTGCTTTTAGGGGAGCCATGAAATACAATTTTAGAGTGAACTCACAGAGAACATTGTAGTTCTTTGCTGAAATGCTTTAAGTTTAAAATCTCTTTAATTTGATGATATGTTTGGTGCAGAGTTCGTAGTCCTCCCCTCTAGAGTCTCATCATGCTGGTACGCTGTTATACATTAACTTTGTTCTGACCAATAACAACAGCAGATATTATCAAGAAACTCAAACAAAACAAACAAACAACTTTTCATCTGTTTCTGCACATCAGCTCTACCACAAAGTGTCTGGCAGGCAAAGAGGAGGACCTGGTGAACAAGGGCTATGTCATAAGAACAGTGAGGAAAAGCTGAGAAAGACACCTGACTTCAACCTTTCTAACCTTCAGATGTACACTCAAGAGAAAACATCCATGGGAAGACATACATATCACACATTCTCTCTCTCTCTCTCTCTCTCTCTCTCTCTCTCTCTCTCTCTCTCTCTCTCTCTCACACACACACACACACACACACACACATAGACAGACAGGCAGAATATTAGCACAGAAGGCAGGAAATATTAGCTGGTAATTTTTTGAATCAGCATTCACAAGTGAAACTATCATTTTAAAAATCTAAATACATATTTCTTCAATAGTTAAAGCAGTACTATAATTTCATTTTGAAATGACAAACAAATCAAAGCAGTCAGAATACCACAGCCTGCTATTTTTTGGCCACAGTAAGATTTAAACTAGAATATTATGGTGCATATGCAAAGGATTCTAAGTGTCAACTACATAGATAGTCTACTACATACATTCTGGTATTCATGAAGCTACATATAAATAAAATAAGCAGCTGAACTAGAATTGAGATAAGAATTTGGTTTTATTTATAAGGAGTCATTTGTAATTGAGATAACATTGCCCCCCCTGTAGGCTTCTAATGCTTGGTGTAGATGGCTGGAGGTGATTCATCACTTCACCCTCTCAGCATATGTGTGTTTTATCAGGTTATTCCTTCTGCATTTATCAAATGAAAAGCCTCACAGGAATATTCAGAACATTATGATAAGCTGACAGAAAAGTGCTTTGAAGTAGACTCTCTCTTTTTCTAAACCTCTTAAACTCCATTATTCAGGTGGCTGCTTATTAAACTTAAATTAATAATCATCCCAAACTTAATGTCCTATGAATTCAAAAGACATGAATTTTTAAAGGAGTCTTTAATAAGAGCTGCGTGAATAAAGAGGGAGCTCACATTTTGCCATTATCCTGGTTTATTTGAGCACAAAGCTAAAAAGAAACAAAGCAACCTTGAAAACATGACAGATGCACTGATAAAAGGTAGGATTTAGATAGACATAAAAAATAGTCTGCATAAATTCAATTACATCCCTAAGAATGTAAGCATAGTAGGTTCACTACTTTTTGTTTTGCTTTATTTTAGTGGCCATAGAATGCATGCATTAAAGTTGAGGACGATGCCATGTAAATGGTTCAGAAATTACCATTAACTAAAAATTTTGTTCATAGGAAGAGTTATCAGTAAGAGAGACATGTAGCATGGTCAGCAGGATGCTGAACTGAACAGAATTCTGAAAGTAAGAGCAGATGGACACATAGTCATCAGTAGAGGATCAGAGTAGACTCTTAATCTCACTGGCATCTAGGGAAATATAGAGAACATCCAATGAGAAATATTTTGCTGAAATATATATTAAAAAAAAACTACAAGGTTGGCAGCTTGCAGCCATATAGATATTTTGAAGTATTTTAGATCATGTAAATGTTTAGTTATCACTGCATTCTAGGTCACTTAGAAATTAAAAATAATATGATTTGTTTCTTACCATTTTTACTTATTTCTTCATCACATATTATGTACTGTTTCAAATCCTAAGACTATTCTGTTAAGCAGGTAAGCATATGGAAAGAGAAAGAAGTGAGACACATCAGAGAGAGAGAGAGAGAGAGAGAGAGAGAGAGAGAGAGAGAGAGAGAGAGAGAGAGAGAGAGAGAAAGGAGAGAGGAGAGGGAGAGAGAGGAGAGAGAGAGAGAAGGGGGAGAGAGGAGAGACAGAGAATATCAGACAAGTGTTTATAAACAAAGACAGTATATTTAAAAGTAATGGACAGTTGACTATCTTTACAGAATCTCATAAATGAAGACTCTTCAGAGTTTTTAACACCATTGTAGGCCTCAATATAAAAATTAAAATAAAACTATTTTACTCTATATAATGTCATGAAATGTGTACTTCAGACTAAAGTAGAGCAAGTATGGAAATTCACAAGTGGAAAAGAACATTTTTGTTGCAGAAGAAAAATAGCAGTCAGTAAGTCTGTTAGCAGAATGCTTACCATGGAATGTCATCATAGCCCCCATAGTTTTGCAGTGGAGAATGAATTGTGGGAAAGGAAAATAGGAAACTAAACTAGGATTTATTTTCAGTAGTTCAGATTACTAGGATTTATGTGGTAGCATACATGTCAGAAAGAAAAGACTAGAAATAGAAATAATGAAAAAATAACAATGTTTGTTGAATGTTTAAAGGCAGACCATAGGGGATGATAAGAATTGCAATCAGACGTTGGGTTCATCAGGTGAAGAGATACTGTAAGTTACTATGGAAAAGTGAAGACAAAGATTTGGAGGGAATGGGGGGTGGGGTAGGGTGGGGGCTGGGGAGCAAGAGGAGGGAAGAGAGGGGGATCTGTGTTTGGTATGTAAAATTAAATAAATAGATAAATAAATAAATGAAATGCTGACAAAAAAGAATTTGGTTAGAATGGTATTGCATACTTGCATATTATGAGCCCTATTTTGGTCATATTAATTATAAGATGCCTACTATATATCTATTCTGTATTCAGGAATTTATCATATGAGTTTTTAAGTTCACGGGAGATATTGAAACTGAAGAAGTAAATAAGAATATCCTTGCAGCTGATATGTACACTCAGAGAATCTATGAACCCAAAGAATGCAAGAGTAGTATGAAAGTGCCAATGAAGTGCAAAGGAAGTTGATTTTCAACGCAGCAAACATATAACGTCAATAAAATACAGAAAGAAATAATACAAAGGAGATATAATTAAATTCAGGGTAATGGAGATGTTGAATCATCTTCAATTGTGCTAATAATTGGTGATACTGATAAGAGAAGTGATATCAATAATTCACATTTCTGGTTGGACACTTAGAGTAAGACCAATATACAATGTTATGTCATCATGAGCAACAAGCAGGGATTAGTGGGGACAGCAATAGGAAATATTGTTTATGGTTTAAATAGAGCGTGGTTTTCAAAGACTGTGAAATAGTAAAGATGGGAAAAAAGTAGTTTACAGCAGAGGTTACAATTAGCCATATACTTATTGTACTCCTTAAACTTAAAATAAATGAGGTATCAAAAAAGTAATCAATTTTTAACTGAGGAATTCTGTATTGTAGAACAGTCTCTGAGAGTCAATATATTTCAAAATATATAAAATACATCTAATGAAAAGATTGAAGAAAATAAAAAAAGTTGGTGAATTCCGATTTTTTTTTTTTTTTTTTTTTGGTTTTTCGAGACAGGGTTTCTCTGTGTAGCTTTGCGCCTTTCCTGGAACTCACTTGGTAGCCCAGGCTGGCCTCAAACTCACAGAGATCCGCCTGGCTCTGCCTCCCGAGTGCTGGGATTAAAGGCGTGCACCACCACCGCCCGGCGAATTCCGATTTTATGTTTCCAATGGGGATAGCCAGTCCAGAGAACTGAAACAAATTGGACTGAGATATAAAAGCCAATAGAAGTATGAAAGCTGTTGTTATGATGGATAAGTCAACCACAGTGATAACACATACAATGTGTTTACCTAAGTCCTCGGTATGTGATCTCACTGCATGCATATCCTAATGATGGCATACCACTAAGTGGCTCATAGAAAGCTGGACAGGGTATTTCATGGGATGACTGTGGAGACCTTATAAAACCCTCTCTTGCTTGTTTTGGGAGTGTAGTAAAGGGAGTGTTTTATCAAGGAAAAATAAAAAAAAAGCTTCATAGTTTTTATTATCAGTAGTGTAAATTAAGATAAAGTCCATGGCTTTCTATAAAGTTCATATTACCAATCAAACACTAGAGGTATGAAAAAGAAATAAAATAAAAAAAGAAACTAATTTTTTTTTTTTCTGTGATGATATGAGCTAGTAGATTTTATGCCTCTGGGCATCATAACATTGACAAGACTGGACTATTATTGCCTTAAAATCAATTAAATGCATAAAAAAATATTTCAGAAAACCCTTTGAACACTGGTGAATAGGCAACACATGGATTTGATGCCTAAACAACAAAAAGAATATGAACTTGAAAGTTTCTCTTCCACAAACTAAAACAATTCTTAGATTATGATTAAAAAAGGAACCCAAGAAGATCTAAACTATCACAACCAGTTGAGAAGACACAATTGACTTTAAGAAAGCTGAAGTATATGACATGGGTATTTGAAGAGAAAGAGTTGGATAATTACTGAATCCTAAAAATTGAAGTGAAAAGCCCATGAAGTCTCATTATTGGTCTTTCGGAACAATATGTCAGTATGCATGACGCTTTAAAATTCTGACTAATTAAAACATGATTGTCAGAGGACCTTTATCATCCTTGAATTACCTGTTTTACTAGCCCAAAGGACAAATACAACTAATCCGGTATTTGACATCATGAAACTCACATATAGAGCAACCACTTAAAACTCCATTGATATGTGAAAAAGAGTAAAACTCAATTCAAAGAACACTAAAACAATTAGCAAGCAGAGAGAATCTAAATTGATCCTATGATAAATGAGGACAGTTAATATGTTATTACATATAATATATAACACCACTTATATGTGGAATCTAAAAGGCATACTCACAATGATGATTAGCAGAAATAAAATGGTGGTTGTTAGGAGGCTGGAAATCAGTCAATTTGAGGGTACCAGTACAGTACAACCCTTCAGTTATAAGACTATATATGAGACCAGCATGGTACATTATCTAAGTGAATAGAGCCAAGGAATTTTGAAAACACACACACACACACACACACACACACACACACACACACACACACACTCACACACACACTCACACACACACACTAGCAAGAACTGAGGTGACAGACATACTAATTAGCTTGATTGTGCTTGTCATTTCCAGTATAAGTAGAGAATCATCAGACTGTACCATCTGAATACATGTCAATCTTGTCACAAGAATTTCAGCTAGAAAATGATTCACTAAAATAAAATCAACCAAAAAATGTCTTTTCAAAATTATATTTGTTTATTTGTGAAGTTATTTATTTTGTGTGTTTTGGTGCTGCCAGGGCGCCTGTGCAAACAACTTGTAGAACTCAGTTCTTGTAGCAAGCTTTCTTGTCAGACTATTTTTGGATTGCCAGCCCACAAATAATGACCTGGAGACTTCTTATTCATTATAAAAGTTTGGTGTTTAGCTTAGGCTTGTCCCCAGCAAGCTCTCATAACTCATATTAACCTTTCTCTATTATCTATGTCGCTTACTTCTGCTCTGTATTGTACTACCAACTTGTTTAGAGTCTTCTTGCCTTTCTTTTTCCCACAGTCTTCTATGTCCCCAAGAGTCCTGCCTAACCTCTTTCTGCCTAGCTATTAGATGTTCAGCCCTTTAGTAAACCAGTCACAGCAATACATCTTCACAGAGTGTACAAACATCCCTTAACATTCTCTTTTTGTATGGGGGCAAACCCTAGTTAGATTAGAGCGTTGGATCACCTGGAGTTGGAGTTACATATGGTTGTCAACCACAATGGGATAGTGGATATATGAACTTAGGTCCTCTGCAAGAGCAAAAAATTTTCTTAATGGCAAAAATGTATCTCCAGACCAAGAACTGAGATATTTTAAAATAATATTTATTTCCGTCAATAGATTAGTTATGATTGTTATGTGACTAATGAGTAAAGTGAGAGAGGTCAAAGGTGAGTTAAAGATATTTTTGTTATGATTTACATTTCTTTTTACATATGTGTATATACATGTGCACGTCCTATGTGTTCAGGTATCCATAGAGAACAATGGAAAGTGTCACATCTCCTAAAGCAGAGATACAGGGGATTGTGAGCTGCCTGAAGTGGGTATTTAGATCAAGAAGTGTTCTCAAATCCTGGGTCATATCCTCAGGCTCAAGCCTGATCATTAACAAGGGCACTAATCTTTTTATTTATTTATGTTTTATTAAGGAAATTGTTTCTATTTACTTTGCATACCAATCAAAGATCTCCTTCTTCCCTCTTTCTGCTCCTCCAGCCTCCCTGTCCCAACCCACCCACCTCCTATTCCCTCCTACAATAAGGTAAGGCCTTCCATAGGGAGGTACATTTAGTAGAGGTAGGTACAAGTCCTCCCCCTGCCTCAAGGCTGTGTGAGGTGTTCCATCATAGGTAGTGGGTTCCAAAAAGCCTGCTCATGCACCAGGAATGGATTCTATTTCTACTGCCAGGGGGCCCCTTAAGCAGATCAAGCTGCATAACTATCTCATTTATGCAGAGGGTCTAGTCCAGTCCCATGCAGGATCCATAGCCATTGATCAACTTTCATGAGTTCCCACTTTGGTTTGGTCATCTCTGTAGGTTTCGCCATCATGATCTTGATGCACTTGTTCATAGAATCCCTCTTCTCTGTCTTCAACTGGACTGCTGGATCTCAGCCTGATGTTTGGCTGTGAATCTCTGCATCTGCTTCTATCAGTTACTGGATAAAGGCTCTGTGATGACATTTAGGGTATTCATCAATCTGATAACTGGGGTAAGCCAGTTCAGGCACCCTCTCCACTATTGCTAGTAGTCTAGCTGGGTCACTAATCTTACACATAACGGGTAAAGCCCTAGTAACCTAATAACGTTGCACAGTGTCACCTCTTGATACTATTAGAATGGAATTGAAAGAAGGAGCAACAATGAAAACCACAGCAATAGATAAAAAACACCACAAAAAAGCTTTTTTAAAATTATGATTTAAAGAGAAATATATAAATAAATATAAAATTTTTAATAAACAATACTACATAAGAATTCAACTGAAAACATCATCAGGTAAACAATTTTTTAGTGAAAAGGGGATAATTTTTTGATTCATTAAAAACTTTTAGAAGGCTTAAAATACTTTTTTAAAAAGTAGAAGCTATAGGATTATATCATTGTGTACTTCACGAGCACAAATGCGTTATGATTCAGGAAGAAAATAAGAAAAGCAAAGGGATGTGTGTTAGCAGTAGAAATGCATCTACTTTTAAAGAATGAAATAATTTATATTTTCATCTTATTTGATGAACACCTGTTCATGTTACAATCATAATTTAAATGTCAGCATATGACGCATAAAGTTTTTGGAATCCAAGAAATTGCCCAAAGAACTATCACAGACTAAATATGGGACAGTTATATTCATAACTACACCTGTTTCCAAGACAACATGAAATCTCTCTTACAACTCTATGGAAACCTTGAAAGTTGTAGTTGGTGTTCAGCCTTTGTGCTAGCCAAATTCTACATTCTTAGTATAAATGCCAACTGAAAGAATGTGTTCAGCTTCCTTCCCTCGTGTTTTAATTTATTATACACTCAAGGTCCAATGTTTTTCCACATTTCTTAGGTGAAAGGTCTGTTTTAACATATTATATTGTTATTTATGCCATATATAGCTATGATTTCATTTTCAGTGTCAAAATGTTGCCACGTGTTTACCAAAATAAAGCACTGTTTTTCCTCTGTCCCTAATGTACTTGTGATTATCTGTAGGAAACAAGGTTTCTGAAAATACTGCCTTCAAAAATTTGTACCAAGGACTGAGATGGGTAAGGCTAAAAGCACTGGGCCATGCCTTAAGTAAACAAAGAACTCTGACATGTGCAGTAGTATCCTGACCCAGAGGACCCTGAAACTGGACTCCTAAGATGCCAACTGCTGACATAAGACCCAGAGCCAACCAGGAAACATCATGGCAACTGGAAGCAGAGCCCACCAAAAAGTACACACATAAATACCTCAGTCCTTTGTTTAATAAACAAGATTGTTTGCAGTCTACCAAAGCCTGTGCCATTGGTTCTGCATCTATTCACCCACTGCCACCTGGATCAGAGACAGCAGGATCCCAGCTTCAGAGCCAGCAAAGAAGGACCACTAATAGACTTTTTTAATTCTTTTTTTATTTTATAAATAAAAATATAAATAAAATAAAATTTTTAATTTCCATGCTGATGGTTTAAAACTACACAGTGTTGTCATTTCTATGTTTTAAATAATACTGCTTAAAAATATTCCATAAACATATATGATATTTAAAAATCATCTAATTATATTTGAATATATTATGTACTATTTTCTTTGTGTATATGCATTGGTTTCCTTCAAAATATCTGTAAATGCATAAATTATTTACTCTTATGTATATGTACAATATGTAAATATATGTATATTTGAATATCCCAGAATTCTAAAATGATAAATTGTAAATATAATTACAAAAGTATGGGCAAAATGATATATGGAAGTAAGAAGGAGGCTACGTGGATGGCTGAGAATACTCATGTAGCATTTTCACAAAATAAAATCTAACCCATAAATTGAGTTGAAGTGCAAGGCAAAGATTTTCCTCTATTAACTATGTTCAAATTTAGGATGATGGTAGATGTTTGCCCCCTTTCACCTTTGGTCTTTACATGTCAATAAGCGAAGCAGATTATGAGCCTCACCATAGGAAGAGGCTGTTGGATTTGTAAAAATAGCATTGCAGGAAGGACGAATAACCAGTCCAACACCTATTCCTCTCAAGGCACTGGAATGTCCATTAACTGCTCCTTCATCAGAATCACATTGTAACTGACACACCCTGGAATTTATCTTTCTCTGTCCCCATTTCCAAGCACACATTGGTCCCTGTAGTTGGAGAAATCTATTTTGCCTTTCGGCCTGTGGTGACCTTGTAAGGCTCACTTCAAGAGACTGAATTAGATTTTTTTTTCAGTATGCAAAAACTCATGCTATTATAAAATTTTAATTTTTACTTACACTTTGTAATAATTTGGACAATAATCTTTGAGGGTATGATGTTGAATCTTAGGATTTATGATATTTACATCTTCTTGAAAAGTTATATGCTTTTTAAATCTTAAATATCTCCTCAGTATTTCTCAGTGTCTGAATGGATTTGCGAATAGTAGCGTTCCAACCCTGCTCTTTGCCTTGATCCTTCAAAGGATATTGTTTGTAAATGAAGATAATAAAAGTAATAAAAATGAGGTAAAGGGACTTTCCTCTGCATCATTGTTATTTTTTGTGAGTGTCTTACTAGACAACAAGGAAATATATAGATAGTATTTTTTTTCTTGGTAGTGCTGTAAGAACTTCCAGGAATTGCTCTCAGAGAGATATTGGCTGAATACTCATTTTTGTTTCCAGGTATTGATTTTGACATTAAAACTACCATAATGTATTACAGGATGTACATCTGAAATATATTAAGTATATCTTCAGGCAGAAAAGAACCGATTAGAGAAGAAACTTTTAAAACTAACTCTGCAAGCACTGCTTTTTGGTTGGTTGCTACTCATGTTACATAAGTTTTAAAATTTCCTCATGTAGAAAACAGTCTCGTGTGTAGGACAGTTTTGAAAGCATGGATACTGAAGAATACTATATCAATATTTCATTAGATTAAGCTTTATGAATACCAAGAAAAGTAGATTGTGTTATGGATGCAACATACATAAAAATAAGCTAGAAATTTCATTGATTCAATATACCATCTTACTCTGAGAACAACTCAGCTTCAAAGATTAATGAGTTTAAGTTCAACTAGTCTATTAGTCAGAATGATAAAAAATTTACATATTCATTCTATTATTTTATTATGTGATAATATTCAGTATATCATGCTTGTAGTAGGAAGATTTCCTGTGTCCCGGCCTACTGGTGGTTGGGACAAATCTCTCCCACTCGCGTCACCCAAGTAAACACAAAGAGGTTTATATTAATTATAACTGCATGGCCACGGCTCAGACTTTTGCTCTCTAGCTCTTACATCTTAAATGAGCCCATAACTATTAATCTATGTATTGCCACATGTTCCGTGGCTTTACCTGTGTCCCATTGCATGTTGCATCTTGTGCAGCTCACTGGCATCTCTCCCTGACTTCTTCTTGTCTCTCTTTTTGAATTTCCTGCCTGCCTCTAAGCTGCCTTGCCATAGGCCAATATAGCTTTATTTATCAACCAATCAGAGCCACACATATTTAGAGCATACAGAAAGACATCACCCATCACATGCTATAAATAAATTTCTCATAAAATTAAACTTTAATAAACTATCATTTTGCTAATGAAAGGTATATCATAGAAATTTGTACATAGTTCAGACAAATTAATCATCTGTTTACAGAAACATAAAGGCAAAAATATTCTTCCCATAATTAGAATTTCACTTCTTGGTTTTTTTAGGAGTACATTGTTGTACATTGTTTTCATGAAGAAAAATAAGAATCATAATTGGGTAACAAATTTTGAAGTTGTATGTCACAAAAGCTTTATTACTTCTTAATGTAAATCTTGGAATGAATCAAAACCCTGACAGAGACAGGACTGCCCAAGCTTTTGGTTGTTTTGCTTTGTTTTTTTTTTTTTTCTCAGAATTTTAATGAAATTTGAAGCTCTTGTGTTTAGTTCCTAGTTAGACATTTGTGGCTGGTCGCTGGAGTTCCAGGAATAAACCCACAACTACATTCAACATGCTGTGCGACTGACTGTATGATTAAAGCTTCAATAATTGTGGAGAACTGGAAAGTTCCAGGTTAGAAGCTAGCTTTATGTTGAGTATCCTGTCCCTCTAAATCTAAATAGCTGTCCATTGCCTACTTCTGTGCTTGATCCAACATCTCTGTGACTTTTAGGTGATTCTTTGGGAATGTACAAGCACACTCCTCACTTCCACCAACTCAAGAGCTAACCACGTCATCAGTAAGAATCTGAGGTTTATAGCAGAGATTCCCTCATTCTGTTGTAAATCCCTGATGTTTCCAACAATAGCTTTTAAAATTGCCTTCATTTATGGTTTTACTTCTTATGACTATAAATCTTCATAAAACCATTAACATGCTAGAAAGTGGTATTTAGGGTAACCTAAATCTGTATTTGAATACAAATACTGGGCACAACCGAAGCAAAGTTAAGTTTTAAGGGTGAGATTGTACATTCCTAGCTTTGGGTAACAAGACATGTTCTAGTTTGCTTTTTGTGGCGTGATAAGCACCATGACAAAAAGCGACTTATAGAAAGAAAGCTTTTGTGTTAGCTTACATTTTCAGGCAACAAGCCTCGATTAAGTAACGTTGGGAAAGACACTCAAGGAGGAACTGAAGTGAAAACCATGAAGAAACTCAGCTTACTAGCTGGCTCTCTGGCTTACTCAGTTAGTCTAGCACTGTCTGCCTTTGGAGGGTGATACCCAGAGTGTGGTGGACCATCTTGTATCGATTAATAAGTAGTACAGTGTCCCACAGACATGTCTACAGCTCAAGCTTATCGAGGCAATTCTTCAACTGAGATTCCGTCTTCCAGGCTGACTCTGGATTGTTTCAAATTTGACAATAAAAACTCACCAGGAAAACGTTCAACTGAGGTTGAAATATCTGAGTGTGGGGCATCCATGGGCGCCAAACAGATGTGGTAAATTTTCCTCAGTAGTGTGTGATAATGTGCCTTCTTATTATTATTCAGCAGCTGCATGGGTGGAGCTATGTAAGACATGTACCTTAGCGTGAACCACCTGGAGGTGAAGTATCTATGAAAGGATTCTAAGACGACCAATCAGTATCTCTTCAGCATAGGGTGAAATAACTCTGGTGAAAATCTTTGAGGAACTATATGACATGTTACAATCCTTGAGAGTAACAAATGCATGCTGAGATCGCTGGCAGGTCAGTGTGGCAGTAGTCTGGCCAATGTTATGAGTAGTACTTACATTTTGGAATTTAAAGGAAAAGAGCATGCCATTAAGTTGATAAGAAGTTCATAAAAAACTTGAAAATTGTTTTACACCTTTCATTTTTCTAAAAATGTCTCTAAAACTAAGAGATTTAGGTAACATTTTGTGTTTCACATACTTAAGATAAGCACGTTAGTGGTGTGTGGCTTACATACTCAGCATCACTCCATTGAAAATAACTAACTACATTTCTCTCTTCCAGCAGCTCTATCTTCTTATTTAATGGAAGGGCTTTATTACCACTTCTCTTCACTGCTGACATTTAGTCTGTAATAGCTTTAGGAAGGTCTTATACATACCCTCACATTCTCTTTGAGTTTTATGTGCCCTAATCTGCTGTCTGGAAAATGCTGGTTCCTTGGAATTGTCCCACCACCTCTGAATATGAGAATCTTCTGTCATTTTTTTTTTCATGTATATCCCTGAGCCTAGAGAGTGGGGTGCTATCATTGTTAGGGTTTCTACCTATGGTTAAACACCATGATCATAAGCAACTTTGTTATGAAATGGTTTATTTTACCTTACAATTTCATATCTCAGTAAATTGTTAAAGGAAACCAAGGTAGGAACCTAAACAGGGGAGGAACCTGTAGGCAGGAGTCGATGGAGAGGCCCTGGAGAAGTGGTGCTTGTTGTCTTGAACCTCATAGTTTTTCCAGGGGGCATTTATATAGCACCTAGTGCCACCAGCCTGGGTGTGTTACTGTGCACAGTGAACCAGGCCCTCCCAGATTAATCATCAATCAAGTAAATGCACTGCACGTTTGCCTACATGCCATTTTACATGAAGACATTTTCTTAATTCAGATTTGTTCTTTCCAGATGACTCTAGCTGATGTGCATTTCATGGAAACATTACTCAGCTCAGGTGTGATAAAGATACAGGCTTTAGTACTCAAAAATCTCTCATGCTCTGCACATTGTGCACTTGTGGTTCTTTGTGATAATTTCCATCTTCTGAAAGAAGAAGTTTCCCTGCTGAAGGTCCAGCAGTGCACTGACATGAACAAAGTTGTTTGGTTATGATGCTCGTGCAGGAAAATAATGGTAGATTTTTTCATAAGACCCATGACCCAAAAGTCTAAGGTTTTTGCCCTTATTTAACAGTGTGAGGTAAAAATTCTGTTTCATGTGGAATGCCTCTACTCCAATCAAAATGTAGCCGGTTACTCTGACAGCATGTGTGCCACTATAACAACAGTGGACTTACCTTGCAAGTAGGTCATTATTGTAGCTCATGTAATTAAAAGCGGGGTTTTAATGATGGCTACTTTTCTCTTCCAATAGCCTATATAAGGCATTCCAGCCTTATGAAAGCTATTCAGTAGGGGTGAAGATTCTAGCTGAACATAAGTTCAATTTCTCCATGTTTGATATCATAAGTATGTGGTGTCTTCAGCAATAGGGTCTAACCATCATGTAATGGAGGGAAGATAAAATCATTAGTTATAGTCTGTAATTTTAAGGTTTAGGTATGTATGTGAGAGTCAAAATATCCAGAGTTTAGGTAGCCAATAAGGGGCCAGGGAAAGGCAGCAGATATTACAAAGAAGGGAAAACTGAATATAATGTAATAAGGGGCCAAGGTGAAATTAAATTAGGAGGATTTAATGGGGAAGGGGATGAGAGGCAGGGACAAGGAGTTAGTGTTGGAGGGATGACAAGTACTGAAGACCGATTGAAAAGCTGTATTTAAATCTAGAACTATAGAAATACTGTAAAGTATAACCATATGGAAAACAGGTTCAACAGTTTTATGGGAGGAAAGAGCGTTTCCAACATAGACATCATATGGCACCAAACAAAGTACCAAGAATCTGAAACACTTCAGTTTTCTACTCTGGGCTCTGTCAAAACTGAGCTAATATTACCAGACTAATTTTCACATTTGGTTGGTTTTTTTTTTAATATTTCCTAGTGAGTTTGCTGGGGAAATGTGCTCACTGGTGTTGAAGATAAGCAAAACTGTTTCCATTTTTATTTTATTCTAAGAAATAAAATGTGATCTTGGGAACAAGGGATTAAAGTAGCATGCTATTAGCATTCACTTATTTTATATTTACTATGTGCTTTTTAAAATGAAATGATTCATTTGAGATTACAACCTCACCTGTAAATCATTCAAATATTACCTTTTGATTCCAAGCTTAATCATTCAGCTCCACAGTCAGTCATATTTTTAATTTATCACCAAATCTCATATCTCATGACTATATGAGGAAATGCCATGTGTATTATTTGATATAGTTCCATTTTAATTTCACAAGCAGTTTATATTAAATTTTGATATATTTGAAAATATATTAAATTAAGAGTTTAGAATTATATATATACATATTTAATTTTCTTTTGAAAATGGTAATAAAATAGGCTTAGAATTCATTTTCTGAAAATGAAAGCTAACACACATGTTAAGGGTACACTACAGAGAACAAGTAAATTAGAGATGCATATCTTGTACTTAAGTTGCATTAGAAATCCATTTAAAGGTTTAATTAACATTTCCCTCTCTTTTTATTATTTTTCTTATTTTTTGTGTTATGTTTTTCTTTTCTAATTATTTCTTGAGATTGTAATTGCATCATTTTTTTCTTCCCATTACTCTCTCCAAGCCCTCCATAATTCCTCTTACTCTTCTTCAAATTCATGGCCTTATTTTTCTTTGATTGTGGTTACAAATCTATACGCAGTGTGTGTGTGTGTGTGTGTGTGTGTGTGTGTGTGTGTGTGTGTGTGTATGTGTGTGTGTGTGTATGTGTGTGTGTAGCATGTGTGTGTGTATGTGTGTGCATGTGTGTGTGCATGTATGTGTATGTGTATGTGTGTGTATATGTGTGTGTGTGTGTTCCTAAATAAATATAACCATACAAACTTCAGTCTGTATGTTACTTGTATGCATGCTTTAAGGAATGACAATTTTTTGTTTTTTGCCTGAAATCCTAAATGATCTTATAATAAAAACCCAGAGCCAGTTATTAGGGTAAATGCTCAAAGGTCAGAGGAAACGAAGGAACAAACAACAGCCACTTCCCACCTCTCCAGCTCCACAAATCCTCAGACGGAATGCCTCTGAGTCCTCAGCTGAAAGGCTCTCTCCTCCCTGTCTCCTCACACCAATCTTCCTGTTCTGCCCCCTATACTGGGTCAATCTCATGTAGCCCAATGGGGCCTTGAACTCACAGAGATCCAGAGGTATCTATGCCTCCCGAGTGCTAGAACTAAGATGTGTGCCACCACTGCCTGATCTCTATGTTATATCTATGGCTGGCTCTGTCCTCTGATCTTTAGGCAAGCTTTATTTCTTAGATTACAAATATCACCACCCTGTTTGGTATTGGATAAGCATTCAGTGTGCTCTGAAGCTATGAGCTAAAATGAATATTTTCTCTCTTGTCTATGTTAAGTAATTTGGTCATAATGAGGAAACACAGTTAGTAAGTTCCTCAAACGAGGTCATATACTTAAACAGAAAAGCTAAATATAATTATAAACAGAAACCAACTTCTAAAAGAAAAAAAGAAGAAACTATTAGGAAAAGGAAAAGCATTGTTCTTGAAAATCAATGTTTTAGAACAAATACTTGCAGTATTTAAAAAAGGACTGGGCTAGCAAAAAATGATACTATGGTTTAGAACACTGGCTGTTCTTGCTGAGGATCCAATTTCAATTTCCAGTGCCCAGATGTTAGTTAAAAACTGATTATAACTTCAGTTCCAGGGAATTAGGTACCCTCTTTGCCCTCGACTGATCCTCTCTCTCTCTCTCTCTCTTTCTCTCTCTCTCTCTCACACACACACATACACACACACACACACACACACACACACACACACACACACACACATATATATATATATATATATATATATATATATATATATATGTTAAACCTTTTAAAAGTGAACTGTTGTAATTCACAGAAACACATGCTTAGTATGCAGAGGAAGATGGTTGTTTGCACTCACTGTGTTGAATAAGCCCTAGGATTGAAGAAATTATAAATAATTCATGTAGATATTAAATCTCCAATTAAATATGAGGAACAGAGTACTTAACAATACATATACTCCTGACATGTATATAATCTCACCTATATTCTGACCATTTATATTAAGAAGTTGGATCACACTGTTAGGAGTCCCACAAGAGGACCAAGCTATGCAACTGTAACAGATACACAGGACTAGAAATTTCCTTTGTTGGTAGTGAGTGTGTAAAATACTATGATCACTGTAATCAATATTATTTAAGTTACTACAGTTTGAAAGTGTAATATGTATTGTATTTATATATATATATATATATACATATATATATATATATGTATATATATATATATATATATATATATATATATATATGACCCAGTCATTCCAATACTAGAGACAATACAATATATTCACAAACAAATAATAATACAAGGATATTTAATTTCTATTCTAATAATTAAGTTTGAAGAAATGGCTGTTTGAGGCCATCCAGGGCTAAATCAAGAGAGATCCTGTCCCAAAATAATGGCAAATGCAACAATACAAATGAATCATAAGACATTGTTATTATCTAAAAAGCCATGTGCCAAGGTCTATGCAAAACTGTAGAATGGCATGGATCAGGATAAAACCCAAACCATAATATCCACTCAGACTTCAGATAATAAATAGAACTTACATATGGAAGATTATTTTGACTAAATTTTTTAACTCTAAGCAATTTGGCCAATTTTTATTATTATCTATTTAAAAATATTTGACTGGATGGCAGTGGTCTGTTCAGGACTGACTTCACACATACTACTGTATTTCAAGGTTCTGGGAAGATTTCCTTGGCTGTCCTGGTAAGTGGGGTCCTGTGTTATGATCTGTGACTATGATAGCATATTAGCCATAAAGACAGTGGCAATTTGTTTAAAGGAGATGACTCCTAGGAGAGCTACATGTATAGACCAGATTTATACTCCCAAGGCAAAGATGCATGGTGTAGGTGACATTTTATTACACTTATATTCATGTATGATCTTGTCTAAGGAAGCCATAAGAATTATGAAAAAAATGTACAGTACAAATAATTTCATGCTCTACTGATACACAAGGTCAGCATCTCCGTTATTGAGCATGAAAATATTTTTGACCTTAGATTCCACTATTGTACTATAACAATAAGTTTGACACTTACTTGTTGCTTAGACATGTGTTACGTCTATTTTCCAAATGAATTTCTATTAAAATTTCATAATTATAAATTATATTTTGACACTGGTGACATAGCATAGTTATAACTATAATAAACGACCTTTGGTTTGTTCTTATATAGAGTGAATCTATCTTCTGAGATGGTTTGTGTTTTTACTTTTTCCTCTTCATAGTATCTGAACTTTTTCCCTATCTCCAACTGGTGTCTGCTCACATGAAGACATATAAGTCAATTGACTATTCATTATGAAATACAACATAATACTGCATTGACTATTCTTGTATCAGTCTTTGTGCTATAATGTGACCATGTGTTGCTACCGTTATCAAAGCAGTTTAAACTACTTGTCCTTTGAAATATACATTTATATTTACTTCCTCTTTAAGGAGACCAGAGAACAACCTTTGGTTCTCTCGTTACACTATGCAGGTTCCAGAGATTGTATTCTTCTTTCACCTTGGTGACAACTGACTTTTCCTACTGAGCCGCCTTGTTAGCCCCTTCAACGTCCTTTTAAAATTCTTTGCTAACGTCCACTTTCCCTTATTTCCTATTTCCTATCAATAAATGAAGGTATTTCTTTTTAATGACATAAAAACTTAATGTGTGTTTACAGTGGGGTTTTTCTCAAAATTCTTGGCTTTATGATATCCACAGTATTTATTAGAGATTTGTGATTCAGAAACATCTTGTGTTAAATTTCTGTTATTTCTATAACTTTACTAAAAGAATTCTCAGCATTATATGCATGTATGGTAGCTTGTTGTAGGCATATGTAAAACAATTACAGATATTTTGTGTGGCATAAAGAAATATTATATCATCAGTACTTGATATATTGTTTTTATTTCTTCATAATGGCATATGAATTAAACTGAAGAAAATTATATTTTTTCATTTTAATCAATAAATAATATACAGGTATTATATCAAGATCCCTTTGCTTGTTTTTTGAAATGTAAATGCATAAAAACATACTCTGATGGTTCAAAGTCTCTGTTTTCTCTCAACACTATGCTCTGCTCAAGCAACTGCAGTAACTAAGTTTATTTACTTTTTTATTAATGTTTAATATATCAATGGATGTCTAATTTATTATGCATTCTGTTTTTCTTATTTATAAATTTTTGAGTTATTACAATATTTTAAAATAAACTTTTGGAAAAATTATAAATTTTTCTCTATATATATGCTTATATACATGTATACCTACAAGCATATATATTTATTGTGTATTGTCAAACATTTATATAAGCATAACAAAATAAATTACTCTTTCAATCTCCTTGGATGATTCAAAGCACATTTCAAATTAATTATATCTCCTCCATTGTTCTCATTCCACACTAAGGTCCATGGTCCATAACTTCACCAATAGTGAATATTCATCTGGTAAGGAAAACTACTACTTCTCTGCAATTAAGACTTATAATTTACTTCTAACAGTGGGATTTAGGGAAAAAATAAATAAATATTATTTGAGTAAAATTTATTTTATTTTTCTAAAACAACTTTAAATATCTACTTACCTTTGGAGAATTCTATCTGAATTACAAAATAAAATAAGACTGAAAGGGGTGATCAACTAATTGTCACTTTTCACATTCTCAAAGTGAAAGTAAAATGCAATGAATTGGACACCTTTTGTTGATATATATGAATTGAAAATATGACTTGCATTTTATTATATTCTAAAATTTAAAGGGCAAAATTAATCCAAAATTAATTAAACTAATGATAGTAAAACCTATATGTGATTTAAATTTCACAAGTAAAACTGAATCCATATAAAACACAACTTTATGAATTTTCTTGGAAAGTGTGTTATTAACTGAATAATAACATCATAAGAAAATTTGTACTATGAAAATTTTCCACTTTGAAACCATTGGAGTCTTTTTTTTCAATTAAAATTCCCTACTTACTGTTCATTTGCCTTTAAAAATACCTTACAGAGTGAGTTTTCTGAACCAAAAGCATTCATAGAAATAATTTTTAAAAAGTCACACCCTGATGTTGAAGATAAAAGGTTCTGATAATGTCAAGTGTAATGAAATTGCAAGCAAATGAAACATGGTACACATTAAGATGAACAAATTAAATGAAAAATAGCATTGAAAATGTTGTGGACTTTGGAACTTTGAGGGAAAATGTCTAAGTTTTTCAAATTATTTTTTAATAATGTATTACATATTTCAAAGAATATTTTACACATAATTTCATAGTCTCAAAAATAATACATATCAGTATTTCTATAAAATGACTTCTTCAAGACACACAAACAATATCAATTTAAAATCTGTATCTCACTTCGGAGTCATCTATGTTGAAAATATAAAAATTACACAAAATGCAATCAACACACAGTATTAGACTTCACATTTCCTACGTGGCAAAAAATTGCCAATGTTGCTGAGCAGAAATGCTCTGATTCAAGGACTATTGTTGATTTCAAGTGTCCATGAAAGCTGCAGTAGAGATATGGATTGACAAGGGTCAAGGGGGCTAGAGCCAGCAAGGCTCACATCCTTTACTGAGTTAGGAGGCTGGTACTGGCTGAGCGTTAAGAGATGACAGTCCTCAGAATATATGTCATAACGTTGTAGACTGCATATATCCATAGTTGTGTTAGCTGGTTCACTTATAAATACTGATCTGTAATGTATGCTGGAAGCTGCAATAGTATGACTGAGGTTTAGAAGTCACACATCTTCACTTCCTCTGTATTGTGTAGGTCATGCAGATTGACAACGATACAATAAAGAAAAGACCTTCATAAAATGTAGATAACAAAAGGTGAAGTTCATTGAGAGCTATTTTGAAATATGTCTATTATATGGTTTTCAAAGCCATATTTATGAGTCAGTAGTCTCTAGAGAAATAAAGGGGCTGGAGATTTATATCTTCATTTATTGATAAATAGAGCAATATATACACACATATTTACTACTCCCTACACGCATATACAAAAAAATTATGGTCAGATTTGTCAACAAAAAAATTATTGTCAGATTTGTCAACGGATTTAGGATATTGTGTCATCATCAGAGATCAGCAATAAGTATGGCCAAGAATGTCAGTGACAAAATTCAGATGGATAATAAAGACCTAAGAAATATGCTCTACAAGAAAAAAATTCCTAGTAGGATCATCTCAAAAAGGAGAAGCTTCTACATTCTCTTTGATCTTTTGTTTCATTCGGTCCAAAATATTGAATGATGTTCAAACATACTTGCAAGGTGCGTATCTCGACTCTGTTCACTGAGGTAATCTCTTTTAGAGGCCTTCAGTGACATATCCGAAACTAATATTTTACCAAGTATCAGTGTGTCTCTTGCCTCAGTTGGTGGTCAGATCTAAAAATACTCACACTGTGTTATTTCACTTGACTGAATATGCTGTCAATACTGCAAAGAATAAAGTCAATTTTACCACGACAGCCTGTCCTTAGAGGCATTTCTTTACTAAATAGAAAAGTTCAAATGAGTCAGAAAAACCTTCTGTTAAAATATTTTCTTGATGCAGGGGGAGGGGCTTGGACCTGCCTCAACTAAATGTATGAGGCTTTGCTGCCTCCCCATGGGAGGGCTTACCTTTTTGGCAGAGGGAATGGGGGAGGTGGGCTGTGAGGCAAAGGCTGGGAGGGGAGGAGGCGGAGGGAAAAGATGGTGATCTGTGGTTGGTATGTAAAATGAATAAAAATTTCCTTACTAAAAACATAAAATATTTTCTTACGTATAGTGAACAACACTATTTTTAATTTCTTCTTTATCCTGGCCTGACTTAGAGACATCTCTAAAATAGTTTATAAACCATTTCTACTGATCGTTACTACTACTAAAGTATACATTACTTTCCTCATTTTATCAATAACTGTATTAAGGGTATGAATGTTGATATGACTTCTTCAGTATTTCAGAGGAAATAAATGAGAGATTTTTTTCACATGAACTTTTCTCTGATTCCAACCGAAGCCTTGTCTAACAAGCCACATTACTTCTACTATAATCATGTCTGGCAAAACAGCATGTCCTAGATCTCCATCTGTAATGGCAGAATGAGGAGAAATAATTATTAGCTATTAGGATAATAATGGTATTATTTTGGATGGATCAGTGTTTCTCATCTATTGAAAATTTCAGCTAATGCCAGTGTGTTAATTGCACAACAAGTGAGGTACTTAGAGAGCATGTGACCATAGGTAACAAAATATTATATAGGAGACAAGTAGTTTGGTTCATGTAAATTTTTATCTCCTTATTATTATGAACTGAGTATCTTGAGCATGACTGCATGTATTGAATTCATGTCTACTTTCTGTCACCTTGGAGAATGCATTTTACTTTACTGTGACATAGTTCTGGATGAGACATGTTTCTCTTTACACTTTCAAAGTTATGCCTCTGATTAATGTTTTCATAGTACATAGAGAACTTGTGAATTTCCTTGATTTTTTGAAGTAGGGAGGAAGTGCTATGCAATTCACACCCACTTTATTCTCAATTATTCAAAGTAATACTTAAAACTATGGATGGCATTTTGCACATCACAGCTAGCTGACAGAATATACAATTAGCTTTGATTCATAGCATTTATTAAGGTTCCTATTTAATTGCTAATTAGTCTGTATAGATTTGTAAATGTAGAGTCTGGCACTTGCATAATTTTTTTCCCCTAATACTCAGCCAAGAGCATGGTGCTCTCTGTAAGGGAGAATCAGAGCAATTCCTCATTATGCTCTGTGGAACTCATGAAAATAATTATGGATGCACTAGCCCATTTATTTTCTTAACATATTCGTGTCAATCTCCTATTCCCCCTCCCCCAGTCCTGACATATGTGGGGAATTATAGAATCTTAGAGATAGAAACACAGGGAGAGCAGACTTAACTTTTCATAGAGCGACGGTCAGTGAAGTGGTTATAGAGTCTATATATTACTGCATCTGAGTTATTAACCAAATTATAAGAGAAATAAAAACCAATCCTAGTTTAAGGTTACTATTGTTAATAAACTTTTATTTACTTTCTTTTTCATCTGTGTTAGTTGTCAAAAATGTAAATTTCTGAGCCTTTATTTAGCAAAAATTGAAAAAGTATCATTCTTCTCCTTTTCCTCCTTTTTTTCCTTTTTTCCTATTCAAATTTTAAATAGTCTTACTTCAAAATATACATCATATTCACCTAGGTTGATATGTTTTATTCTTCTTACATTCTTTGCTTTTAATTGAAAAATAATTTCATACAATAAATTCTGATTATGGTTTCCCCTCCCCCAAGTCCTCCCAGATCCTTCCCAACTTCCCACCCACCCAATTCCATGCCCCCACCCACCAACTTTCCTGTGTTTTATGGACAATACCTCAGTGTCTTAGAGTTGAATAGCTTGGTGACAGTTATAAAGAAACTTTTCTCATGGCTTACCTGTACTTTTCAATACAGGGAAGGAATGAAAATGATTAAGGTTATGGAATTTTGAGGCTGAAAGAATGGTGTTGAAATTTGAGTCTATGCATACTGTTTGTGGCCATAGCTAAGTTGTTTATTCTCTATTTATTTTTAGTTATTCATCTTTAAAAGGAGATAAGGCAAGAGCATTTCTAATAAAATGATTATAATATTTAGGTGAGATAATGTATCTTAGATGAAATATAGAATCTAGTAACAACTCTATAATTATTCATTTTAAAGATTGTGAAATTCTGATTGTAGTTATTTTCTTTAGCATTATTTAATCTATTTTATCTTATCTATATGCCCCCTTACTTTGCATTATCTTTCTCATATTACTATCACCAATCAATTTTTTATTGATTCTTTAGCAATTTCACATCATATACAACAAATCCACTCATCTCCCAGCTCCCCTGTATCTGCCCCTCTCTCTTATAGTTTCCACCAAAGGAAAGCTAAAAAAGAATATAAATGAGATAAAAATAAACAATAATTCAGAAAGGGGCAGGCCTCCTATGGGCTTCAATAAAGCATGGCATATCAAGTTGAAGCAGGACTGAGCTCCTCCTCTGCATAAAGTCTGGACTAGGTAATCCAGCATGGGGAACAGGTTCCCAAATCCAGCTAAGCACCAGGAACATGTCCTGATCTCAATGCTAGGAGCCTTACAAACAGACCAAGCTACACAACTGTCACATACATGAAAAGGGCCTAGGTCAGTCCCATGCAGTCTCCCTAATTGTTTGCCCAGAGTCTATGTGCTCCATGGAGCTCAGGCCAGCTGTCTCTGTGGGTTCCTATGTCATGACCTTGACCACTCTGGCTCTTACAATCCCTCCTCCCTTTCTTCTACCCCTTTCTGAAAGGAGAGGAGAGGAGGGAGGGTAAACTATGGTCTATATGTAAAAATACATGAAAAAATCTTAATTAAATAAAATAAAATTCCACAGCTATTAGTTTAAAGTTTGTGAGTTCCTACGAGCTTAGAGGAGGGGATGGAGTTTGGGCTGCAGGGGGACTGAAGCTGGGGGGAGGCGGAGGGAGAAGGGATGGGAGGGGAATCTGTGGTTGATATGTAGAATGAGTAGAAAATTTTCTTAAACAAAAAGTTAAATTAAATTGAAAAATAAAATAAACAATAATAATTAAAAAAGAAAAACACTTGGTTTCTCCATCTTTCCACCTCTCCATTGCTTCTTCATTCATCTTAGTGGCACTGGGAGCTGCTAGGTATCCTGTAGCATACTCTTTCATTCAAACAGGTTTACTTGGAGATGTTCATTGTGGAATGAGTTGTTGGTCAGGTTCAAGGTCTCTGGCTTTGGTACACCATTATGATGATATTGTGTTCCCCAAAATATTGTGTACCTTAGTAAACTTATCTGGGGTTAGAAAACAGAACAGCCACTAGATTAGACAAAGAGGCCAGAAAATTTTGGCATATACATCTCACACCTTTAATCCTATCACTTGGGAGGCAGAGATCCATCTGGATCTCTGTGAGTTCAAGGCCACACTGGAAACATCCCGGCATGGTGACACACACCTTTAATCCCAGGAAGTGATGGAATGAAGCAGAAATGTATATAAAGCATGAAGACCAGGAACTAGAGGCTTGTAAGCTTTTAGGCTTTTAGCAGGAGTTCAGCTGAGATTCATTCAGGTGAGGACTCAGAGAATTCCTGTTTGAGGAAACAGGATCGGCTGAGAAGTTGGTGAGGTGAGGTTAGCTGTGGTTTATTCTGTCTCTCTGATCTTTCTGAATTTACCCCAATAGCTGGCACCAGGTTTATCATTAATAATAATCAGCAATTCATCTTATACACCATAAATACTGAACCTCAACAAATATGAGGTAGATGTTGGGGTGTGTCAACTATAAGCCCTAGATGTGTGCCTGAGTGGTAGCTAAGTTAGTCAGTCCACGTGGCCAAGACCACTCCTTTCAGGTGAGAGGTACAGCCAGCTCTCCCAGGCCCATGGTGAGGGGTGGATAGAGCTTTCCCAAGTGTGAGGGTCCAGCCTTCCCATTAGGGGTGGGGCCAGCTTTCTCTAGTCAGGATCATCAGCATCGCTATCCCAGGACCAGAGAGGTTTAGGGTCAGCTCTCCTGTAAGGAGGGAGCAGGTCACTCTAGGCCAATGAGGAGTGGGGCCAGCTCAGCAAGACCCTCGTACTTCAACATATTATTCAACACATACTTCAAAATATTGTTTAACATATGGTTGTATGAGCCCCTGTGGTAACACTGGGGTATCTGCACAGCCCCATCTGCTGCAGGACCACAGACCCAGGCTTGCACATGCGCAGCAGCTTGCAGTGTGATGCCACCAAGGCCCTGGGTGGCAGCTCAGACCTCTCACATCCAGATGAACCCCAAAGCATCGTGGTCCCCAGGTTCCAATCTGACCCTGTGTGGTGGTTCAGAAGCCCCCTGCCCCACACCACCACCACCACCATCCCCGCGCACAGTTGTGCGGCCCCAATGGCAACAGGAGCCGGGAACCTCAACATAGACTCTGGCTCTGGCAGGGGCATGAAACCAGAAATGGCCCTAGCTGTGGAGCCAATAGGGCCCCCGGTATCAGTGCAATCTACTCAAGGTCAGTATGGTCCAAGCAAGTACATAATGCTCTGGTACCAAGATGGTCCAGTGTCAGGCATCTGGATTGCCTTCAGGAGTAACTGGAGCCAACGTGGCCATAGGTGACAGCTCAGAGGCCGGGGGTTCTTGTGGCTTTTGATGGAAATGTGGGTCATTGGACATTACCATAGGGCCAGGTTGTGGTAGAACAATGGACCCAGACATGATCCTCAGTGGCATCCCAGGTCTGGATGTCACCATGGCCCCGGGTGGAAGCACAGGCCACTCAGCTCAATTTCACCCCAGCTGCAGGGTGACCCTTGGACAAGAGCATGACGGACCCCAGGTGGCATCTGAGATCTCAGGCATTAGGGCCACGGACCCAGACATGGACCCTTGAGCGGCAGCTCATGTCTGGTTGATACTGCGGTCACTGGTGGCAATGCAGGCACCAAGATCATCAGGGCCCCAGCGGCAGCACATGCCCAGATTCCCAGCATGGCCTCAAGTGGTGACCCAGAACCCAAGCATCCATGTGGTCCTTTGTGGCGACATGGGATGGACATCATCACAGACCCTGGGTGTTGTAGGACCATGGCCCCAGACATGGTTCTCAGAAGCAGTCTGGGTCCAGGTGCTACCTTGCCCCCAGGTGGCAGTGCAGATAACTCAGACTGGCATCACCCCGGCTGCAGGGTGTCTCTCGGGCTCCATCATGGCCCCAGCTGGGGGCCCAGACCCCGGGGTATTCAATCAATAATTTAAATGCCTGCATCTTCATCTTTATACACAGTCAGGAAGTAAACTGCACTTAAAGAGATATGCTCTGTTTGTGATGAAATACATTTATTAGCTCAAAGGAAGATTCAGATTTGGAGTGTTTTAAAATTATTATACCACCTATACGAATATATGTATATATTCGCATATATAGAATATCAAATCATGATAACCCAAATCAATACTGAAGTTCAGTCACGTGCTCTACCATTCTGCCTTTGAAAAACTGACAGGGAAGATCCTAGGAAGATTACCAGTTTTCCTGACATCTCATCAACTTTCTAGTTCCTAACACCGAGTAGAGCTGCCCCAGAAGGCAGACCTTTGGCTAACCTTACGTAAGAATTTACAAAAATACAAGTTTAACTTCATCAGCCCCTTTTCTGTAGACAAGCATTCTAGACTATTGATGGTTTTATTAGGATAAAATCATTAGACTACAAGAAAATATACCTAAACACAACTGCTTGTAGAAATTAAGATCAAAATCCACATATATGAGAGGAACTGGAATTGGTTAATAATAGTTATAATAATTATGGATGTTTTCTAGAAGTTACTTTTCGAGAACTGTCTTCATAGATTCCCCTTCTAACTTGCATAGCAAACACGTGGCTGCACTAGAGAAACCATTTCCATTTTTCAGTCGTTTTAGTGGTGCATGCATTGACAAATGATTGATTGCTTAGATCAAAGAATGTATACTTACTTTGGGGACAGTCTGCCCTCATTCTCCACAGTATTTTACCCCAGTTTGTACCCAATTGGTCAATAAGGCATACCTAAGCCAAAAACCAAGTCCTGGCAAAACTGAATTTAAAAATTATATTCAACATTTTGTAATTGTCATCTACGATAGACGTTCTCAATTCTACAGTACATCTGTATTCCATAATACAGAATATATTTAATAATTGTTCTTGAATACATACAGAACTTTTCTGTGATGAGATACAGAGTAAGTACCTCAAAGTAACATAATTGCATCACGTCTTCAGTGAATGATTAACCACTCGACAAACTGTTAAACTGCTAATTTTGTACTATTTAAAATCCCTTACCAGAAACTTCTGAGACATTTTTTTTCCTTTTACGTCTTCACCAAGTTGTTTCACGTTCAGACTTTTACAATTTCAATTATTTGTTCGTCTCTTTATAATTTGGATTACAGTTGTTATTTTTATAGTAGTCAGCAATATTGTGTGATTTATCATGTGTGACTTTCTTGCCGTCCTCCTGTCTTATACGGTGAAATGCCAGATCAGATGAGCGCATTTGATCGTTTTCGTAGGTACTTTTGACTTTGCAATGGTTTCAAAATTAAAATTTGAATATATGGTGTCATGAACAGCCACATAATTCAAGTGTGGTTGGCCCTATTTTATCATTAGAAGATAAAGGCCAAACTCAAGTTGATTTTGATATTTGATCAATTAAAGTCGATGTTTTATTGATACGCCTACTTTTTTCCTAATGTCTTTTTTTTTTCCCCTTAGTGTCAAATTACATCAGAGACTCCTATCTTTATAGGATTTTCTGGCCTGTGACAATCTCAAACCACTTTGATATGGGTACTTTTGAAACATATTTATCAGGGACCACCAGTTAAAAGTCCCCCTAACTTGAGGATATGTCACATATCTTTAAATGACATTTTCAGCACTTTATGCCTTCTGTTCATATTACCATGACACATTGACATTAGTCTAGCTCACCTCACCTGTGTAATATCTCTCAGGTCCCTCCACTGGAGATTTGCCTTTCTACTTTTTCTTACCGTAATCTCAGGAAAAATCCAAAGCGAAATCTATGCTCCAAGAGTGGGAGGGATTCACTGTAATTACTGAAGATAGAATAGTTACATACATTATATGAAACCAGTCTAAACAGAATAGGTCTCTTATTCACTATTTATTTAAGAATTTATTGCCATCGATATTGGCACAGAAATATTGGATTCCTACTGTGGAATATTAATTAATACTATTTTATTCTATGGCTTTATCAGGTACACAGCAGTGTACACATACAGGTCATACTGTCAATTATTTTATAGTCTCTATTCATTTAAAAATTGCATAGATAAACCACATTTTCTTTTTTATAAAGTCATTTCTTGAATTTGTAGCATAGTTCAAATTGTCAAAATATATTTCAATTTTTACACTTATTTATTTTGTAACTTTTATAAAGATTTACTCAATTTTTTAATGACATATGGTATCAGTTTGTATATACCATTACAGTATCATATACAGCATACCCTAGTCCCCTTGCCCCCAGACTATCACCCATGTTTGATCTATCCACAAGCTTTCTCTCTTTGATGCTTGACCACCATGACTCACTCAGTAAGTGTCTTGATTTTGCATTTTTATCTTAATCCTTTTTTTCTAAATATATTATTTGTGTTTTTTTCTTTTTCTTTAAAAGAAAGAGAAAAAATATGAAATTGGGTGAGTTGGGAGATGAAGAAGATCTGGAAGAAGGAAAATATTATGATAAAATATATAATATATAAAACTTTTTAAAAAAGAAAATATTTATTAATCAATTAACCAAGTAAAATTCTCGCTTTGTGGTTCTTTTACTTCTGGATGTAATAGCAGATTCCAAGACAGCACTAATGAAGATGGACTGGGAAACTTGATGGAAAATCATTTTGCAGACTGTAAAACAGATGGCCCCTAGTCATGCCTACACTACCCACTTCAATAGGATTATACACACTTCTTGCAAAAAGATACTTATAAATATTTTATCACATATAATATATTTAATAATTTATATTCAGAGCTTTGATTTTTAAATAAATGCAAACTTAAATACCTAATTATGGTATATATTTTTCCAATTAATTCCTATGAAATAAGATGGAAAATGTGACTAACTAGTTACAATTAGTATATGTAGATAAAAATCACATAAACTTCATTCCAGAATTACTGCATGGGAAAGATTTTTTTTCACTGCAAAGGAGAACTCATTATACAAATTACATAGGGCTTTAAAAAAATAGCAGGGAAGACATACACATTTATTATAGTGTATAGTTCTAGATAATATTGGGTATTTTATAATTAAATCTGATTTGGAGATATAAAGCACAGATGAGAAGCTCATAATAGCTAAGGGAAGGCTTTTGAAAAATGAAAATAAGATAGTATTTGCATTTATATAAAACTGTATGAAAAATAAGTAGCAAAAATTTATATTTATGTATATAAGTTTTCTCTTCAAGAGGATAAAATAAAACAAACTGAAAACAAGCAAAATAAATAGGAAAACAGTATTTAGAGTTTCTAAGTGAATATAAAAACAACTACCTTAAGAATATAAGAAGAAATATATGACAATATATTGAATGAAGTAAGAAAATACTCTACAAGCTAATGCGTTTTGTAAGACTGGAGACCACTAGAGAAATTTTACTGGTGAACCTAGGATATCTACAAAAATGAAATGATAATCAATCAAAAGTAATCAACAATAAATAGCAGAATGGCTGGAGAACAGGACTCATTTAGTGTTATAAATATAAACAGACTTCAGACTTTTGCTCTCTCTCTCTCTCTCTCTCTCTCTCTCTCTCTCTCTCTCTCTCTCTCTCTCTTCCCCTCTCAACATCCTATGATAATATATACAAACAAGACTAATGAGACACCTTAGTGTGTAAAAATTCTTGCTGTTAAGCCTGAAGACCTGAGACTGATCACGAGAACTCACATAGTAGGAGAATTTATCTTTCAGTTGTATTCAAATACAAAGATATAACGTGTTTAAAAAATAAAATTGGAAAAGAAATATCCTTCATGATATAGAAGCAGCATCTACCAGAAGATGTGAGTTTTTTTTCTACTTTTATTGATTCTTGGCATGTTTCACATCATGCATCCTGATCCCTTTCATCTCTTGACCCCTGCATCTGCCCTCTGCCCTTGCAACCTCCTCACCAAAATATAGAAGAAAAACCCAAAACCAAGCAAACCAAACCAAACAAACAATAAAGAACAAAAAAAGAAGATTTTTTAATAGTAATTATTGTTGTCATGGGGTGACAGTTAAGTATATATGTAGGTTTAAGGATAAGATTTAGAATGTAGTAAGGGATTATGCTGGTATAGCAAAGTGGAGTGGGAGATTCTCTTCTAAGATCCATGACCTCATTAGTACCAGGAAATTGTCTAGGTTTATAGTAACAGGGATGGTTCCTCTCTTGCTGAGTGGTCTTTTAGTCCAATTAGACAGCTGTTGATTACCACCACATGAGTACCACTTATCATATCTTTATGGATATAACCTATGAATTGCTTGATCATGGAAGTTCTAGAAACCTCTGACACAACACAGGTCATTTTCCTTGGTTACTCGCAAAAACCAGACAATGGGCCTCATTACTGACCACATAATGCAGGTGGTTATATATAGAAAAATAAAACTGGAACTTATACAGAAGCCTCCCTTTCCTGCTGCCAAGCTCTTATCATGTCAGGAGGTGCGGCAAGTCTGCTGGAGTAGGAACAAAAAGCTCAGTGGGCTTACTTATCTGTGATCTCAGCAAGCTAAAGTATTAACGTTCCACAAAAGATTTGTTAAGTCTGCGTTAGTGACATAAAGGTGGTTGGGGCGGGGTTAATCAACTGATCTCTGATAATGTTTCAGGCCCAGTCTGTGAGAAGGAATCCCAATGTGGTACTGTAACCCATTCAAAAACTCATAGCTAGGGAGATCTTATGCCCTAGGGAGAAAGTTAATTCTGCTTTTTAGCAATTTAACGTATGTGTGTGTGTGTGTGTGTGTGTGTGTGTGTGTGTGTGTGTGTACACACGTGTGCACATGCACACACAGGGAAAACTACTAGTCTCAGCCTAAATTAGAGAAGCTCTTGTTCCAGTCAACTGCGATAAACAAAAGACATGTGACCACACAAGAAGTTGAGACTATGTGGCAGGGTTGCTCAGCTCTAAAAGAAAGGTCATTTGCATCATTCCATCAATGGCTCTGGCAATATTGTGGAAGAGGGAGAAAATGTTTGATATCAAAAACAGGGGAAAGGGAGGTTGAATGAGTTCTGTGGGTAGCACATAGCCTTTGCAGTCATGAGCTCTAAACAACTGTGTGTGCCTGCACTGGGTCTGTACAACAATCACTTCGCAAACAGCCAGACATTACCAAAATGTAGAAAGACTTGGTATCTCTCCATCTCAGAGATAAACTATTCCCTAGTGTTAGACTGAAACAAAGGCAGAAATCCTTGCTTTTAGTTACATATCCATGGGTGAGACCACTGAGACCCAACGCACAGCCCCACTCTGGTGTCTCACAGAAAGCTCTGATTAAACTAGATGGGAAACAAATCAAAAGGCATGAATCTGGGAAAGAAAGAGGTAAGGATGAGGTCCTGTTAGGGGTGGGAAGAAAATGGGAGACAGTAGAGGGAAAGAGTAATCAAAATACACTTCATAGATGCATGAAATCTTCAAATCATTAAATTAAAACTATTTAAAATTTAAAATAACCATAAAGTTCTCTGAGAATAATTTTGCTTTAAATACTTCCAAATTTGTTCTTTAACAGAAATTCGAGGGACAGCGTGAGGATTTACTAATGAAAAGTAACCATGTAGACCAGCAGCCATTGCACTGTATATATAGAAAATAACTGAAATGTAGTAGAAGTGTTTGACCAGATCTCATTGATGCTCATAAGTTGTTTTTGCCAATGCCTTCCTTAAAGGACCATAATGGTGAATCTCTTCAGCCTTTCTCATATTTACTCATTTATACATTAAATTCTCATTTGAATTAGCGAACTAGAAAGGAAGTTGAAAAATTCTTTGACTTTGTATATTACGACATAAAAATAGGAGTGAGGAAAATATGGTTTCAACAGTATGATATCGACGCTAACAATGACTGTTTTCTGATCCTGTGATAACTGTATATGAATGTACTTAAATTTCATATGTATGGAAAGGAATTCATGTGTTATCTATTACTCATTTAAATTAATTCCCATTTGTAGTGGAATATTGATGGGCTGTATGTTTTAGCAAGATGAAGCACAAGAAAACATTCACAGCTTCTGAAATGCAAAAGTACATTTCTTCCCAAAATGTCAAGGGAAAAATATTTTCTTAACTAAAGTCTGTTTTAAATAAAACTTGAGAGTTTGTTTTAAGTATGCTGCTAATTAAATTTATGGAAATGGACAAGAATTGATATATGTTATTAGCAGTAAAGACTGGGGTTAAAGGAGAATGACTGAATGGATTCATAAAGAATCTACTTTCACCACAGCTCAGTAAACATGATTGCTGCTGTCTGGGTCAAAGATTCATTTTGTTTTCACTCTGGCTTGCTTTGCCAATGGGAAAACGTCAGTAATGCCACTGTCTTTTCAGCCATCCTTATCATAAATGGTCTCTCTGTGTGGCATTTGTTAATTATTCCATCCCTGTCTTTCTGTATTAGATTAATAGCTGCCAATTATGTATTCGCTCCCCTGCACTGCTATTGTGTACACATTTTCTAATTCTCTTCATTACACCAGTGAGGATCTATAATTATCATTGCAAGTTATCCATTTATCTTTTCAAGGACAGTGAGCAATGTGATGTTGTAAAGGCCTGAGCTGTGTGTATGAAAAAGGAAAAGAATGAGGAAGAGAGACCAAAAGGTCTTGACAGTAAGAAAAAGAAGACCGTGGGTGTATTCAGCGTGTGATTTGAAAGTTACAGATACAGTTTAGTGTATATGAGAACATAATTTTATGGAAAACATGAAAATAAAAATGAATCCATGAAAGCACAACACTGTTCCAAGCTATAGCCTCCCTAAATTGCTTGAATATTTGCACAATGAATAGTATTCTATTCAAAAAATGATACAATCACAAAGATATAAAATATCAAATACATTTGCAGCATATTACAAAATATTACTTTTCACTGGGAATTTGGAGGGTGAATAAATTGTGAGGACATGTAGTTTTGGGCAAAGGGACCAGTTCCCTCAAGAGGAACCATAAAAAGATGTCATGAGCTCTGAAGAGCCTTGTCTGCCAAATGGTTTGCCTTTAAGCTTTTCCAGGATTAATATAATTAGTAGACAAAGTAACATAACTGAAGCAGAAAATGTTTTTCTTATTGTTTGCATTCCTTCTCTAAAGCAACGAAAATCTTTTCAAAGTAAACTGTATAGACACGTGCTTAGACTAAGCTTGCACACATAGAGCTGTTATATCCCTCTGGTTCTGCCTTCCTTGTATTTAGGAAAGAAGTGACAATGAGCTACAATACCCAACTCTGATAGGCTAAATGGTTGATTGCCAGACACTTCTCCATTGGGAATTTTACTATTGTCTTGAAAAGGAAAATATGAATGATTCTTATTCCTAGTATTTTTTATCTGTGAGTTCCTCTTCATTCCCATTTACAAAACTTTGCATGGTCCTTTAGGTAGGATCTACCTCAGCAATTACTACATTGCTAACATTTCTGTATCTACTAGTACTGATTATGAGTGATTGTTTATGGATATCTGATTCTATATTTACACACTGTGAGAGATGAGAATTATGTTGCAATAATTTACAGCTTTGTTTTATAGCATAAGGTATGCCCATAGCTATTGTTTAAAGGTATCTTTGGAATATGAGCATATATGTATTTTTAAGCATTTATTGCCACCTAATACACACACACACACACACACACACACACACACATATATATATACATATATAATTACAGCATTTATACTATAATTTCTTTATATATAAATACATATAAGTAATTATAAATATACTTATAAATACTTGGAATTGCATTCTGTAATAAAATCACACTATGAGGCTATGTCTCTGATGGTAATGACAAACTATTCTCTTTTTAACAGAAACATAAAATGAAATCCCATTTTTAAATTAAACATTCAGATAAATTAAATAACAATTTATAAAAATAAAAGTTTTAAATTTATTTGGTATTATTCTTGATATTATCTAAATATCAAAATTTAGCTTCTAGAAACTTCCTTACAAGCCTTTCATTGCAAGGGAAATACTCTCTGCATAAAGAATATTTATGTTTGCATTTGAAAATCATATCTCATAGCCACTACAGACATAATCCATCATTTTCACCTTATTCTGTTATTTAGAACAGCCACATTTTATTATTGTATGTGAAGGAATGGGATTGTACAAAGGTATGAACACCAGAAACTGCAAAATTGAACAAAAATCACCTTAGATCATTTTGATCACATGTTATATATGTGTTCTGGTTTCATTCCTGTGGCTGTTATAAAATACCCCGACAGGAAGCAGCAGGAGACTGGAAGGATTCATTGGACTATTTCCAGGTTGTAGTCCCTTCTTCCAGGGAAATCAAGGCAAGAAAGAACATAAAGCTGATGGTTTAAGTTCAGTTGGAGTTCTAATTCAATCTTTCTGGTTCTAGAAAATGTCTTTGTGTATTTATCTTTATGTGTGTGTGTGTGTGTGTGTGTGTGTGTGTGTGTGTGTGTGTGTGCGTGTGTGTATGTGTGTGTGTGTGTACTTGCTTATATGTGTGTTTGTGCCACACATGTGTAGGTGCCAGGAAAAGCCTGGAACTGGAGTTAAACATAGTTGTGAGTGCCCAGGGAGGATCCTAGTACCAAACACAGTCCTTCTGCAAGAAAGAGCAGTGAGTATTCATAATGGCTGAGCCATTCCTCCAGCCTCAGAAAATACTTTTAGAATTCTATCTGTATATTTCTACATTGTAAAACTCGAAAAATAATTTCTCTAGGTGATCCAATTTTCTTTTTTAATTCCTTAAAAGAGACTGAACACATGCCCAGTCTTTAATGAAATTTGAAATTTATGTTTTGGATTTAAGAAAAATCAAGAGTATGCTTTCCTTGAAAAATCCTTTTCCAGACATGTCTGACACAACACAGTGATACTTATAGGAATATCTTCAGTGCAATGTAAGATGTAAAAAAACATAATATCTTCTGCTATAGTCTTCAGCGGCAGTAGTAGATTGTGACACAAAAGACATATTGTATTTGATTTTGGAAGACTTTAAGCCCCTATCTGAAGTCAAACTCTAAATTTACTGTTCTCTCTAGTGTTAGAACTTGACATGATAATCTTACAAAGTGTTTGCTCTCTGGCTACTCCAGATGTAAATCCTAGCTGGAATGGGAATGATCCAGCTGTATACACCTAAGGAAAATCGCTACCATAAACACATTGGTTTTCATCTGAGCATGCATCTTTAAGAGCTTTTGAGACTCAATTGGCTTCTCTTTCCATAGATTTAAGTGAATCCAATATCTTAGTGAAAGGATATCAACCAGCAAAATGACACATGTGAATGTTTGAGTGAAATTGATAGTGACTGATCACAAGTGGGTTAGCACTAATGAAACATGGATATTTAACACACAAATATTTTTTTCTGATCACCAGCTGCTATTTTAAAAACAAAAGAAAACCAAGGACAATACCCAAGAAATCTAAATTACAATCCTAAATATAACACATATCCTTAATCAGTTTAAAGGAAGTTGCTTAATTTTTCTTTGCTTCACATTTCCTAGTTGATTAAAAACAAAGTTATTACAGAATACGCTTCACATACACAAGTGTCTATTACCATATACAGAGTATCAAGACTGACTAAAGAACCAATGCTATTCAAGCTAAGTTTAACAAACCAATGATTTTTGTTAAGGTTACACAGGATGGGATGCAAAAGCAGATGCATCCTGAAAGAGCCCTGATGATTCACTGTGGCAATGCATAACGATGAAAATATTCCTTACATTCTAGGAGAAAGGTACTTGAATTGACCTCACATCCAGAGCTTTTATCACATCTTGAGGCCATTTAAGACTTACAACCGCTATTATATTGTATATACTGCCCGTTTGGTTGATTTACCTTTAGGAGATCAATGTAACAGCCACACTGACTTAACTTAGATTTCTGATGTAACCAACTTTTAGACCCTAAGCTAATACGTAACTGATCCTACATTATATACTTGACCCAAGAGCATTGCATAAGTGGTTTGTATGTGTGTATGTGTGTCATGACAATCATTTGTTTAAAACAGAAAATGTGGGCTGAAAATAGCCTTATAAAATAGATATCCAACATAAATATTGAATGCAACATAGGAATATTGCTTGATAAACATTGATGTTTGTAATACTGTTTGTTTTCTGGGTCAGAGTCAGCAGCATTATCCCTTATAAAACTGTAAAATTTCTGTAAAGTATCCCTCATTCCTGCACCATTTAATGTTTACTTTGCTGTTCAATAAAAGAGAGAACCAAGCCCTCTGTTAGGGACCAATCACTCAGACACAGCAGACAGACACAATACGGACACAGAGACAATTTTACAGACAGCCTTTGGGCAGGTGCAGATGCAGACTGACACAAAAGACAGTCTGGGCTGATGGAAGACCCAAGGAGAGTAAAGGAGAGAATTCAAATCTGGACTAGCTCTTGGCCACATGACTCCAAGGACAGTGCTTTGATTTGTTTCTTTAATGTGACACTGACATGTTATTGGTGACTCCGAGTTTATTATCAGTGCTTTCAAGCTGACTGGAACCCACAATAGTGCATCCCTGGAGCTCCTTAAGTAACTTGAGACCAACTCATCCAAAGGAATGGTTTCTTTGCCCCAACAACTGTTTAATTCTTTTGTGAATTTGGGAAAGGGTCTTGTGAATTTTCTAACTTTCTGAGGGTCCTATGTCTAGTGACTTGTTTTAGGATCTTTGATCTCATGAACTTCCCTCATTCCCCTAGGGAATATTTTAATTTGGAGAAAATTTCTACCCAATAATGACACTGGTTTCTTAATATGTATTTTTTCTGAGATGGTTCTCTGAATAAAAATATGCAATGAATATAGAAAAACTTGGCTATAATACTCAAAATGATTATTGATAGCAGGTGTATATTTTCACAAATATTTTAGCCATTTATGTATCAACTGCCAGTAGAATGAAAAAATACTTTGTATTTTTAAATTAATTTTACTGTGTGTGAATATATATGGACTTGCATTTTCGTAAGTCACTCATGAAAATTTATATATAATAGAGTCTAATTTTTTTTTTACTGAACATGGAGTATTAAACATTCAGAAGTGACTTCTTTATTATTTATTTATTTATTTAGGTTTTTTGAGATAAGGTTTCTCTGTAGCTTTGGAACCTGTCCTGGAACTCACTTTGTAGAACAACCTGGCTTTGAACTCATAGAGATCTGCCTGTCTCTGCCTCCTGAGTGCTGGGATTAAAGGCATGTGCCACCACTGCCCAGTTCCAGAAGTAACTTTTATATCACAGACTATTCTGAAAAAAAAAATTCTGGGTCATATTGCTGAAGGCATTGTGAGTCATTCTTAAAATGGTCTCGTCCTCATTTACCTTAATGGGAAAGATTACGAGTCTTTTCTTACCAGGTGTGATTTGATGCCTTCAGACATCCTTTCTCCATTCACATTCCAATTAAGTTAAATTAAATTGTTCCTATGGATGCAATTAACTCATTTGGTTTATAGAAAGGAACTGATTATTTCAGAGATGGGCTCAGAACTCAGGTTCCTTTGCCTCAATCCTTTCTCCTTCCCACTTTTTAACCCCAGTGAGCATGAAAAGTCGAAGTTTGTTCAGCTAGGCTGTGGATGGCGCCTTGAACAGCTGGAAGCAGAGCATGAATAATGAATGGTTAAAATTTCAGACTGTACCTTTGTCTCTGCCAGCTAGAGAGAGACAGAAAACAATACAACATGAGAAATCAAAGGGACAGAGGCTAGAGAAACCTCTTTATCAAGACAGAGACCAGTGAACACCCTTAAATGGAGAGTTTAAGTGATTTACCCCAGGTCACACAACAAATCAGTAAGAAGTAAAAAGCGGCCCCAGGAGCTCCACACTCTTGTCAGTGGCCTCTCACCCACTGCTTCTCAGGGCCACATGTACCATTTCTCATACACCTTTCCAAAACGAGACTGCTGCGCTATTAGAAGAGCATGAAGACTAAACTTTTCTCAACACCTTGGTGTAAACAATGAACTTATTGCTGTGGCAATTCAGGAAATTAAGTCACATGTGCACAGAGTCATTGCAGTAGAATGCAACTGCTGTTCAGAATGGTGAATTTTTGTTTCACTAAAACACTGAATGTAGAAGAAGCAACTCATCTTCTTCTAGGATTTTTCTTCCTATGTGTAGAAACCAGTACGAGAAATTAAATAAAGGGAAAGTAAATAACCAAAATATTTGGTTATGTATCTCAGATAGATGAATAACAAAATTGATTAGTTTGTATACATGAAAAATTTTTACACCTCAGTACCCTCTAATGTTAATGTGAAGCATACACTCTACTCTGCAGGAATCTTGTGAGCTCTTCATCTATTGCCACAACATATTTAATAATTAAGACCTGCTAACATTATTTAAGTAATGAGCTGTGGGAAACAGGAGCTGTCTCCAACTCTTTTATTGGCCTTTGGGACCCTACTTCTCATAACGGGTCACCTTTCCCAGCCTTAATACATGGGGAGATGCTTAGTCTTATTGTAACTTGATATCCCATGTTTCATTGATACTCATAGGAGACTTGTCCTTTCCTGGATGAAGATTGAAGTGGAGGGGGTTGGGGGGTAAGAAGGGGAAGAATGGGAGAGAGGGATAGGAGGGGAGGACGGGGTGGGGGGGGCAGTGAGACTGCAGCCAGGATGTGAAATAAATATATGAATAAAAACAAAGAAATGAGCAGTCATTTCTGTTTTATTTTTATTTTTTTCTAATTTTATTTTTAATTTTATATATATATATATATATATACACACGTGTATGTGTGTGTGTGTGTGTGTGTGTGTGTGTGTGTGTGTGTGTGTGTGTGGTTGTGTAGACATGAGTGCAGGTATTTACAGAAGCCAAAGAGAGTATCAGTCCCTTAGGAGCTGGAAATAAAGGTGGTTGTGAGCCAAGTGATATGTATTGGGAACAGAACTCAGGTCCTCTGCACAAGCACTATATGCTTTTCACTTCTGAGCCATGTCTAGAGCCCTGGACCACAATTTCTCACAAAGATATCCTGCTTTGCATTTCATCCTTGAGCTATTCTGCTACTTCAGAAATTCAGCAATGGTCAATTTATCTAGAAAATAAGTTTCCCAGAACAAAAGTAGCCTCTGGGAAACACACACAGTATCTGTGAGTCCTCGCTTGTTTGGAAAGACTATGGCAACAAGAGATGCATCATATCCTAATGATTAACAAGTTATAGACCTAAGCCCAGACGTGTGATGCTGCAGGCTGAGGTAGTGTTAGAAACTGAAAACTGGACTGAGATGTAGCCATATTGTGTGGGGAACAAAAGGCGATAGATAATGTGTCAATTTTTTTAGTAAAACTTCTATGCAGTGGAAAGCCTTGGGAGGTAATAAATTTTTTGAATAATTTATTTAACTTTTTGTAATGTGCTTTGGTGTGAAGATGTCAGATTCCAGGGAACTGGAGTTACAGACGGTTGTTAGCTGCCATGTGGGTGCTGGGAATTGAACCTGGGTCCTCTGGAAGAGCAGCCAGTGCTCTTAACTGCTGAGCCATCTCTCTAGCCCCCAGGAGGTAATAAATTACGGATGCAAAGTCAACAGTAGAGACTCAACCATCTTCCTGCTGCCATGCATTTCTAGCAATGATTAAAATATAATTTTATCATTTTTCTCCTTCCCTTTCCTCCCTACAACTCTTTCCATATACCAGCCTCCCTGCTCAAATTCACGGCCTCTGTTTATTTTCTAACACTATTTTTTTTCCATTCTGTATCTGAAGTTGATCTGCACTGTCCACAACCAAGTTTAAATTTGTTCCTATCAGAAGCCTAGTGTTTCTGACTTATGAGTCTCCTAGAGTACTCTTATGTATTTAACCTAAATTTTCTTCTTACTCTTAAAGACATACAGCTTCAATAGAAACTGTTTCCAATTTTCTTGTTCCTTTTTCTCCCAGTTTAATAACCTTTTCCAGCACATGCCATACACTAACCAGGTAACAGATCCAATAGTTATATTGATCTCTATGACTGTTCAAATATCACCAGACAGTAGTCAGTTATCTACTGGACCAGGTGTAGAAGACACAAAACAAAGAGTGAGGGACTGTTCTTTCTCTATGCCCCTCATTGAAAGAAGAACAAGAAGTTATGTTCAATTTGGAACTGGCCTTCTCAGAGAAAAAGACCAAATCTCTTACCTGCAGCCAATCTCTTCAACAGGCTACTCCAGTATGGGCTTCTAACTCTTATTCAGGCCAAATGATGGAGGCCTTTATCAGTTCTCAAGACCAAGTTCCAAAGACCATGAATTCTTCCTCATCAATTCTGTGTCTCAGCCGGAAACCCTAACAGTTGCTTTCTCTTGGAGGTGTTAATACACAGGACTTCAGAGTGTATAGAAAGAGGAGGCAGAACTCATGTTTCTGTGTCCTACCATTTTCTCCAAGTCCTGGGGGAGAAAAGGCATTTATTAAAAAGTTTTACAAGAATAGAAAAAATACAAAACTATGTCTTACTTAAAATTGTACCTCTAGAATATAACATGGGCAATAACTATAAGAATATTTATAAATTTATCTTGAAGACAAAAAACCTTTTTCTCTTCAAATGATGTCATCACAAGAATAATGAGTTGCTTAAGGGAAACCAGCACTGTAATAACATTCAGTGTCCACAACGGGATGGGTATAATTCAAAAGACTGACATTTCCCAATGTTAGGATGAGTGTGAATAAATTAGAACCCCCAAACATTGCTAATGAGAGCATTAATTGTTATAGGTACTGGAAAATAGTTCATACATTTCATTATAATAATTTGCAAAAAATATTTTTAATTCTTATATCCTGACAATATTTCAAGGCCTATTATACAATAAGATAGTATATTTCTTATGTTAATTTATTGTTAAAGGTATTAGTCTCATGTCATTTGTTATAGTAATAGAAAGTGAACTATGATATCACTAAAACAATGAGTGCCAGGCGTGGTGGTACACATCTGTAATTGCAGCACCCTAAAGCCTAAGGTGAGATTCTCATGAGTGCATGGCCAGCAAGGGCCAGGTAACAGGTGACAGAGTGAGGCACTATTTCTGTTCTGGGTACTTTTCTAACTGTTGTGACAAGATAACTTAAGAAAGAAAGGGAATACACAGACTACAGTTTGGGAGAATACATTCCATCTTTGCCAGGAAGCATGGTAACAAGAAGCTTGATGCTCATATTGCATCCACAGTCTGGGAACAGAACATGTGAATAATTAGTGAAGGGGGTCTACAAAACCTCAAGACTCACCTCAAGTGGCCATTTTACAATCTCACAGTTAAACTAAAACAATCTCGAAATACAAAAGCAAACAGACAACTATAAAAAACAAAAGCTTGCCGGGCGGTGGTGGCGCATGCCTTTAATCCCAGCACTCGGGAGGCAGAGCCAGGCGGATCTCTGTGAGTTCGAGGCCAGCCTGGGCTACCAAGTGAGTTCCAGGAGAGGCGCAAAGCTACACAGAGAAACCCTGTCTCGAAAAAAACCAAAAAAAAAAAAAAAAAAAACAAAAAAAAACAAAAAAAAAACAAAAGCTTATAGGAAAATAAGCCAATGTTGTCCAACAAGACAGTAAAACAATCCACTGTGATTAATAGTAGTTTATTGAAGAAAACTGGTTCACAAGCCCACAACATCACTGCAATATCAAACATCCACTATGAAAAAATGAGAGTCAAACTTTATTAAGATATAGTACACTATGTGACTTGCCACTGAAAACATACAAATGATAAAGATATTACACATATATAATCCGGATTTTGCCAATGCTCTGTTTATTTCTATTCTTTTTAATGAAAACAGATGTTTTAAAATACACTATTTTTTCAGATTACTGTTTTCCCTCTCCCAACTCCCCCTAGACAATCCCCACTTCCCTATCCAGATATAATATGCTGGTATTGTCATAATAATTATTCACAAAGGACATCTGATTTGGAATTTTACTTACCCATGCCATAAACTTTAGCATTTGGGACATTTCAGGGTTGTGGCAAACATATAGCATGTTAAAAGCACCTGGTACAATGGTGACTCCTTCAGGCTCCAATGGATAGTGTCAATTCAATGATCACACAAATGTAGAGAATCAGAGAAGGGTAATGGAAATAGAGAAAACTAATAGGATTTGGGGGAAGACCAACGAGAGTAGAAAGAGAATAATCAGAATTTACAATTGATTTTCATGTCTCTATACTATCTACACTGTACAGATAGAAAAATCTTTTGAGCCAGGATGCTTTGTTCCCAGTATAAAATTAATGCAAACCTTGATAATATTAAGTTGTTGGAGTTGGTGCTGCACACCTGTAATTCCAGCTTTTCCAAGAGCTGAGATTGGAAGATTCTGAGTCCAGGTTCAGTCTAGGCAATATAGCAAGACTCTACCAAACAAACAAATAACAAAAATATGGCCAGCCAATTAATAGTGACTATTTCTTTACCTTTTCAATATACATGTTCAATAATAAGTAAAATATATTAAATAAATTTCCTAGGGATGTGGCACAAGACAATTATTCTTTTAGTATTTTATTTACCTTTAAAGTAATGTCTGAATCAAAATTTTGCTTCTTTCATTACCAGGTTCTCCTGTAAGCTTGATTGCTCTAATTCTTCATGGAACTCACTTGTGTTCTTAATTCCCTCTGTTCCTGCTGTGCATATCAGATGTTCTGCTAGGCTATTATTTTTTATTCTAATTACAGGAACAATGTACAGATGCATCATGGCTAATAGCATAAGGTCATGAATTGACATCATCTCTACAACTGGAATAATCCAGATAGTCAATGCTTCCTCACATTTTCTAGCTTTGTAAATCATTTGTTTTCCGAGGTCTACAAAAATTTCTTAAGTGTAAAAAGAAAGATACCATCAGGTATGATAAATTTTATATACGTGTGTGTGTGTGTGTGTAGGTGTGTGTGTGTGTGTGTTCTATACCAAATTAAATATGAGTAGAAGCAGTTTCAGTTTACTTTTAGTAAGTTGTTTGAAATAAACATGCTTTGTTTTCAAACTTTCCTCCAAGAAGGCCTTCACTTACAAATTGTGGTGACAATTCATATTTATTGATGAATATCCCTTTGATCTATGAACTATAAAGTCATCTTACAGTTTTCTGACTAGACTGATTTTTTTCATTTGTATAAATTTTTAAATAATGGACTGATGGTTATTAGGTAAGTCAGCTTGCAAAATTTAATTTAATCAGAAACTATTTTTGCCATGATGATAATTTTATAACATTGACTCTTAATTGTTTCTACTACTTTAATATAAACCAAAGGAAATAGATACCTTTATCTGCAATGTGCACAAGATACATTCTGTTTCTGAGGGCTGATATTTATCTCTGGATACAGAGTTGTATTTGTGTTTACTAATGTCCAAGTTTCCTCATTTGTTCACAATAGCAGAAAATAATTCACGGACTATATATGTCTGCTGGATGTTGCTTTTTAAAATGTATGTTTAAATTCATGGAAGCATGCACATAGCCTAAAGTGCTATCACCCTAGGGAAAAATGGAGTAGCCACTATTCATAAAATTATTATAGCAAAACGATATGTCATGAAATGAACCTAATTTTATGTATCTCACATGTGCCTACCTGTGTATACCATATGAGTAACAATACCTGGATAAATATTTGTCAAAGACCCCACTACATTTATACATGGAAAATAAAGGTATTAGCATGGTACACCCTAAGCACCTACCTAATACTAGTACAATTATCTTCAGAGCTGTCATCAATTGCTAGGACACAAGAATGGAAAACGTTAAAACAAAACATGCAGTACTTTTTTTTAAGTATTGCATTTTCTTTCAAAATGCTTTGAGATATCAAGAAGTCACTACTACAAAAGCTTTTGGGCTGAGAGCTAGGTTAGAAGTCAGTTGATCTAGGCTCAGTCACATATGTAACTTTAAAGAAACCATGAGCAGAGAGAAGAGACTCCACAGGAAGATATATCCTCCATTTATATTTTCCAATATGTTAAAAGTTTAGGAGAATGAAACAGTTTTCCAAGGACATTGTGTTAGCTCAGACATGACCCTAGGGAAATTAGTGCAAGCCAGGCTCCAGGCTCAATTTATTTTGTGGGTGATTATATTATAACTTCTTCTACCTTATTTATGACAAGAATTCACTGATGTTTTTCTTGATGTAACCCATCCCACACACACAGAGCATCTAGCAAAAGAATACTGATATCTAAGTGGAACACATAGGCAAGGGTATATTCTTCATCAATGGCATTAATATAAATTGTAGCTCAATTTCTGGCCTGTAGTCTAACCTTTATAATAAGTAGGTATTTCTACATTATATTTTTCTTCACCCAGGCAGACTGAGTGATTTTATGTGAATTAGAGGGAATGGTCCTTGTTCTCATCTCAAAGCTGTCCTCAGAATAGCTATAAAATATAACTGTAATGCTAATGCCTGATCCATTCATTCTTACGTATGTATGTGAGTTTTCCTTCTCATACAGTATTGAAGGCCGCATTTATTCAATGTTGTCTCATTTCCTTCTTTCAGAAGATGTCCAGACCGATGTCATGTGTCCTTTATAAGGTATAGAAGTTATAAGAAACACTCCTACTATCCATGCTCCCACACGAGGTGGGAGCTCTGGGGTACAAACCTACATATCAGCTTGCCAGATGCAGAACAGTTATCCAGTGAAATCTGCAAAGTCCTACGGTCAATCTCTACCAATTAAACTTGCATGTTTATTCCAGCTTCATATCAAAAGGCACCTCCAGCCCTATCGAGAACATTCTCCAATCATTTGACTTGTGTTACTTCTTTGTAAGATTAGAAAATATCCTCAGGGTAGCACCTAGAAAATTAGCTTTTATCAGTTCAAGATTAGTCATTATTATTAAAAGCCACATATGCTTGAACAAGCTAAGTTTTAAATTAGAGAGAGAAAAAAAGAGAGTCTATATCACCAGAAAGACAATCCTTGGTAATATGTGAAGTGACACTCTCAATCACACTATTTCTGTCATGGAAATAGTTCACACATGCACACAGCACTCAGGATTCTTTGGCATCTGATCCACACTGACTACTCTGTGAAATATCCCTGTAACTGGATAGACCTACAGAAACTAGGGGTTATTCATCTTGTTTCCTCTTTCTGTGATGCTAGTCTTGGCACCGGTGTTCTACCAAACATCATTCATCCTTGCTGGACTCTAATCATCAATCAGTAATTTTTCTTGACCCATCTCCCTTCCTTTTTAGAGGCATCAATATGGCATGGTGAGGACCACTCACTCGACATCTAACGAAGTATTAACCGTATGAAAACTCTTTGAGAAAGGTCAAACACTGCTGTTTGTTTCTTTCCCTGTAGTATTAACCCTCCTTGCCAATAAATAGTCCCTGGGCAGTTAACATTTATGTACCCACTAGTCTTTCAATAGAAGATTCCTGGATAATCTGGTATGTAAAGAACAGCACCTCCAGTGACAGAAAGCTTCACAAACGCCTCACATAATAAGCATCTGCCTTCATTCAGCAGGCTTTTTTTTCCTTCTGTATATTCCAGGGTACACAGTCTCCCTGATGTAATGAATATCTTTCTTATCACTGCAATATGTAGATGTGACCTATTCATGGTGAAATGATCTGCATCTATATATGTGAAGATGCCAATTTATGAAAAGTAACACATTTCGGTTTTTAAACAAGATTATCCTGACATTTTCTTATTTAGCTTCAATCTTTGTGTTCGGCACAAGGGAATGTAACCTCTCCTGCAAGATTCTACCTAATTAGAACTAAGCATACCAATTAAAAAGAAAATTGATCATTTTGAAATATATGATAGATTGCCATGGGTATGATAAAGGACAGGAAAAGAGAGAAGGAAAAATCTATACACAAAACACTACGTACCATTTCACATAAAAATGAAAATTCGCTGTAATTTTCTATAAATAAAGCCATTACCACTATAAAAATTGATCCAAAAGTCACTATATATTAAAGGTTTTATTAAGTTGGAACCCTCTGGCTGCTTTAAAATTTTTAAAAATATCTTCTTGAGTCTAAGAATTATTTGTGTGAGATGTTCAGATTGGTACAATTTTTTATTGGCACACAAGGAATCCAATTTCCAGGTTCATTACCCAAAACAACATAGAAATTTGAGACAAGAAAATATCTTAGTGCTTGAGCTATAGATCAAACTATAACTCACACACACCATTCCCTCATGGATTATTATGATAAGAAGAAAGAAGAAGAGAAAAGGCAATTTTTCTGCCCATTTGATCGATGTCCCATTTGACCTCTGTGATACCCTCTTGGCATAACCTCTTAAATACCATCTGCTCTTTTTGTGAAGAGCATGATGGGAGGGGGTCACTAGTGGACAGCAATTGATTATAAGAACATTAATCAAGGGCATGGATTATCTGTAGCATGACACTGTGTGCTGTAGTTAAGCAATCTGGCCTTCAATATGATTGGAAAGCTTAATCCTTCTGTGCAAGCCTAAAACAGACGCACCAGCACATGTTTAGGGAGAGCATAGCAAATAATGCGTGAACACTTATTGGAAACTATGATGAATTTCAGCAATTTTAGGCCTAATTTGTTTACCCAGTCTAATGGGATTGGATTGATTATAATATATGCTCATAAAACATTGTATATAGTTTATGCTTATTCTAATGAGAGAGGCCGGCAAAGGCTTGTAGTGTTTACTTATCATTTCAAGAGGTGGGGTTTTTCCAATATAGTGTTGTTTGAATGACTAAGCCTAAATTTTCAATCTATTTTTTCTAGCAATAGGTATATTTTATAATAAGATTTAGCTCATAAGAAACATGATAAGTACTGTATACATAAAGGAGGAGGAAATGTTTTATTTATAAATATTAGAAAGTTTTAAACTTCCCCATTCTTTTCTAGAGGATTAAAAATATTTATCTGAAAAGTTAACTCAATGATGTTTTAAATGTACATTTAATAAAAAAGAAAATAGATTGTAACAGATGATCAAAGTGCTTGTGTATGGGAACATATATTCAGAAACAGGAAAGAAGAAAAAAAGGAAAGAATGCAGAGGGGGGAAAAGGGAAGCTAGATAGAGAGAAAAAACCAGATTCACTGAATCTAAACATTCTACATTTCCTGAACACACACTTGTGTCTATCCAGAGCTTGGAAAGTTGCTATTTCTATGGAGATCTTTTAGGAAAATAATAGTGAGAGAACATGAAGACTTATCTCAGGATATGAGCCAAGGAAATCTGTAAAAAGTGCTTAAAACTAAAAGAATATTAAAAAAAACATTCTTTTAATAAACATTTAAATTCTGGGAAACACAAAAGAAAAAGGACAGAAAGGAAAATACCATCTACAAAATCATGAGAAATATTTAATGCGTAAAAAATGCACACTATTGGTCAATCATTATATTGTTTTAACACTTATATTAGCCAGGCTCCAGTACATAGACTGTTAGGAACAAAACAAAAATATCACTGACTAATCAATCCCCTACAAAATTAATTAGAGATAAATTGATTCATACTGAAAAAAACTTGTATAAATTCTATAAGTAAATAGTATAAATAAAGCCTTTCACCTGCTTGACTTTTCAACTAAATTTATCACACAATGCTAAGGAGCAATTGTACTAAGTTATAGCATTTATTGACTTCAGTTGAAAGGAAGAAATACCAAATCTGGCTAAAAAAAAAAAAAAAAAAGAACAGAACAATACATGCGATGTCCTCAAAATTCTCTTTGTTGTTGCTAAGCTGATGAGCTAGGCTAGAAAAAAAATCCAGGAATCAAGAGAACAGAAACGGAGTACAGTGTTCAGAGAGCAAAACTCAGCATGATGCCAATAGTTCTGCCACTAAAGCCATCATCTATCACTTGGCAACAAAACTGATGCTTCTGATGGAAGCCTACTTCTTGAATGGATGCTAAAACTGAGGTTGCATTCTGCTCCAGTGTAGCCGGGTCATGGTAGAAGTTAGCAAAGGGAATACTTGCCTTCCTTATTCCAGATTTCTAGTCTCGTTGACTCTTAGTCTCACCCTTCCTTTTGGTACCCGGAATTTCTTGAGTGATGTTATGAGTCATTTTTAAGTCAGCTTTGTTTGTATTTATTCTATTTTAAGGTGAGTTTCATTTGTTTTGTTTTTTTTTAAGATTTTATAAACAATTGTAAAAGAGTTTCCTGTTGTTTTTCTGTAGCTGGCATTTTATTAAGAATTCTGTGTCTCCCCACCCTCTAACCTGAGAAGCTGATGCACTTCATGCTGTGGTGGTGTTTATTGTCTAATTGTCTTTCTGTGGGCTAGGAAGTTCTCAAAACGACAGCATATACAGGGTTCATCTGAAAGACAGATTCTTCAGTCTTTCACACTAGGAATTTTGCTTGTATACTGGAATAAGAACAAGAATGCTCATAAGAGTAACTTCCTACTTAGTAAAAAGGAGAATTTCATTCCTTCTTTGGTGTTCTGCACTTACTTTTAGTGGCCTAAACAAATAGTCTTGCTTTAGAAATATTTTTAAGAAGCCTCTGCTGTTCTTTTTAATTGTATAGTCAACAAAGCTTATTCAATAAATTGTTTTCAAGGTTCCCACTCACTGCCATCTCATGCCTTTACCTACAGATGTCTGTTTTCTCAAGAATGCTACTATGAGGCTTGTTCAACATCACTGTAACATCCTGAAGTTCTTTGAGATACTGGCTTAGGGCTAAGGCATCAAAACCAATGTACATCAGTTCACTCTTCCCTAAGAGCTTCATATACACTTGTGATAACTTGTTGCAAAGGCAAAAGAAAACTAATACAAGAACAAAATTGTCTCTGACCTCATTCTTCATCCTCCTGTCTAGAAGCCACAAAAAGAAAATCAAATAGGACAGGATATAATCTATAAAAGGAATAGAAATAGTAGAGAAGTAGAGTATAGAGACAAGCAGAAAAATCTGGTATATGTGTCTCTATGTGTATGCGTGTATTTACTGAGTTTGTCCTCTTGATTAGTGTTCTGTGGTCGCTTAAGGCAGCCAAATAAACACTTGTAATATTTATGCTGTCAGTATCACCAATAGTTGTGATATTTTGAATACTGATAAACAAATATATTGATTTCAAATAGATTCTTTTAACAATGCAGCAAATGCTTACTGATCACTAATAGTTTACAGATTGTATGCCTAAGAAATTTCCATTTATTGACTCACTTAATATACAGTACAATTAGTAGGAAGTTGTTATCTTCATTTTTTTTTTTTTTTGGTTTTTCGAGACAGGGTTTCTCTGTGTAGCTTTGCGCCTTTCCTGGATCTCGCTCTGTAGACCAGGCTGGCCTAGAACTCACAAAGATCCGCCGGGCTCTGCCTCCCGAGTGCTGGGATTAAAGGCGTGCACCACCAGTGTCCGGCTCATTATTCATCTTTTAAAATTTCTTTTTGAAGTCTAAACTCAAACAAAGCACATACATTGTCTTTTTTAGAAACTGTACACAATTTAAATCCTTGTTGCGGGGTGGCAGTGTGGCATCCGAAGGCTTTATATCAATGCACTACAAATATCCTATATTAGAAAAGGAAAATGCCTGGAGAGTCTTCCATGCTTTATGATGAATAATTCCAGGATATTTTATAACACACACACACACACACACACACACACACACACACACACACATACACATTTCTTAACCTTTACAGGCCTCAACTGTGCTTTATTTTTCTCCTTGTCTATTAGCATTTGCTTTGTGTGGGAGTGTTTGTAATTACTGCAAGGTAATTATTTTATCTAAAGCACTTCAGCACAGAGTCAGCCAGCGATGCTTATTGACTTCCCCTGGGTGAAGCACTGTACCAGAAACAGTGAGATTAGTGAGTAAGGAAAGTCCTCACTGAGGAGTAAACAAGCAATTACCAACCAGGGTGGTATCCATAATGAACACACTGAGTGAGAGAAAGGGGAAGAATGCTTTAGCCACCTGGCCATGCCGGGCGTATCTACAAGGTGACCACAGCAGAAGGGTCTTCGTTCACAACATGGAATGAACTTGTCAAGGCCCATGCCACTGTGTCAAGTATCAAGGATCGCTCTGTGCAGGTAGGGGCTTGTGTTATGAGTACTTCCTTTCGATGGAGCCACATGATGGGGCATTGAAATGGCACTTAGGGCATTTTATAATCACTCAAAATGCGAAGAGGTAACCTACTCTTCCCAGTAACTCTTAAGACAAACTAGATCCAAGATATAAAAGTGTCTTGCTGAGATTCATAGGAAAGAGCCTGCCTTTCTTGAAGGTTGCATCACCCAGTCTTTACACATACTGTTTCCTTTCCTTCTCTTCAAAACTAGCATTGCCTCATCTGTCAAAGAGAAAGAGGCAGGACAACAGAGTTAATGATGGTTTCTCTTTTGGAAAACAACTTTTATTAACTTTAAAATTGAAATATGTTAGCTATACATATTATCAATTTCTACCACTTGTATCATTTTCTGCCTTCAGCGACTATTGATCTTTATCCTGTGTTGTCATGATAGGCCATATCCTTTAAGTTAATAGATGATGTAAAACAAGGTTACATTTAGTCACCCATTCATGCTGTTTCTCACAGGTATACTTCTGAATTATTTGCTTGAGTAATAACCAGCATTACAACACTGTAGCTAAAGTTTTCCTGCCTGGCCCACAGTCAGGACAAATCTCTCTCACCTGCCAGCCCCACAGCCACTCAGACCCGACCAAGTAAACACAGAGACTTATATTGGTTACAAACTGTATGGCCGTGGCAGGCTTCTTGCTAACTGTTCTTACAGCTTAAATTAACCCATTTCCATTAATCTATACCTTGCCACATGGCTCGTGGCTTATGGCCTTTTCACATGCTGTTTGTCATCCTGGCGGCTGGCAGTGTCTCTCTCTCTCTCTCTCAGCCTTCCACTTCCCAGCTTTATTCTCCTCCTTGTCCCACCTATACTTCCTGCCTAGCCACTGGCCAATCAGTGATTTATTTATTGACCAATCAGCAACACACTTGACATACAGACGATCCCACAGCACTTCCCCTTTTCTTTTTTTTTTTTTTCAAAAAGGAAGGTTTTAACCTTAACAAAGTAAAATTACATATAATTTGGGAATTTGGGCGTAGCTTCTCTTACTACTTCCTGCTGGAGGGGGGCGCTGTATCTTATGGAGACACAAATAAAATTTTAGGATTGTGGAATAGTCCATGAGGGTGTATCATCTGAGCCAGTTGCCTTCAAACCATTCTGGATGTTGGATCATCTGGGCCTTGGTGTCATCGGAGATCTTTCAGGAGGTCTTGGCTGGTCAAACCTGATGTATCTTAATCTGGAACAAATCCATAGCCTCTGGCTTTCTGTGGAAACAAAAGCAGAGTCTCCTTTCCAAAGTAACACATCCTTATATCCAAATTTTGAAGTCAAGGTATCTTTAAAATATGCATATTGGTTTAACTCAACATTTTTTACGATCAAATGTTTTTCTGCAGTTAAAAATCCCAAAGACAGCACAATCCAGATTCTCTGTGTAATATTCATCTTTACATGGCTTATTTTTTATATTAATTTTACTGTCTCTTTAAAGACTTTAGTTTTTAAAACTATGTATTTGTTTATATAACTGTATACAACACCTACTTTAAGACCTTGTTTGAATTTTTTTCATATCCTAGAGTCTAACACAGCACAAGAAAGAATGGTTATTCTAATGTTTACTGAGAGGAAACTTGAGAGGACTTCTTGAAGAGCAGTCCTCAACTGTTGTATAGCCAAATGTTCTCACATCTTAAATAGCCCCTTGCCCAGAGAAGTAGAGATGACAACAATACTCATCAGCACAATCTTAATGAACCTTAGAAACCAGTTCTTTTTAACACAATTGTTTTTATTTTTGAGATTATAATTTAATTATACAGTTTCTCCTTCCATTTCCTCCCTCTGGACCTTTCCATATTGCCCTCCATACACTCCTTCAGATTCATGGACTGTTTTATTTTTTTCACTAATTATCATTGCATACATACATACATATCTGTGTGTGTATATTATATATAGTATAATATATTACTTTATATATATATATATATATATATATATATATATATATAATATTCCTAAATATAACCTACTTAGTCTGTAAAGTATTACTGGTATGTCTGTTTTCAGGGAGTATCTCTTCTCTGGGGAAGACAACCTTCTCTACCCTGAGCTTTTTCTCTGTTGCCTGTAGTTCTTTATGTAGGGTTGAAGGCCCTTGGTCTTTTTCTGGTCTAATTAGGCAAGTTCATCGGTGTTGTACTTGTTCAGTTTATGTTTGGGCAGTTATGTTGGTAGGACTTTATAGGCGTAGCCTCTGCTATACAAGGACACAATCTCAGAGCAAATTCTGTCATTCTATGGCTCTTACAATCTTTCTGACACATCTTCTGCAATATCTGCTCAATCATAGGTGCAAGAGTATTTCACAGATTTTTACCCATTTAGAAAAGGCTCCCACAACTCTGCACTTTGATTGACAGTTGTTTTCTAAAATGCTCTCTGTCTGGTGCAGTGAACAATTTTTTTGATGAGAGGTGAAGACTACACTTATTTATGGGTATGAAGACAAATTTTATAGATTGTTACTAGGTGCTATATATCCTTGGCTAACATTGAGATGTATAGCTATTGCATCACTAAACACAATAATTCTTATGGACCATGTACCAGGAGGCTTATGTCCTGGAAACCTGAGTGAGCAGAGGCAGTGAGAAAATGAAGAAGAGACCAATAAAAAGCTGGGGTCAGGTAACCTGTGCACACTCTAATGGAGTAAGAGCTACTATGCACAATATCCAATAACCTCAACCCTTTTTTTATGTACAGCAAAGGTGGATGAGGTTGCCAATCTCAATAGCCGGTCTTAGTAGGGGACCAGTCTCAGGCTACAAACATTTAGGAGGAGAAAGCTGCAGTTTCTATACATACTGGTCAATCATTCTTAAACATTAACATTGTGCACACTGTCAACATTCACACTTAGATCAGAGGGAGGCTTTTCCATCCCTCTGTGTCTCACTGAGGGAATGGAGGGTTTTGCCAAATTCCAGTGGGTCTGAGGCATTGATCCTTGACATGACTGTGCCCATGTTAACAATACACATTCACTTAGGGCTTCAGCAATTCCCAATACTCAGATATTATTGTCAGAATTCTCCAAATACTAACACCAAGCAAGGGCCATCACTACAGGAAAACATTATGAATGGAAATGCAATCCACTTTCAAATTTGGTTTGAACCAAACCAAAGTGGTTTAATTATTGTATCACAGACAGGAGAGGAAGCCCACCTATAAGTTAGTCCTTCTGAATATTCTCTAGACAAGGTTTTGTCCACTGAAGCAATGCCAACATTTTATACTGGGTATTTTGTTTTGTTTGCTGTAATTATGTTGGATGTTGAAAATTGCTTAGTAATCAATATAATGTTAAGATAAATTCATATCACAATGCACACACGCATACACATAGACATAGACACAATATGTGTGTATGTGTATTTGTGCATAATTATGTGTTACCATACGTATCTGTATATTTGTGCATATATATATATGTGTGTGTGTGTGTGTGTGTGTGTGTGTGTGTGTGTGCGCGCGCGCGTGTGTGTGCAGCAACCAGACATCAAGTTCAGATGTCATTTCTTTCAAGCCATCTCTGCCTTGTTTTTGGCTCTTTGGAGACAGAAACTCTCATTGTGATCTAGGGCTCAACAATTAGTTTAGGCAAGTAAGCACTAGGGATTTACTCATTTTCAACTCCCCAACCCTGACCTTACAAGAGTTTACTTGGGTGCTGAAGAAAGAACACAGGTTCTCATATTTTCCTGGCAAGTACTTAACTGGCTAAACTCTCTCCCCAGTCTTTCCTTTTTATTTTGAAAATACACTTGATACATCTTACATAATTGCAGAAGGACTGTATTCAAGGATATTGCAATATAGGTCAAGTCTACTTTGTTTTTTTCAGGGAAGAGAGAATGAACTGAACTCCAAGCACCCCAAAGACAGTTCAAGGTTAACAGACAAGTACCATGGTCAGGACCTGAATGGATGAAAATTACTAAAGGGTGCATGAATAAACAGAGAAAGAAGCACATTTTTGGTCAAAATGACTCAACATAATTTTTCTTAGAAATCAGCCGAAATTTATTGTGAAAAGCAGAAATTGATAACCTTAATAGTTACCAAAAACAGTGCCTGAGTTATTAAGTGCATGAGAATGGGGCACCCACTAAACCCACTTAAAAGGATTCATTGTTAAAATTGAGGTAATAGACAAATGGTGACATGGAATATCAACTTCAAAGCAGTTAATACAAGGACTCAGAGGAATCTGCCCAAGGTTTACTGAAAGAAGTCCTCGACAATTTACCCCAAATCACATCCGGACAATAAAAGCATGTGTAGTTACCGAATGTCCATTGAAGAGAGATAAATCACCTTGAAAGCAACAGTCACTCCAACATTGAAGCCCAGTCTACAAGATCATGTTGCACGCTGTGAGCTCTATAATTTCTCTTCCTTATGCCTAAGTATTATTTCTTTGCTCAGATTTATCTTGACCATGGGCTCTCCGTGCAAAATTGAGACACATGACAAACTGGCTGCCAGTTCTTGTGCATGCCTCTCTCTGATGTCATAGAGTAGCTTTAAGTAGTACTTGTGGACATGGTGCCCTGACATCCTGATTTTCAGCGACTGCGCTAGGGCAGTGGAGGCAGAGGCAGAAGCAGCAGCAGCTGACATTATCACTTGCCAACCCCAGGTGAGGTGCATTTCCACTGTTGCTCCAGTCCTTGCATATTTCATTTCACCTATAAAGGTGGCAGCCAGATTGCTCTCTCTGTATTGTTCATTCAGTTTTGTTCTGTCCCTCTGTCTCCTGCTCTGTCTGTCTATCTGTCTCTATCTCTCTCACGTGTCCCCATTCCGAGACTACCTTTTGTTCTTTTCCCCTTCCCCAGTAAACACCTTGCCTTAGGTCTGTTTTGAGCAGCATGCTGTCTTAGAGGCTCACCTTAGCTGGACACCGAAGGTACTTTTTTTGTCATTTTATCATTACAGTACTTATCTTTGTGTTGTTATTTCAGGTATTTTTCTAATAGGAGTGATATTGCGAAATATTTCAAATTTGGTTCTGTAATAAAAACTTAAGCAATTTTAGTGAAGACAATAAATGTCACTTATAAATAATAAGGATAAAAATGACTTTTCTCCATAAAAGCATTTTACTTCTCTAGTGAGTATGTACGAAGTACTCCCGGGAGATATAAATTGGTGAAAAATACATTGTCAGGGGCTAAGAAGTTGAATCAGCGGTAAGGACATGTGCTGCTTGAGGATGAAGACAGAAAATAAGATCCCCATCACCCATGTAAAAACCAGCATCTAAATCTCAGTGTTGAGAAGGGTAGAGAGAAGGAAGTACCTGGGGCTTGCTGGGAGCCATGCTTGCAAAATCACCACACTTTAGGTTAAATAAAAGACCATCTCAAGGCTATAAATTGCAAAACATCCAGTGAAGAGACTTGATATCCTTCTATGACCTTCAAGTGTGCATGGGAGTGTTCACTCAAAGACATACATGCACACATATCACACACACACACACACACACACACACACACACAGATAAATAAACACATAAAGGAATAAAAAGCCATTTTGTTAAAGGATTAACATTTTCAAATTGCATATGTTTACAAAAATTATTTTAACAATACATTTACATGGCTATATTCAAATACATTGAGCATTCTGTCCTTTTAGAAAATATTAGGATTTATCAATTCTAAGACAATAGATATGATTTCCTAAAACCTATCCCTGAAGTTAACTAGTACAAGAAATAAGTGTTTTAACATATCTTAAAAAAATAGTCCCCTATTTACAATCCCTATAATTAGATATTGAATTTACTGAAAAACACATATATCATACAAATAGATGTTTAAACAAGATAATTAGAGAGTTAATTTAAAGACAGACACATGGAGCTGTCATAAAGAACCAGAAATTAATTATTCTCCCCTGTCTCAATCTAACATCTTGTATCTTATAAAATTTGTTGAATCTTTCTTTGGTCTAAATTGCTACTTTGTTTTTGATCATTTCGCCAGTATAAAATAAAGACAGATTAATTTGGAAAGCCTCATTTACTTTGCTTAATACCATGAATTGCAATTTGCTATCTGACAGCGACCACACTGCATATATGTTCAATCTTGCTAATAATCGTATATTCAAAAAGGTGGATGTATAATCCTTACAGATGTTAAATAAAAGCTAAGTTACTATAAAAAGCAGGGAAAGCATAACTCATGATTTGAGATCATAGATATTCTCCAAGTCTTTTAAAAAAAACCTGATTTTAAAAGAAAACAGTTTTAAAATCAAACATAAAATGGATTTTTAAAATGTGTGACTGATGAGAAAATCTTAATGTATTAAATGAATTACAAGTTGTATAAAACAAAATAGATTATCCTTATTTTAAAGAATCAAAGGGTTGATCATATGTCCAATTTAATTTTTCTTTTTACTTTTCATTAGATTTTCCTACATTTTAATTTGCTATACAGTATTTATTACCTAGACTAAGGTAATGTGTTACATTATATCTCAATATTAAGCATAATATGTCCACTACAGTGGCTAGTTGGCATTAATACCTATGAATCTTACTTTAGAGCCAACCCCAAGGTAATAATTTCATTACAAACCCTGTATAACAAAATGTGAGAGAATATAAGTTTCACTCACAGGATTCACTAAAGTAGCAATTTGATGTTTTTGTTCTCTAAGCCAGTTCTTCCAAAACGGTTTACAAAAAGTTGTGCTGTGGCATTTCAATCTATGTGTTATTTATGAGGTGTGATAGTAGTGTTGCCGACTTTGCCAGCATTCACCTGGGAGTTGAATCTCTGAGCATGGCTGTGTGGTATCGACAAGATTACAAGAATTGATGGGGAGGACCCACGGTAAACTGGATGGGAGCATTGCTTTGGCAGACTATGCTGGATTACTTAGTAAACAAAGGGGATTGAGCAGCTGCATTCCGGAGTTCTCTTTGGATTGTTTGTTTCTTTACCATTAATGTGATATGAACTGCTTCGAGCCCCTACTGTCCTGACTTCTCCATCATGATGGACTGTCCTTTGAACTGTGGGCTGAAGTAAACCCTTCCATTCTAAATTACTATTGTCAATACATTTTATTACAGCAACAGAAAGAAACTAATACAAGCAAGAAAGTATGTGCAATTGACATGCAGACTAGTTCATTGTTAAACTGTACACTTCTTGACAGATTTATGATGAGATTCGATAGTGATTTTCATGTATGACAGATTTATATACTTTCCTTCAGTGAAGAGCTGTGTATTATTGGTACATTTCTCTGTGTCCATTACTTTTCTCATTACTAACACAAAATTCCTGAAAGAATCGACTTAAAGGAAGTATTTATTTTGGGTCACCATTCCAAAGGGTACAATCTATCATGGTGAGGAAAGTTTGACAGCCAGGGAAGGTCTGCTAACTGCACATAATGTGGCGTATTTATATCTTGATGTGCAAGCAAGTAGAGAGTTGGGGCCTAAGCCTGGCCTGATATATATAGTATTATATACTATATACTATATACTATATATATATATATAATATGTTACATATTATATTAAATATGTATAATACATAATTTATTTTCAATATAATATATGTAGATATATATATATATTATGAAAATAATTTTTATACTATATATTATGATCAGCTTCTTCTCCTTTGTCTCACCCCAGATCCTTCTTATCTCCTCACCAATGCAACTCCAGACCTTCTTTCTCTCTCTAGTTAGAAAACAAACAGGGCAATCAATAAACAACCAAACCAGGATAAAACAAAGCAAAAGGACAAGAAGAAAGAAAATAAAAACCAAAACCATATAAGAGCTAAAAGCAAACGAAGAGCACGAGAAATACATAAACATGCCCCCCCATACACACACACTCAAAACCTTTAAAAACACAGAATCAGAAACAATAATTGCTAAGCAAAAGGCAAGTAAAGTAAAAAGTGCCCCTCTTCAAAAGTAACATTGAATTGATTTTGTGTTGGCTATTTACTGCTGGGTATGGGGCCTCCCTCAAGTGTGTTTTATACTCCCAGAATTCTTAATCATTTTCCATTTATTCATGTATTAGAGAGCTTAAAGATTATTAAAAATGGTTATTTCCATCACAATCACAACAATTATTACCAGGAACTAGAAATGTACAATTCTGTTTAGTGATCACGAGAAACATTATCTGAATCATTTCTGACATTCTAAACTACTCAAAAGTTCATAATTCTGTCTGTAGACTATCTAGGGGCTTTCTGTTAACTCCATGTGATTATATTGTAATCTTAAAAAATTAAAGAAAAAAAAAACCTCTCAAACTTGGCATGTCACTTATCACAGGAAGGAAAATACACTTTGGAAAGCAATCTAGTATAGAATGTTAAGAAATTCTGTAAAGGCTACCTTAAAATATAGATTTATGGATCAGTATCCAGGGCCTTTGCACCCCTGTATCCCATGGAAGTGTTTTTATCTGCAAGCATCTCCCAGGCCCACCCTCTTCCGCTAAAAGCATTTTTCTTTAATGGTCCTTTTGGACGTTGCCCTCTTTCCTCTTATGAGAGTGTTTTTTTTCTTTTCTATAGCAATCCATTTGGTTAGTCCCATTCCTCATCCCTTAAGAGTGTCCTTTTTTTTTCAATAATAAATTCTGCATCTATACTTCTATACTATAATATCTAAATATTACCTGATTTTTTTTGAAAGACATAACCGAGGAATAGAAAGACACATGTAAGATGCTGGTTGTGATTTCACTTTGTTGTAATTTTTAATTGGAATTAAAAAGGGTCAGCAAATTAATGTTTTTTTGGGAAAAAGCAACAAAAATAAAATGCGGCTTCTAAAAATTGAAGAGATACATGTATTTTGATGATATGATCCTCAACAACAAAATGCTACCAAAAAAAACCGACATGATATATGTCTTTCCTAAACTTACTACCTGGAAGGTGAGAGTAGTCAGTTTTCTGGAAACTTGTCCTATCTTCTTAAGTTTTATTCTTGCTATAACTGCAGTCTTATCTTCAGGCTTCCACCTTCTGCTTGCCTACTCAAATATTAGTAGGTTCTTGTGTCAATGAATAATCAGGTGTTTTTAAAGCCACGAACAGAAATAGCGTGACTGTAATTGTTGCTGGGAACTAGTCATATAACTATCTTCATAGTGTGAGAGCCTAAATTCTTAAGAGTATATTTAAAAATATGGTAGATCTGAAATGTTATATTATGACTTGTTATTCAACTGAGGGCAATAGTTTTGTACTCAAAAATTTTAAAATCAATGATTCGTTAGTGCAGTAATCATTATTAGACATAGTAGAAGTCTAGTCATGTGGACTTTTCCTCACTTAAACTTAGATATTTTCGGGAGTTGCATTAGATTTCTCAAGCAATTGGAGACCATTTAGAAAATCACTTCCTTGCAATAACAGCTAAGGATAAATGAAATTAGTTCATTATGTCTGCACATTGCCTGATGTAACTGGAGAGTGGCAGATACTTGCATGAACAGAATGTGAGCCAACCCTGAGAAACCAGGGCCTGAAAACACTAATGAGCCAGATCAGATTATGGGTAGTTAATTTTTGTTAGAATGGTGATTTTAAAAAAAAGTTACTACTCTCTACTAGAAGCCAGTTCAAATAACCCTAATTACAAAAGAACATCCCCAAAGCACTCAGTGTAAGCATTCATTAGTGCTTAGCTGGTAATAATGCTATTAGCTCATTAAAACAGTGGCTGATATGCATGCATGTGCCGTCAGAGAAAGTAAGCCATGGAGTGAAAGGGGGAAGCACTCTATCTTTCTGGAGATATAATTAAAACTTTAGAGCAGTATAATAAATAACTTCAGCTTAAAAGGATTTGTGTGTGATTGTAAAGGGCTACAACTTTAAAAGTTTGAAACAGTCGGATGCAAATTTCAATGTTTCTCAATCAACAGATTACTTTTAAAAGATATCATAGAGCCATTGATTGCTTATATTATTTTTGTGTGTGTGTACTTATATTTGCATGTTAAAGTACAGGGACATGTGTACCATAACACACATGTGGAGGTCAGAGGAAAACCTAGCATGGGAACCTTTCTTTTCTTCCTTGTTTGAAACAGTGTTTCTCTATTATTTGTTTATCCTTTTATTTCTTTTCTTATTTTATGTGTATGGACTGCTTTTCCTGCATGTGTGCCTGCACATCATGTGTGTGCCTCATGCCTGCAAACCTTCAAAGTCAGAAGAGCACATCTGATTCCCTAACACTGGAGATAAAGACACTTGAAAGCTACCATGTAGGTGTTGAGGGTCAAACCTGGGTGTTCTGGAAGAGAAGTCAGTACTTTTAGCTGCTGAACGGTTTCTCCAGGACCTATCTATTGTCTGTATTGTCTAGGCTAACTAGCCTGTGACCTTTCGTTGAGATTACAGATACAAGTCATCATGCCTGGCTCTGTGTTAGTTCTGTGGAATCAAATTCAGATCCTCACGATTGAAAAGAAAAACTACTGCCTACTGAGCCATCTCCCCATCCCAGTTACAGATGTAATTTTATATTAGACAGTACAGTTCATTAGGTTTGCTTCAGTTTGAAGAAAAGAAGACTCTACTGAACTCAGGTGTGTAAATCAATTGATTGTCCTTTATTGACATATTTCCTATCCAGACAGAATGTCCTTATCACATATATTTTCAAGAAAATGAATTAATCTTTCACTTATTAATGTAAACCTTTAAAAAAGAACTGAGTGCCAAATCTTGGTTAAATCACCCTATGCCAATTTGCCACTTCATTTTCTTTCCTTTGAAGCACATTGTGATTTATAAAAATGTGTATACTTTCAAGAATACATAAACTAGTGACAAGCAGGAAGTCACAGAAACATTAACCAACGTTCAGTTGTAGATTGACAGGGTATATTTTCCAGTGGATACTCTTTTTTTTTTTTTTTTTTGGTTTTTCGAGACAGGGTTTCTCTGTGTAGCTTTGTGCCTTTCCTGGAACTCACTTGGTAGTCCAGGCTGGCCTCGAACTCACAGAGATCCGCCTGGCTCTGCCTCCCGAGTGCTGGGATTAAAGGCGTGTGCCACCACCGCCCGGCTGGATACTCTTTTTTTAATTTTTTTACATTCCCTAGTGTGATGCTTTCTTGGGAGGAGGATGGTGATACTAGGAAATTTAGAGGTCACTATAGTCAGATGACACAAATTACTTCGTATTTATAAAACAATTCACAAGGCAATATCATTTGTCTTTTATTTTATTCATTTTATTGAAATCTATTATTTCCATTTTTTAATATTAAAGAATATTTGACAGTAGATTTGTAGTAACTCCCTTCATGACTTTGAATGCTAATAAGATTGAAACTTGGTGCATTCACATCACACGTTCCATAATGTGGAGACAAAAGGTACTAGCAGAGAGTATGGTGTAGCTATTTCTCAAATTTCTTAAGCCTTGAACTGAAATTTTAGCTGGAATGGAAAACACCTCTTCACAATGCCTTTTCCTTTTTCAGGAGACATCAAATTTTATTCAAACAATTATGTGCTATTAAGTGAAGAATAAATTAGCAAGAAGATTGCACCATTAGTGAAGTCTAAATTCTTAACTTCACACAATAAACACTGGCAAGCTTTATACTAGGGAGCTGCAATTTAACACATCTTAAAATTTTCTTTTATAGCTAAATGACTTTTCATAATGCTCTCTTCCTATTTGCTTTACTAATGCTTGCATCTTAGAAATGATTTTATAAATGTAAAAATAATCTGACAAGTAGTATGATAAAAAATCAGGATACATTTTTAATGTTGTTTATCATCAATGATTAACGTATGTAGCAAATCACTTTGCAGAGTGAAAAGCATGTATACAAAATTTAAAGTATGTTTTACATGCAAGATAGCATTACTGTTAGGTGAGCAGGTATGGGCTCCTCTCTGGGAACCCACAGTGACTCCCATTTGTGACTTGATTCCATCTTGACTTACGGCCAGAGAGTTCAAGCTTGTCCTTGCTCTTTAAGACTGGATAACAGGATGTTTGGCCAAAGGCATGGTTACCAGATGTGGTTAATGTAATGTCTGAAGATCAGTACAAGGAAAATATACTGAGGAATAGTTTTGTTTTAAAATTTCTTTGTGGCAGGATGTGGTGGTACTGTCATTTAGTCCCAGCACTTGGGAGGCAGAGGTAGGCAGATTTCTCTGAGGTCCAAGCCAGCTTTATCTATATAAAGAGTGCCAGTCTAGCAAGATAAACATAGTGAGACCTTGTTTCAAAGTATATAAATAAAAACAAATCTTTATTCTTTTGGATTACACATTTAATCCAAAAGAATTATAGATAATTATATTTTTGTCTTATAAAGCTAATTTTATTTAATTATTTAAAAATTGTCTGTGTAAACATATTTTGCCTACATGTATTTCTCTGCAACATATGCACACCTGGTGCATAAAAATGCCAGGAAAGGGTATCAGACTTCCTAAGGTTGGAGCCTTAGAGTGTTGTGAGTCACCATGTGGTTGCTGGGAATTGAACCTGGGTCCTCTGGAAGCCTGTGCTATAAACCACTGAGCTACCTTTCCATCCCCAATTATAAAGCCATTCTTGACTCATTTTCTATTTCTTTATTTTGTGTGTGTGTGCTGAGGAGGGAGAGGTGGTATTGAGGATTGGACCCGGGACATTGCACTTTCTACACAAGTATTCTACATGTGAGCTATGACCTAAACCCCTGTTTACTTTTTATTTTAGACAGATTATAAGTCAGTTACCCAGGCTGGTCTTGAACTTGTGTCTCCCAAGTAGGTTTGATCCTACTGGACCACCTATGAATTCATTTTTAACATGTCTGACATTGTTCCAGGTACTAAAGACACAGTGTCCAATAAAATAATTTCTATTTGAATATGGAATCATAATAGCTAATGCAGTATAACTTTACAAATTTTATTATGTATCTTTATTTATATGTGAGACCTTCATATGCTGTGACAATGAGTCACTTCAGTGATCTTTGAATTTCTGGATGAAATAGTAACACATATTTTGATATTCACAAAACTGAATATGTTATGTGAGAGTTAAATAATTCTAGGAGCACCAGGCAGACACTGCTAGTTTATATATACATACACACACACACACACACACACACACACACACACACACACACACATATATGTAATCTGTATGACTGATGAAAATGTTTTTCTTGAGTAATAAAGTTTAATGACTAAGAATATATTTCCATAAATTATTTATCACAAACAATTTGCAAATGATTTGGCCTAATTGGACACCTAGTAGACCACCAACGAAACACATAGTGCTGCGAACATTATCTGTGGGGGCTAATATAAAAAAATTGGTTATTATCTTAATGTTCATTATATAATAATGATTTACCAGAATAAGCTCTGGGTGACAAGAACTCAGTGGGAATTTTCCATTCAGATTAGGTGTCAAGGAGAAAGTGAGCAGCGCCTGTATGAAGACTGTAGAAACCCAGGGAACAGTTCCAATCTTACCACATATTTTCATGTACTTCCTTTCCTTCTTGTATTTGTAGTGTGTGTGTGTGTGTGTGTGTGTGTGTGTGTGTGTGTGTGTGTGTGTGTGTGTGTGTGTGTGTGTTTTCTCTCTGTGAGTGGGGACTCCCATGAGTGGGAATATATATGTATGGACATTCAGGTGAATATGGAAAATAGACATTGATTTCTGGTATCTTCCTCCCCCATTATCCACTTTATTTACTGACTCGGGGTCTCATTTGAAACTAAGGCTCTTTGGGTTAGCCAATCTAGTTGGCCAGCTTGCTCAAGGATCCTTCTGCTCTGGCATCCTGTTGCTGGAATTGCAGGTGGCGTACTAATACTGCGAGGAATTTTTGTGGCATCTGCTTGGGAAGCAAGCGCTTCATCCACTGAATCATTTCTCCACATGATCTTGTAGTGAAGGATTATATACTCAATAAAAAAAAAGAAACAATAGGGACTGGAAAGGGAGAAGAAATGGACAGGGTCATTTAAGAAAGCTGGCAAAATGATTATTAGGAAAACTGTCAAGGTATTAATACTAGCCTTGGAATACCACTGACACTCCTGGGATTGGGTTGCCTACACAACGCTCTCCTGAGACTCAAAGGTTTACAGGTTCTTGTATCAGAAACTATTCCTGCAATTCTAAGTAACTTTCTGATTGTGCAGTTCCCCAGTAAAATGTGACAAATTCCCAATCAACTTAAAATTATTCCTAAAGAATAAATGAGGTTACATTTCAAATAATGAAACAGTGGGATCAAAAGTTGAAGTCAATGCTTTTCCCCATTCTCCTTAACAATTAGGCATCCAAATCTGGTAGTTAATGGCTCTGCTGCTTCAAAATTAGTGCTCTTTTTAAAATTGAAATCTCCTGCTTACTTAGTTAAACATACAAAGGAAAAGAGACTAAGAAAAGACATTCTCACAAACTGTCAAAGTACAACGGGAAGATCACACAATGGAAGCAGTGTGGAAGGGTAGAATTTAATATTGTAAATGGAAATTATAGGAGATTATAATATTAGATATACACTACAATGAACTTGGACTATTCTCTCCTTTTAAATTGAGAAATAATCATATTCACATACAATGTGCCTTTGCTATGCATGCGTATTCTGCAAAAAGACCAAAACAAGATAAAAAGTATCTTCATCACGTCAAATACTTAGCTTATGTTTGTTTTAAGTGGCTATCACATTCATGTTATTTTCAAATATACTGTTTATTCACATTACTTAGAACCTCTTACAGTACAATAGCTCAGCATATGTTCCTCTAAACAGTAACTTTGTCCTCATTAGTCTATGACTTGGTCTTTCCTGCCCTCTTCTACTTCTCTATCTTCTCCAGCCAAATCCTTGATTCCAGTAACCACCATTATATTTCCCACCCCTGTGAGTTGGGCATTTTTAGCTTCAACATACAAGTTAGATGGTTGGTTCAGTGCTTGCTTCTGCAAGGTCATATAGTTTTTGCTTGAGAAAAAAATTAAACAATTTATTCATGGACATGTGACCATTAACCATCATTATTTTTAGGTGTACCTCCAACCATGATTACAAACTCTGTCCAGTGATAATATTTATACAATATAAAAAATGTTGAAAAATAACTTTTACTGTGTGCTGAGCAAGAAAGAACACCTATTCCAGTTGCTTTCAATGTGTCTCATTTTTTAATTCATTGAATCATTCACTTTGCTTTTAGTTCAGTTCTAATTACATTTAATATTTTTAATATTCTCCTGGCACATATTGGGAGTGTTTTTCTGCTTTTAGAAGATGAATAGCATTTAATTTACAGTAGGTAAGAGATACTGGAAGCTTATCTCCAACTGAAATCTTAAAAATGAAGAAATTAAGAAAAAGTGTATTATGTATATATTTAATATTTATTTGGTTACATTTGTTAGCAACCAAATCAAATAATGAAAACAGAAAACACCCATATTTTAAAATATGCAGATCCTCAAAAATGAGTAAGAGCCAAACTAAGCAGCTCTATTAATCTGCATGAACCTAGCTATGCCAATTTTCCTGTAGAATTAGACCTATTCCAAAGCAGTTATTGATGAGGCACACTTTCCAAATCTGAAAAGCATAGCTGGCCTTGTCTTTTGATACCTAGAAAGGGTTGCCAAACAAAAGATTCTAAACAATGCCAGCCTCTGTGTTCATGATTAACACACTGCTCTCCACTGGGAGTCGAAAACACGCTGCAGTCACACTTCAGGGCCCAGATGCTTTGCTGATACCGTGCATCACAGACCACCTGTTTTCACACATTCAGATGCACTTTAGTCTGTCATTCAGGGACGCCCTGTGCACAAATCTGTGCTCACTTGCCCACTGCTTTGGCAGTTTTCCAATGATATGTAAGTAGACTGAGCTTTGCCATTTCTACATGCAGCACTTTCCAAATGCCTTTAAGTTACCCTCCACTTCTATAAATGTTCCAGAGTCATTATCACCATGCAAATTGCCTAAACCAACATAATTTCACACAACGCTGACTAAACCAAGGATTACAAGTGGGCTTACATGGGATTTCTATAAATGTCTTACATTATTATACCCATATACACGTAAAACTTAAGTGACTTCTTGATGTGATGTTCACTTTTCTTTAATTTTGGAAATCATAAAGGAAAGAGAACATAGAACAAATTGTGAGCATGATTTCTGTAGTTGTTTGGTTCTATGAACAATAAGAAATGCAATATATTGAATAGCAAATACATAACAACCTTTAAATAAGCTCCTTAATCTTCATGAGCCATTACCAAAGACACCCAGGGATTATTAATGACAGCTGACATTTCTTTGTAATAGTGTATATTTTAAAGAACATGCTACCTTGACATCTAGAAAAATCCATTCTCTATTCAGTTTGCAGGGTCCATTTTAAAGAATACATATTGTGACTTCAGTTAGGGAACTCCTCCATTCTTTGGTACAATGACATCATAAGTATTAGCAAAATGCAACTAATCAAGCAAGAGGAACTGCAGTTAAAGTAAGTAATTGGATACAGGAAGAGTTTTTAAAACGTCACAAATTCTGAAATCATTTAGGAAAACACCCAACTCAATGCTTTCTTTTCCCGGTTGCAGTAGGGGCAAATTATTAAAAGAACATTACATATGCTTATAATTTCAAAATTATGGCATAGAAAACATGGGACAGACAACTGTATTGCACAAAGATGAACAAAAACAGCAAATTATTCTCCAAAAGTAAGTGGTCTCACCCCAGGACTGAAAAACCCTGTCACACCCACACTCCCATACACCCACACCCACAAACAGTGCATTATGAAGACATGAAAACTTAAATAATTTACTATTATGATTATAAGGACCAGAGAAAGAGCACCTATCAGAGGAAGCAAGTTCTACTTTAGAAACACCTCCTTGGGCATTTTTCAATGCAGTGAATATGCCAGCTTGAATACTGTATAAGATCAATGTGTTTCCTAAACACCCATGATGCTTGAATCTCACTTCAGCTCGCATTTCATTTTTCCTGCAATTGGTGTACGATGCATGACTTTTAGGATAATCTCACCAGAAAGAATTATAAAGTTGGGAGGTATGATGGAGGTATAGAATCAGAAGCTTAGCTCTGATTCTCTCTCTCTCTCTCTTGTTTCTCAACATTGGAGCTCAGGGACTGCTAGGCAGGCACTCTAGCACTGATCTATATGTCACTCCTTTATTTATTTTTCTTAATTTTGGTACTCGATTTCACTAACTCACCCAGTCAAGTCTTTACTTTTTGCTCTGTAGCCTAGGCAGGTCCTGAACTTGTCTTCCTCTTTCTGTAGACTCCTAAATAGGTAGGATTTTAGGCCTGTAGCAGGAAGTTACATTTAGATGCTTAGTTTCATATCAGCATATTGAACTCAAGAAGGAACACACCAAACATGGAACAGCTGGGAGAAATTTAAGACAATGTCAAGTGTCACGTTTGCTTTCCAATGGTTAGCCTGCATTTTTTGTCCTTGAAAAGAAAACTCTCTGTTCACCCAAAACTTTAGGAAAATGGTGTTAAAAACAATCACCATGACTCTAACATATTGTAAATTTCAGGTAAAAGCAAAAGGAAGAGAAAACACTGAGTCTATGTGGAGGGTCTGATGAGATAGAGCTGACACAGTCTTTGAAGGTGAAGGCTACAGTAGACATTGATGTAGATGGAAGACAGTTCATGCAAACACTGGAGGAGTTAATACTTGAATGAGTGACACTATAAACTGTTGCCAGAGTGAAATGAACTGTCTTACAAAGTCACCTGGGCACCATTTCAAAAAATAATTCTAGAGCAGACACTTGATATGTCACTTTTAGGCAATGAGGGCTTAACTGTTTGAACCGGAAGATATCTAACAACTTGGATATTAATATACGTTAAGGGAACAATTGTAAAAGATGTGCAAAGCACAGTAAAGCTGAAGAAAAAAGATGAAGGTATCTTAGAAGCAATTAGATCAGTAGTTGCATTCTACCTCCATTTATAAAACTATGGAAGGACAGGAAATGATTTGTGTTTTGGAATGCATGGTTTACACATAAAACAAGATTCATTGGGGCTGGGTAGATGAAATGGCTCAGCAGTTCTGGGAACTTGCTGTTGCAGTGGACCGAGTTTGGATCCCAGAACCTACATTAGGAGGCTCAAAATTGCCTATTATTCTAGCTCTAGGAAGCAAATACCATCTTCTGGACTTTGTAGATATCAGCAATCATGTGCACAAAGCTGCCTTCAGACACACACACATACAAGCACACACATACATGTATGTAGGAACTCTCTCTCTCTCTCTTCTCTCTCTCTCTCTCTCTCTCTCTCTCTCTCTCTCTCTCTCTCTCTCTCTCTCTCACACACACACACACACCCACCCACACACACACACACACACACACACAAACACACACACACACACACACAATTCTTTTTAAACATCTTATAAAAGAGTTTTGCATAACAAATATGTGTGAAACACCCAGCACAGGATAGGCACTTGATGGAATCAGAATCACTTTCCTAACTACCTTATCTGTCCTGCTCTTCAGTGAGTACTCTCAGAGACAGAGTCATTGAGTCAGCTTATGTGGAAAAGATTGGACATGAATTGGGTCTTAAAACATGTTTAGATATATTTTCAGATTTGAATTATTGATAGAAAAATGTAGTTGCATGATAATTTAATATTTTATGGATAAATGAGCTAAAGTGTAAGAACTGTGCATAAAGAGGAATAGAAAAGTACAAGAAGAAAAAGATTAAAATCTATGATGTGTAGATTTTTGGTTCTCCTGAGATTTCCATATAGATGTTATGCCTGTGCTGTTAGATGAAAAGGAAGGAGAAGACCGATATCTTCTTTAAAGAGAGGCAATATGAGTAGAATTCCATTTGAATATTGTCTTTAAGGATGGAAGAAGACTATGGTCCACAGTATGTCTGTGGGCTGTAGGAACTGGAAACAATCTCATCTTACAAAAAGAATGAAAAGATGGTTTCATTCCTACAGCCACAAGGATGGAATGTTGCCTTCTAGCCATTAGAAATGAATGCAGCCTAGTGATACATTGAGATTACTTTTAGACCAACACAGAAATTCTGACATGCACGACAACATAAGATTGCTAAGCCACTAAACTTGCAGTATAGACAAGCAACAGCAATCTGACATGTTATTCGTGTGGAAGTGGCAATGCACATGGAAACCATGTAGTGTGATCAAGGAAGTGAACATGAGTTGTTTCTCAGCTCCAGGAATGAGAAAAAGTCATATGTGGCAGTTTCCAGTTTTTCTCCATGTCCACAAATATTTACTTAGAAACACTCAGGTAATATTCTACAAAGAAGACTAGAGAGGAATCAAAGAAACAACACTTTCTAGTTAGGTAGTGTCATTATGGTGAAGATATCATATTCATTAAGTGGTGTAAACATAAGAAAATACAATAACCAAAGTGATACATAAAATAGAAACCATGAAAGCCAAGAAGATAACAATGTGAAGCAGTATCAGGCTCCTACTTTATTATGAAAACTTTTGTAAATGACTTGTTTATATTTCTTATATTTCTTCTTCTCCTTCTGAATTATGAATTGTTTTTTTTTTTTTTCTGTTCAGGCAATAAAGGGGGGAACTGGTTCTTTATAACAAATCCCACAGATCTTCCACCACTGTGCCACCTCAATACTGAGAACAACACAGATATATACAGAAGACGAAACATGGGTATTTGATGTAAAAACACTTCCACTTACTACATAAAACCAGTGTGAATTTGAAGGTTATTATGGTGATTACTGCATGTTTGATAAGTTTGATGACTTTTTTTTTTTTTTTTTTTTGTTTTTCGAGACAGGGTTTCTCTGTGTAGCTTTGCGCCTTTCCTGGATCTCGCTATGTAGACCAGGCTGGCCTCGAACTCACAGAGATCCGCCTGCCTCTGCCTCCCGAGTGCTGGCATTAAAGGCATGTGCCGCCACCGCCCGGCAAGTTTGATGACTTTCTATCAATAAAATTTTCTCACTATATCTCAATTATTTTTCACATTAATATTTAAAATCATAATTTGAAAATCAATTATAAGTTCTGATCTATGGGATGATGGCTCAGTTGGTGAAGTACTTGGTGCACATGCATGAGGACCTGATCAGATCCCTAACATGTGCATAAAAGCTAGATGGAGTACTGCGCATCTGCAACTGCAGTCAGATGAAGCAGGGGTATGTGGATCCCAAGGGCTTGTGGGTAACCAGGCTAGTTGAACAGTGAGCTCTAGGTTCAGTGACTGATAGTGATAGAGAAAGGCAATCGACGTCACCTCTGTCCTCCACGTGTGTACACATGCATGGATGAGTACTCCTCATATATGTATATGTATGCATACATATGCATATATATAGTATAAATGATAAAACACACCAATAAGTTCAATCCCGACAACAGAAATCCATCTTAGTGCTAAAATTCCTTTTTTCATTTTTTTTACACTATTAGTGTAAGTCAATTTGTGACACAAAACCATTGAATCTGCTCCGTTTATTGGAGAATCAAAGACAGGATAAAGAAAAAGAAATATATCAAGTTCCTCCAATGTGTACCTTTCCAGATTAATTAGAAAGTTTCTTCTTTGTTATTTTTTTTATAATATTAGGCAACACACAGCAATTACAAATCTTGTACATGTTAAAAGATTAACAGGTTCTAAAGGATCCTGATGTCAGTGTAATAATAGAGATTGAGACATTAAAAAAGGTTGCAGGCAGCTGAGGTGTACCCATAGAATTGGTTGAAGAAATTCTATCATTTAAGAGATGCCTTGCCTGTCTGAGTTCTCTATGATTCAATCCCACTGCATCTGAACATATCACAATAAACTTTCCTGAGGAAGGAACATTCAGAAGAACATGCTGTTCTTCCCATCTCTTTCCCCAATCCCCCCTTTCCCTTCTCTCTGTCCCTTCCCTTCCATTCATTTCCCTTCTTATTTTCCTTCTAGTCCTGTCTTTTTTTCTATGTTCTATCATTCTGTGAAGCCAACATTTTGCTCCCATGTTGCAAATTATTTCCTTATTTCTTCTTTCTTACGATCAGATGATCACAGATTCTACTCTTCTGTCAAAATGGTCTTGCTGGTATTCTAATTTATGATATTACCATAAATAAAAACAATGTAAAAAACAAAAAGTACTCACTTATTTCAAAATTCTGAATCTTTCAAACAGTATGAAAGGAACTAGAAATGGCCTCCTCCTCTTCCTTTCTCTTTTTGCCTCCAATTTAAAAAGCCATTATGTCTATGCCCCAGGAACTCTAGACCCAGATAGTATTTAAACATGTCCAAGATGAACACTCTATTCACAGACTGTTATTTTAGTGTTTGTAGACTATTTTTATTTCTGTCCACAGGTTTAACCCTTTCAATATATTACTTACATGGACCCCATTCATTTTTCAAGGAAAGAAGAAAGCTGTAGTGAAACATTACTAATTCTCTGAAGCTACAATAGGCACCATCTATGTGGAGAAGGTTCCATTGGACTATGGGACCTCAGTGCCCATGGAATTTCATTGCAAAAGGAAAGTGCTCCCTGTTTGACTTTTGTGAGGCCAGAGAGTCTTGGTGTATCATCTTTTAAAATATTCTGAATGTAAATTTGTAAAGACAGGTAATTGAATAAAACAATTAGTCAATGAATTAACAAAATTAATTGAAGTTCTGGTCTCATCCTTTGCCAGAGGCTGACAATAGATGTGGCTTTGAATGTAGCCTTCTAAAATACATGAAAGGTTAAGCATTTTCCTCCATATTAACAGCTATGTCATGCTACATTTGGCTAAGACAAAAACAAGATTTGATGAAAGTCTATGATCTCTTCTTATGTGCGAAAATAGCAGAAGAGAAAATGGTGTAAAACCATCACTGTTTCTCTAAGCTGAGTTATAGAGTTTTAGAAATTTAGACCGGATTTCATTCTAATGTTTTTGGAAACGCCCCTCTTTACTCATCCATCTCTATCTCTCTGGAAATACCTCTTGCTAGGTGTGTGCACCAGAGTGATAAGTAGATGATGACCTGCTATTTTTTGTGTGTGGGGGGGGGGGGGCGTGGAGGACCAAATTTTCAGTGACTGAAACTAAAAGCTTCATTATCTGTCAGATAACATCCCACACCACTTTGCAACATCCTTATGTGTAAATAAAAAGATGTTGCCTCATTAAGGTATAGTTGTCACATTAAATGAAGTAGTGTTTATTAAAGCCAACACAGTGTCTGTAAGGGCGGTCAGCCCCCTCAGAGTGGGTACAGGACACACTCAGACACCAAATTCTCACCAGAAATGAGATTTGTTACCACAGAGAAGCAAGCAGGGTGAGTGGAGGAGACTGCTAAGGCAGATAGCAAGCAGCAGCAGCAGCAGCAGCAACAAGTGTTTTGTGGTTTTTTTTTGTTGTTTGTTTGTTTTTTGTGTGTTTTTTTTTTAAACAGGATTGGGTTTTTAAAGTCAAAAGTGGAAGTCTGTGCTAGGGTGAGTTGGTAGATTCTGGTTGGACATAGGAGCCAAATAATGAATTTTGATTGTTAGATCTCGGAGTTTGTCTCAGGAATGAGTCAGTGGCCTAATAAGGGAATGGACCATGAGGGCTGGCTTTAGGGATATGATCTAATAGTCTTTAGCAAGGGGAAAAAAAGAGTAAAAGACAAAACCTCTCTGTAATGTTTGCCCATGTTCAGGACTGCTAGAGCCTTTCAGTGCCAAATTAAAAACATTCTGTACTTTGTATCTATCTATCTATCCATCCATCCATATATCTATCTAATCTAATCTATCCATCTGTCCATCTATATCAAAATAGAGTTTTCATTAAAATCTAATTTTAGTTTTATTTCTATGTTAAGGGTGTGAGCTACATTCCTCCTGTAACCTAATATGAACCAACACATTTAGAATTTAAAACACAAGTGAAACATACATCTTTTTTTTTTTTTTGGTTTTTCGAGACAGGGTTTCTCTGTGTAGCTTTGTGCCTTTCCTGGAACTCACTTGGTAGCCCAGGCTGGCCTCGAACTCACGGAGATCCGCCTGGCTCTGCCTCCCGAGTGCTGGGATTAAAGGCGTGCGCCACCACCGCCCGGCGAAACATACATCTTTTATTAATCAATAAATTTGCATTGTGAATGCAGGATGAGAAAATTTCCATTTTTGCTGGCCACTCCTGCTTTCTCTCCTCATCTCATCAATCTTCTCACCTACAAGTTGGTGATCATCCCTTTCTGTCCATAATCCATTTTGCTGGTCAAATTGAATTTTCTGCAGTGTTGAGATATTTTAACAATCTGTCTTTAAACTACTATTTGCTTCTCAGTCACATATGAAACAACACTATTTCCTATGACAATAGCACTCTTTATCTGTCCATTCATTTTTAGTAGTCACAGATATTTTAGAGTCACAGATCACAGTTCTCCATACCTGCAGAGCACCTGTCCTCTGTGATGAAGATTCTTGCTCTGAAGAGTCCTCATTTAATCTCCAAAATACTCTCTCTTTGTTGAAACTTAGAAGGTACCCTTCTAGGTTTCAAACTGCTTCTCAAGCCATATCACAAAGTAACTTGTTGCCTCACCTACAAAAAGAGCTGAATGTCTCCAAACTGACAAAAATACAGAGAGAGAACATCCAAATTAACAAAATCAGAAACTAAAATGGAGATATAACAACAGAAACCAGGGAAATCCTAAAATTCATTCTGTCTTACTTCAAAAAACTCTCCTTCACAAACTTGGAAAATCTAAAAAAAAAGAGGACAATTTTTGAGATCTATACCATTTACCAACATTAAATCAAGATCAGATAAACAGTTTAATTAGGCCCATAACCCCCAAAGAAATAGAAGCAGTCATTAAAAGTCCTCCAACTAAAAAAAGCCCTGGGCCAGATGGTTTCAGAGTAGAATTGTACCAGACCTTCAAAGAATAACTAATGATAATACTTCTCAAATTATTCTACATTGAAACAGAAGGAACATTGTCCAGTTCATTTTATGAGACACCAGTCATCTGATACCCAAACCACACAACTATCCAACAAAGAACATATGAACATAGATGCAAAAAATACTCAATAGTATAATCACAAACCAAATCCAAGAATACATCACAAAGATCATCTACTGTGATCAAGTAAGCTTCATCCCAGAGAAGCATAAGAAATTCTGTTAATATAATCCACCATATAAACAAACTGAAAAAATGTGTTCATCTCACTAAATAATAAAAAAGCCCTTGACAAAATCCAGCAACCTTTCATGCTAAAAGTCTTGGAAAGATAAGAGATCAAAGGAACATACAGAAACATAATCAAGGCAATATATACCAAATTGATAGTCAACAGTGAATTAAAAGGAGAAAAACTTAAAGTAATTCCACTAAAATCAGGGACAAGGTTGTACACTCTCTCCATATCTATTCAATAAATATTTGAAGTTTTAGCTAGAGCAGTAAGACAACTTAAGGACAACAAAAGGATACAAATTGGAAAGGAAGAAGTCAAAGTATCTCTATTGGTAGATGAGATGATAGTATACATAAGTAACCCCAAAAACTCTACCAGGGAACTCCTCCAGCTGATAAACATGTTCAATGAAGCATCTGGATACAAAATAAACTTGAAAAAAAGTCAGAAATCATCCTACATACAAATGATAAATGATCTGAGAATGAATCAGGGAAACAACACTCTTCACAATAGCCACAAAAATATAAAACACCTCATTGTAATCCACCATATAAGAGCTGTATGACAAGAGCTTCAAGTCTTTGAAGAAAGAAACGGGAGAAGATATCAGAGGATGGAAAGATCTCCCATGCTCATGGATAAGTAGGATTAGGTAGTAAAAATGACCATCTTACTGGAAGCAATAAACAGATTCCATGCAATCCCCACTACAATTCTTTACAGTCCTTGAAAGAACAATACTCAACTTCATATGGCAAAACAAAAGTCCAGGATAGCTAAAACAATCCAAAAACAAAACAAAACAAAACAAAAAAAAAAACCCACCAAATTTCTGGAGTTATCACCACCCCTGATTTCAAGCTCCGTAGTATACTACAGAGCAACAGTAATAAAAACCACATGGTATTGGCATAAAAACAGACAGTTGATCAATGAAATAATGAAACTGAATCAAAGATCCAGAGGTAAATACACACCTATGAACACTTGATTTTTGACAAAGAAGGCAAAATTATAAAATGGAGGAAGAAAACATCTTTAATAGGTGGTGCTGGTCTAATTGGATGTCAGCATGTAGAGGAATGCAAATAGATCTGTGTCTATCACCCTTAACAAACTCAAGTCCAAGCAGATCAAAGACCTCAACATAAACCAGACACACTGAAACAGGTAGAAGAGAAAGTGAAGAATAGTCTTGAAAGCATTGGCACAGGAAACAACTTCCTGAGCAGAACATCAATTTCTTAGGCACTAATGTCTATAATTAACAAAATACCTCTAGAAACTGAAAAGTTTCTGTAAGGCAAGGGCCACTGTCAAAAGGACAAAACAGCACCCAACAGAATGGGGAAAAAATCTTCACCAAACCCACATCTGATAAAGGGCTAGCATCCAAAATATATAAAGAACTCAAGAAACAAGACATCAATAACTCAAATAACCCAATTAAAGAATGGAGTACAGATCTAAACAGAGAATTCTCAACAGAGAAATCTCAAAATAGCTGAGAATCACTTAGTGGAACGTTCAACATCCTTAATGATCAGGGAACTGCAAATCAAAAGGACACTAAAATTCCATCTTATACTTGTCAGAATGGCTAAGATCAAAAACACAAGTGATAGCTCATGCTGGAGAGGATATAGGGATATAGCACAAAGGAAACACTCCTCCATTGCTGGTGGGAGTGTAAACTTGTACAGCTGCCTTGGAAATCAATATGGTGGTTTCTCAGTAAACTGGAAATTTATCTACCTCAAGGCCCAGTTATACTGCTCTTGGGCATATACTCAAATGGCATTCTATCATAACACAAGGACACTTGCACAACTATGTTCATAGCAGCTTTTTTCATAACAGCCAGAACCTAGAAACAATCTAGATGCCCCTCAACTGAAAAATGGATAAAGAAATGTGGTACATTTACACAGTGGAGTATTACTCAGCTATTAAAAAAAACAATGACATCAGGAAAATTGTGGGCAAATGGATAGAACTAGAAAATATCATCCTGAGTGTTTAGCCATAAAATAAAGGAGAATCACACTAAAATTCACAGACCCATAGAAGCTAAGTAACAAGGAGGGCTCAAGTGGGGAAGCGTGAATCTTACTGTGAAGGGGAAATAGAACATTATCAATAAATGAGGGGGGGGGACTGGAAGGGGAATGGCGATAGGAACAGGAGGGATCACGTGAGAGGAGGATGGGGAGAGAGTACTGGGAAAGACAGCTGGAATCTGGGGGCGTCTCTGGGCTGAGCTAGGAATCTAGAGCAATGGAAACACCCAGGAATCTATGACTGTGACCCTACCTAAAGCTTCTAACAATGAAGCATATGAAGCCTGAAATGCCCATCTCCTGTAACCAGGCAAGACTTCCAGGGGAGGAATTGGTACCCAGCCACAAACCCTTTGACTAGCCCAGCTGGAAGCCTATACCGTGAGAGGGAGCTCACACCTGAGGGCCAAGACCCAGAGGCAGATTACCCAAAAGACCTAGAAAAGAATCAAACATGACTGGTAGAAGAGAGAGACAGAGAGAAAGAATGTCTCATTTAAATGATGCCTAATGATATTCTGCTAACTCATAGGTTGGTGCTTACCCTAATTGTAGTTATGAAAGACTTCACCCAGCAACAGATGGGAACAGATGCAGAGACCTACAGCCAAACATTAGATTGGGTTTGGAGAGCTGAAGGAAGGATTATAGGAGGCAGATGAATCAAGGGCACCACAAGAAAACCCACAGAATCAACTAACCTGGGTTCATAGGGGCTCACAGAGACTGAACTGACAACTAGGGAGCCTGCATGGGACTGACCTAGGCTCTCTGCATATATGTTACAGTGATCTCTTAACAGTGAGAGCAGGGGCTATCTCTGACTGTGGCACCTGATTTTGGGATGCATTCCTCCTACTGGATTGCCTCATCCAGCCTTAATAGAAGAGGAGGTGCCTAGCTCACTGTAACTTGATATACCTTGGCTGGGTGATTTCCATGGAAGGCTTACTGTATCTGAAGAGAAACAGTAGAGGAATAGATAGGGAGGTAGAGGGGAGGTAGGGGGAGGATCTGGGAAGAGAAGAGTGAATGGAAACTTGGGTTGGGGTGTAAAAAAAAAAAAAAAAAAACAGAACGAATGAAAGAAAAAAACAAACAAGAACTGAATGTCCATTCTGCTTTACATTTTCTAAATTTTCTGGACCATTAAAATCTTAGTCATGCAAAGACTATATGTTTAAATAAAATGTCATTGAAGTTGAACAATATTCTCTTTGGTCCATGTCTCTAGTCAAAGTAATTTTTTTTTAAATGACATCTTAAAAGAACTGAAAATGTTGCATTTCTCTGTAGCCTTTACATGAATATCACTCACTACTTAACTCATGAATTTAGTATATGTGAGAGAGTGTATGAAAGGTTTGTTCTGGAGTTTTGGACTAAGCTTTTTCTTGTGTGATAATTTAGATTTCCTTTAATTCATATCTGAAATCCCTAACCAACAATTGGTTTCACTTTAGAGGCAGTGTTAATATTATTTAGGGTTTCTATTGTTGTGAAGAGATATCATGACATCATCTACACTTTTTGGTTTTTCAAGACAGGGTTTCTCTGTGTAGTTTTGGTGTCCTGGATCTCACTCAGTACACCAGGCTGGCCTCGAACTCACCAAGATCCACCTAGCTGTGCTTCCCAAGTGCTGGGATTAAAGGCATGTGCCACCAATGCCTGCCTTTTCAGTGACATCATTTACTCTTATAAAGGAAAAACATTTAATTCAGGTATTGGTTTATGGTTTCAGAGGTTTAGTCCATTATCTTCATAGCAGGGGACATGGTGGCATGCAGCCAGACATGGTGCTGGAGAAGTAGCTGAGGGTCCTATGTCTTATCTCTCAGGCAACAGGAAATGGTTTGAGATACATGGCTTGAGCATGTATGAGAACTCAAAGCCTACCTCCACAGTGACACAATTCCTCCAAAAAGGTCATATCTTTTCCAACAGAGCCACACCTCTTAATAATGTCACTCCCTTTCAGGACCATTTTCTTTCAAACCATCACAATCCACCCCCTTGCCCCCAAATTCTTATAGCCATATCATAATGAAAAAATGCACTCAATCCGACATCAAATGTCCCAATAGTCTATAACAGTCTCAAACGTATTTAAAAGTCTAAAGTTCAAAGTCTCTTCTAAGATTCATGCAACCTCTTATCTATAATCCCCTGTAAAATCAAAATCAAAAAGCAGATCACATACTTCCAACATATAATGACACAGGATATACATTACCATTCCAAAACATAGGGAAGGAAGCATAGTGAGGAAATACTGGACCAAAGCAAGAGCAAAAACCAACTGGGCAAACTCCAAACTCTGCATCTCCATTTGTAATGTCAAAGTACTCTTCAGATCTCCAACTCCTTTCAGTTTGGTATCCCACGGCTCTGGCATCTCCAACATTTTGGAGTCTCCAAGGTAACAAGTAGCTGGAGAGTTTTCTCTATGGATCCCGCCAAGCCCCGGCAGTCCGACAGCCCATTTATATTACTTATAAACTGTATGACTGCAGCAGGCCAAAGTAGCTTTCCTTAGTTGTAGAGGGACATTCCGTAGCTCCTTTCTTCTGTCCTTAACTCCAAAACCAGAACCACATGGCAGAATTTGCTAAGATCTACTGCTTCCTGGGGTTGGAACACAGCCCTCTTGTTCAATTACTTCTTCACTAGCTTTC